>NW_024369818.1:6410249-6801723 GCF_014805655.1 Passer montanus
CCGGGGAGGCCGAGCCGGGCGGGCCCTGCGGAGGGGAGCGGCGCGGCAGGGCGCGGCCTCGGCGGCTGCGGCACGCTCCCCTCAGTGCGAGAGCCCAGGCTTCCAGCGCCCACAGAGCAGCGCCCAGACAGCCCCGGTGGTAAAAGTTTGTGCGCGGGTCGTTGGGACTTCTGGTCCTTGATAAAAGCGTTCTTTAGGAAAATAATGCTAGTTCGTGGGCGATTGCGCTGTTCAAAGTAAGAGCGCGGCGCTGACCTGTGATCAATGCTTCTGGCCCTTGTCAGGCAGAGCTGTGTGCGCACAGGTGCGGCTCAGCCCAGGCTCCCTGGCCCGTGCTGTGGCCGGTCCGTGTGCTGTTCTGTACAAGGTTTTCACAGCCATCTGTTTGATTAAAAAGCAAACTTCCAGCTTGTACAGAAAGTCACGCTATGATAAGCCATTCTCCATAAAAGAGGCAGAGCAGTCCTGAAACTTTATTTCAATAAAGGGAGAGAGTCCACTGGCACACACAGACACATTCCCAGGGGTTTTTCTCTCGAGGTTTTGGAGGGTACAGCCTCCTTTTACCCTGAACTCCCGGCTGCACCACAGGCAGACATATTTCCAGGGGTTTTCCTCTCGAGGTTTTGGAGGGTACAGCTTCCTTTTACCCTGAACTCCCGGCTGCACGTTGCCCGCTCCCTTTCCCCATTGGCTGAGGTACTGGGAAGGCACAGCCTTCCCAAACCACCTACCGCGTATTCCCCGCTTGAGTCTGTCATTTTACCCCAAAGTTCAGAAACTCAAGCTTGTGTAGACCCACTTGACAGTTTCAGGAGCCAAGCTGTGTGGGATCTGCAACAAACCTGCTGCCCAAAGTTAGTAGAGGCATTAAGACCCATTTCAAAGACTTTAATATCCATACCTTCACCCATCGAATTGTTTCTAAAGACATTAGCACACATCTTCCCTCTCGAGTTCCAGATGCTTCGAAAACCCAAGGGACTGCGACTCCCTGAAGCTTGGCAAGTCATGTCTGGTCTTCAAGGCTCTCCAAGGCCACACCCACAATCAAAGAATATAAATGAGCAACCAAATTCAAGGATGGAAATAGCAGAGGACCAGTGGCAGCCATCCACCAAAGCTTCTCTTGCTATCTCTGTTTTGCAACCACTGATGGAGGGAATCAAGGTTCAGCATTTTCATGGGGATTTAAAGTAATCTCATTTCATTTGGGACTTTGAATGTAACTTTCATACAGCAAACTAAGTCCTATTTTCTCCCAGGAAATTAGAAGTTATTATTTTTTAAGTTAACAGTGTCCAGAAGAAGGAAATTAAATAAATGCAATGTCTTATTTTTAAAGAAAATAGGAACATACCATTTTTTTTTCCTTGACTTTGGGTCTTCTTGTCAAGTCTGTTAAACTGTCTAGCAGGAGATGGAAACGGGGTCCAGGCACTTTGTTTGCTTCAGCTGAATATGCAGATTTCACTTAAACTAGAATCTGTATGCTGTGCCTGCATAGGAAAAAACATGAGTATAATTGGATTGATGTAAACTGGTGTCACTTTTCTGCACAGAAAGTCACAGGGTGCCTAAGAGGCTGTTTTACAAAGTTTTCTCCTTTTTCTATCTCCTTTTTACATTGAGACTTTCTCAGACAAGTTCAAACAACACTGGTTACACTTATTTCCTACAGAAATAGATACTCACATAAGACATAGAGAATAATAAGGTCACTTGCTTGTGATTTTTTTGCCAGGTTTGGATCCAGAAATGTTAGGTGTGAGCTTTCTCCCTAAATTCAAGAGGCTGTGGAGACTTCTTTTATATTGGCAACATATATGATGGGGAAAGCCCAATTCTGCTTCTATTGAAATTTCTGTACCAACATTCCTTCATAAGTCTTAAGTAACTGTTTGGAGAATTCCATTAATCTTTATTGCAAAGGTGATAAACTTTAGATGATAGAAGTCTAGCTATTTTCCTGCCAGATTTAAGGGGACATAATTTAACATCCAGGGACCAAAGATTTTTCTTCATAGTGCTAATGACAGGAGGGCTAATGAGGCAAATGAATCCCCATGCCAGTGAAACAATCAGATCCAAAGCACTTAGAGTGTGCCAGGCATTGGCCATGTCCACAGAAAGTCATAAACCCCATATCAAACACTCCCAAAGAGTCTGAAGGGCCGAGACAAAGCTTCAGCACAACATACACTTGTTTCTGACCCCAGCCACTTCTCTTGTCCTTCTTCCCTATTATTCTTATCAATAGCCAAACAAAATACCATTCATGCCACTTGGAAAGACAAGAGTATCCTGTGACAGGCACATGAGTCTCTACACCTCACTTCCTCTCCAGCTTCTTCTTTTCCCCTTCCCCTCCACTGCTGAGATGGAGAACAAGATATCTGAAATTTGAACCTCATGGCACTCCAGCCACAATTCCATGATGAATTCCTGTGGTGGAGGTGCTGCACCAAGGCCTGGCATTCCCTGCAGACCTTTCCTTTAGCAGCTGCTGAGGAGCGTTGGTGTCATCCTTTTGCTGAGCCCTCCCTGCCTGGCCATGTGTGAGAACAACCATATCAGTGGATCCTTGAGAATTGTAGATGGGTTACATCTCCCTCTGACTTCAGGATGAAATTCCAAGGGGTAAAATATCAGCTGATTAAAAATCCTCCTTGCAGGAGGCTGGAAAAATGAGTAGCATTACCCAGGGCCTCAAAAATGCTGTTACTCCCATACTGCTCAGATCCCAAATAATATTAAAGTATTTCAGAATTAGATTAGACAAGGATGACATTAAGCATTCTGCTGGGAAGAGGTCTGGTGTCTCACTGGGGATTTATTGTCTTGGTTTTATTTTCATCAAGCCTTTTGTAGTAGCTTCTTTTAAGCAGAAAGAACATGTAAATTATTTGTTCTGACATACCAGAATTATTTAGCATGAGCACTAAACAAGGGGCTGTTTTAACAGCATATGGGTTTTTTTGACTAATGAGGAATAACTTGAGCTCCCCTTTTCATGGCTTTGACAGATAGAAGCCAAAGGTGTTTCATACTAGAGGTGTATTTCAGAGGGCTGAAATTTAGTTTGGTTCACATAACTAAAGGGAGGCACAAAATGAAATTGTTACTGCAGTATGAGAACTGCACGTTCAACACACAGTAATCCTGGACTCTATTTAAAATTAACCAGCCTGGTTCTGAGGTCTTCTTTGAATAGCAGCTAAACTTTCTTCTCCTGCTCTTACTGCTTTTCTTCTGCTCAGACATTGATGCCTATAGGTTCATTATGAGTTGCTGTAAGTGATGATCTGGGACCTTTTTAGTGTTTTATTGTATTTAGGGGTAAAAACATCTTTCCTCCCAAACAAACACTATCACTTTAGTCACACCTTGATGTCTTGAGAATCAGGGTAATCTTTTGCAGTGATTCTGAAGCTGGAAGGATGAGAGGCGTAAAGGGGAAAGCACTTCACATTCAGGAAGGCAGGATTTGAAAAGTCTGGAAAGAATTCCATTCACATGCAGCTGCAGTGACAGGGCAGAAGCTGATGGGGCCACTGGATTTGTGAACCCATTCATCTGATCCCTTTTCCACCTCAAGAAAAGGAACTTATTGCAGTGTATGGTCCCAGCTCCTGGCTTGTCCACTCACCAGGGCAGAAATAGCTGAAACTGCCTGGGAATACCAGGGATTTGTGTCTGCCAGATGCTTTGTAAAGCCCCAGTTCCCCATTCCCTCCAGCATATAAATGCCCCACTGGCAGTGACAGCCCTGGAAGGAGCATGGAGAAGGCTTTACTAGGAAAAATGACTCACTCACACCACTCATCTCTTCCTGTATGTCTGGGGATGTGCTGGGAATATGCTGTTTGTGCAGTGGGACACTAAAGGGGAGGGTTTCAAACCAGATAAAAGGTGTGCAATGAATGCAATGATCATATTGAAAAAAAATGTAAGAACGACTCATCTGCTAGAACTGTCTCATCTTCATTTTTGCTTTGTTTGTACCATATGGGAGCAAATGCTCATGCTTTCTACATCTTGTACTGCTTGCAGCAATGTGGAAACAAAGGGAAATCCAGTGGATATTCTGGGACTTTTCTCAAAATATTTACAACCCAAATAACAGATAACATCACTAGGAAGAACAAAAAAATAATGGGAATATGTTTTGCCAGTTTGTGTGAAAGGTACCGATGTGGAAATGCCCTTAAATCTGTGCAGAATTGGAACAATGGGAGGTTTGGAAGCTGATACTGACACTTTTGCCTTAGAGCAAGGAGGTGGAGTAAATCCCATTGCTCTGTTCCACCTCAAACCAGTGAAGAAAAATTATTCCTGTGTGTGATAGGAAGAATCAAGGTAGGGCTTTCAGTTTTAGAAAAATGTATCTAATCTAAAATGTAACTCCACTGGTATTTTTTCTGATAGGTTTGAGGGTGTGATGTGTTTCCAAAAGGAAACATGCTTACTCACATGTATTTCTCAGAGACCATTAAGCATTTACAGTAACCATGGCCAGCTAAAAACATACTGGAAGCAAAATGTAAAACACCTACATTACCCATTGCATTTTATCCCCTTGAGGCATGTTGAGAAAACTTCCTTATCTGACCATTCAGCAGCCACTCTGGCACTTACACTGCCACCACCAGAGACTTTAATGCTGGGACCAAAGCCCCTTCTTAACAGGACCATTCAAAGTTTGTAGACATAAAATTTAGCTTTTTTTTTTATCCAGTAGGGCTCAGACTGCCAGTAGTTTACATGCAGCACTAACAGGCTTTGCTGCAGAAAGGGAGGTGATTTGGAGTCTTCAGCCAAGATCTTCACAGCCTCAGTGCCCCAAAGAAACAGGCCCTGTGGGAGTTTTGTCTCTCTTCCCCCTCTCTCCTGCTCTGCCTCCTCAGATGGCTGGTGTGGAGCCAAGATGATGGTACTGGTGTGATGACCATGTAGGGCCACTGCCTTTCTGACTCAGAGATTGGGAACTTGGAGGCTGTAACAAAGGCCACCAGGCGCTTCCTTCCATGGCTGCCAGTCCAACCTCAGGGGGTGAGAACCAGGCTCCAGATGGTTCTGGTACTGGAGACTGAGAACCTGAGAACCAGGCTCCAGATGGTTCTGGTACAGGTGACCACTGCACACGAGTCTATACGGAAGGCATCCATTTACACTGGGCTTTTCTGAAGGCATCAACTTTTAATATCAGGAGTAATTGTACATAGAATCATTCCTAGATGGTGAAAAAGGCCAAAGAAGGACCAAACCAAGTGTTACTGAGCAAGAACCAGGGAGAAGCCACTTCTGAGAGGATTTTCAGGTCGTGCAGATTCACTAATTGAAATTAAACTGCCCCCCAAAGGCACGTCACCAACACTCACAATGAGCTGTAATAGCAGGAACCTTCAGCTGCAAAGAAAATCCAGTTATGACAGGAGATAATGGAGGCATTAGTGTCCTCTAGATTAGAAACAGAGACTAGCAGATAGCTCTCCTTGGTCCTACAAGCTGTGTCAGTGGGTGCCTGGATGGTTTTATACTCCTTTTGACTAGCTGTCAAAGTAATATAACAAGATCGGCTATCTCAGAGGGAGATGACAAAGCTGTCATCTTAAGGCTTCAGGCAACAGTGCAAATTCTGTGTGTTATGTCAATAGTTTATAAATTCCTTTACATATAATCTCAATTCTTAATTTAAGATACTAGTTTCCTGGATATTTTTTTTGGAGCTGTCAATGCAAAGAGTTTATTTTTCAAGCCTTTTGTGGTGTTACAGTTCAAGTACTTCTAGTATCAAGAGCCAGAGAGGCAGATAGCAGGTCATGAATAACAGCTGTTTTTCTCGTCCAGGCTCTATGATGCATAAAAAGGGGGAAACTGCACAACAGTCTGATCCAAATCCCTCCAACTGCAAAGTCGTAGAACAGATACAGATTAATGTGGAGTCTCATCCTCCAAATCTTAATACTTTGTGTCCTCAGGCACAGTAATGGTGTAAAATATGCCCCTCTACTTGGAAAGTGTCCATGTGCTCATGCTGCATAGGTGTTGAGAACAGCTGGAAAGTCAGGGTCATGTATTTGACATTTTCACTCTGCACACATAGAAATACACCCAGTGCCAGTGTACAAATAGTTGTTAAAAAGTTTTCCCACATCCCCATCATCACTGTCCTCTAGGTCTCCTGGGGATTATCAGCTTCTCAGCCACCAACTGCATGAGAAAGTCACATTTACAATCGCTTTTTAATTCAGACCAGGAGGTTGGTTTTAAAGCTAATTTCCTAATTCAGTGCATTTTGTTTCCCATCATGGTGCAATCTCATATCTGGTGAACTGAATTCCTTTTGGATGTGCTCCAGGAGTGTACCTATCATGCTCCAGCTGTTGGCAAGCATTCAGTTAATTGGACCAGAACAGAGCAACTCCAAAATCATCTCACTGGGAAGCACATTTAGGGTCAATGTTAGCCAGCAGCAGCTCTTGTTTTCCATATCTGCTCTTATTACACCACACTCCTTGTTAATGCCAGCAACTCCAAAATCATCTCACTGTGAAGCACATTTAGGGTCAATGTTCGCCAGCAGGAGCTCTTTTGTTTTCCATATCTGCTCTTATTACACCACACTCCTTGTTAATGTAGGCATGTTTACCTGTCAAAATGATCCAGACTTGCTTGTGTGTCTATAGAACCTGTTCAAATATTTTCAGCAAGATAGATTTTAATCAGGGTGACAGAAGTAAGTTAGGAGGCAAGGAGACATGCAGATTTGCTGGCACCACTGTGGGGACAGTAACCTCCAAGAAAGACAGTCTCAAATGCAGTCAGAATAGCACCTTCAGCCCCAGGCCATGCCTGAGAGACATGGGTGGGTTTAGCAGCAAACTGCAGTTTCGGAGCTGGCTTCAAAATTCTCCTTCTCCCCCCTACAAAATGCCCTAGGTTCACCTATGCATTAAGGCTTCACTGATTAGAGGAGTGAGCCTCCCCAGAGGTTCAACCCTCCAGTCAGCTTCTACTCCCACTCAGCTATCCCTGACCTTCCCTCTCACCTGACACTGTGATTTAAAAACCTTCTCTCCCTCACACACAGAGCAACTGATTATAATCTAACTTTCTTCTGCTTCTCCAGGCCTCCAAGACTGACTCCGTGCTCCAGGAATTCCAGCTCCTACAGACAGAATCAGAGCAGGGGTGGGGTTCTCAGTCTCAATGCTAATATTAAGTCAGTTCTCTTCACTGTACTGAAACTTGGTCAAGTGAATCAATGCATTGGAAAATAGGGCTCAGAATGCCATAAAAAGGGAAAAGAAATCTGGCCCATGTTTCCAGGTAGTGGCATGTAATGTGGAAGATGATCTCAGCACTAACCATTTCAGACAAATAATCCTTTACCCGTTCTTTCCATTTAAGCCTCAGCTCCATTCATTTTTGCCTGTGACTTAGATCTATTTTTGGAAACCTTAAAAATATACAGGGAGTTGCCAGCCATTTTTATTCCAATGTAGGAACATTTTATACTGATGGCATTACTCCTGGCTCTTGCTCATATATCAGGTTTTTGTCAAGGTAAACACCAAGCCCTGACCCATGGCAATGTCATCTAGGTAAATGCTGCATATTTCATGCTAGAACATGAAGTGGACTCAAACCCAAAACTTCACTGTGCAGAAGCTGCCTAGAGCAGGAGTCTAATCTGGGACTGCTGATGCTACCTCTCCCACTCAGCTGACACACTCAGAAGTGGAGGGAATTCCCTCCCACCCTGTAACATCACAGGGTGTGATACAGTCAGGGTTCCATGACTGAGAGAGGTGTGCACGCCTGGGCAAGCCTGACTCCTCACACACTCTCTACACCCAGGATTTTTTTTCCTGCAGTGGAACACAATGATGCACTACTCAGAACACACCACCCAGCCCAGACAGATGAAGGCATGAGAGATTACATCATTTATTTTTCTTAGGTTTTTGTTAAACACATGGTATCTCTGATAAAAAAAAAAAATGCACAGAATTAAGGCATTTAGGATATTTGTACAAGCAGAGTGAGTGGGTAAGAGGAATTACAGGTGGATAGATAGATAGATAGATAGATAGATAGATAGATAGATAGATAGATAGATAGATATAGATCACAGATTGACAGGTAGGCACATGCATAGACATATATATTTGCTCTTGGCTGTTCTCTGTCACAGAACTTCCTGTCTTCAGCCACAGACACAAAGAAGCAGACAGTCAGTCCCAATTATGCCTGTTCAGTTTCAGGAGAATTTTTCTGTCTTCATAAGGAACACAGACTTCTACCTTTAAAACAGAGCCATGACTTTT
Organism: Passer montanus; assembly: GCF_014805655.1. Classification (NCBI taxonomy): domain Eukaryota; kingdom Metazoa; phylum Chordata; class Aves; order Passeriformes; family Passeridae; genus Passer; species Passer montanus. The sequence continues at coordinate 6,418,583 of NW_024369818.1, forward strand.
TTGCTTTGTCTTACAATTGTTTTTCTCTCACTTAACCCATTTCTGTTTCTTCATTCTTAAGAAAAGAAAATCCCCTTAATTAAAATGACAAGGATAAAAGCTACTAATGTCAAAATTAGTTTTTTAAGGCCAAATATATTTTGAGAAGATCTCCAAGCCCAGGAGTTTTCCCCTTCCCCACCATACATACTCCCTGCATTTCCCTGATGACAGGACCTCAGCACAATGAGTTTGCTTGAGTTTGGAGCTGATTTGTTCCAGAGAGGTTTTCAGTCATACGGAGAAACTGAGACAGGCCCCATCCTGGACTTGGCACTCAGACCCTGTCACTACCACCAAAGACAGTGGAGGACAGCATTAGAAACTGAACTCACTTTGCCATAGGGCTCCAAGGGCTTCCACTGGCTCACCTTAGTATTTAATTTCCTGCAGTGTGGTTGGCACTGTCAGAAAATATGAAGTTGGATAGTTAACTTTGTTTTAAAGACAGGAATATGTACTGGGTGGTTTCTTGAAAGTCCATTCCTGTTTTCTACTTACCCTATTACTTGATGCATTTGTAGGAGCTGAATGTTTCCAGAAGCATAATAACTATAGGAACAGGATGGTGTAAGGTAGGACAGAATAGCAAGGTAGGGGATAACACAGAAACAAACTTGTTCTTGTCATTGCTCATCATGTCCTCAACTCAATGTTTACAGTGACACAATTTATAGTAAAAATAGAATAAAATACAGTATAGTATAGAAACGACATAATAAAAATACAATTTATAGTAAAGACTTCAAGCAATGTCAGTTAAGTAAATATTTCATTTCAGCAACAACAGACAAGAAGATCCACTTCCATATTAACCAACACATGGTCAGACACCACCTGCACAGCCTGCCAAGGTAACTTGAGCTTTCTTGGAACAAAATTTAAGCCCTGTATTGCCCCACTGCAACATAAAAAAATGGTGAAGTACATTATCAGACCACTACCAACCCATCTTGCCTATTGACTTCAGGGAATGTAAAAGGCCAAGTGTGAGGACAGAATATATGTTCAAATTACCAGAATCTATGCCAAAGCATAGATGTGAACTGTTTCACTTCAACTGAATTTTCTGACCATTTCCATTTTAAAGAACTTAGAGGAAGTAGACTAACAAAATACAAACAAGGTATTTATTTTCTTTTAGAAGACTTTTTTTCACACAAGCTATCTTTCTGTGAACATTAATACTGTATTCACACAGTTCTGTATTGCTGACAGTAAACTTTTTGTCTGAAGCAGACAGGACATTTCTGTCTGATTAGCTAGGGCATTTTGAGTTTTGCTGACTTCATGCTTTAATGCTAAAACACTTCAGCAGAGATGAGATTTGATCTGGCAGAAGTCTATAGGTACATGGACAGGTGATGTCTGATCTGTCTTCTTGGAACAAAAAAATGCAGTAATGTTTTTCATAATTTTTTAGTGGTAGAAAGAGCTACCTCTGGACTGGCTCTTTGCATCAACAGACAGATTTGTTTCTGGTCTGATACTCAGTCCTAAATCTGGCTTTACTGCCCTGGTGAATGATTACTCTTCCACTTTCACTTTGATTTTGCCTCGTTTTTTTCCAAAAAATTGAGTCAAACCTTCCTGGGTGATTTACCCTGGCTATAAGCAGAGATAATCCTGTACAAACCAGTGGGAATCAAACACACTTTGCTCCTCTCCTACATATGTCATAACCTAAACTTCCATAAATTCTATTTTGTTATCTTTTCTGATCTTCTCTCTACATTATTTCACATTTGTCATAAGGTATTAAGAATTCTCATAAATCCCAGTCATACTACATCACAGTACTGTGCCATTTTTATCTCGCCCAGACCCAGGAGACATGGCATCACATCATGCCATAAAACCAAAATGGGAAACATTTAGCAGCAAAGACTACCTATAATAAAACTCACCTGAAGAAATCCTGCCTTGCAGAGCACTGAAGCAGCCTGCAGTGTGTAAGCACCAAGGGAAAGCAGCCTCAGTGGAAATTCATCCCTGTGCTGTGGGAATGAAATCAGACTCAGCACAGGATCCAGATTTCCTCCTGCACACACACAGATCAATATCCCATTGACACTGACAGGATAAACCAGTCTCAGATGAACACTCACACCTCACAAAGCTCCACAGGTACCTGTCCCCCACTCCAAAGCTGTGGCCACCCATCCTCTGCCAGGCACAGCCCTGCTGCCCTCTCCCCTCTCAGTGTGCAGCCACGATCCCAGAGCTGGGATAACTGCACAAAGGGCCTGGCAAGTTCAGTGCTCAGAAGAAGAATCTCCTCTCCTGCCTTGCCAAGCCCACCCGATTACCTCAGCCCTCTAATGGCACAGATTAACAGAAGTTAATTCAAGTCCCCAGCACCCCACAGCTCTCACAAGGGTGCCTGAGCACTTGGCTGTCCTGGCGCCTTTCTTGCAGCACAGCTGGGTGTAAGGCTGTAAGGTCCTGATGCTGTCATTAGAACCCAGCACCTGACTGCAGGGTCCTGGCACAGCTCTGCCTAAATTCATTTCAGTTCCTAGTGCTGCACCCTGCAGTATTGGGAATGAAGAGCAAACTACTTAATGAGTGATAATCATCTTGTATATATAGCTTTGAAAAGAGCTCAGCATGGTGAGGAATTGAATGTCTTGGTTTTCCTGTGCAAAAATAGCTCATGGGGAACAGCCCACTTTTGTATTCCAGTAAGTCCAAGTGAAAGTAAACCCAGCAAAATTTATATATTATTTTACTTTTTGTCCAGTAAACTTCAAGACTGTTCTGTTTCCTTTTAATATCAGTCTCAGGTGTGTTTTATTTATTATACTTGCTTGTATTCTTCTCTAGGCTGACTTCAGAATTTCAAGTGTACTTTATGGTAAAACAAATCTAATATTCTGATACTATCTGGAGGCATAGGATTGGTTTAAATCCACATAAAGACAATTAATTTTATTCTGTAGAATAGAGGTTCATTTAGTCTCAGTGTCTCATTTTTCTTACATATAACATGACAACACTTTTTTCTCATGTTTCAGTAACAAAAAGTTACATTGCAGTTACTGACCCATCAGGCAGTTGGCAGGTGTGTAAGGGAGGGTATGAATCCAAATGATTATCTATACAGTACTGTATTTATGAAGTTTTTAACCTTATTTAGGAAAAAAACCCCAGATTTTGCAGATATCCCACTGTGGTCATGTGAAAGTCTGCCCAAAGAGATTGCAGCTGCAGGATGTGCTGTGAAATCAGCCTAGTTATTGTCCTTCTCAATAAAAGTTATGAGAGCTCATCTCACTGAACCTGATTCTGTTCTTCCCTACAGTAGTGCAGACTGAATGATTAACTGTAACTGAGAAAGAAACCTGATTTTTTGAGTCAAATTCTAGGATAGTTTGTGTATCTAGGCTCCACAGAGCTTGGCTCTTCACTTTCCAAGAATTTATTTAATGCTCAGAAATGGAGGAAGAACATTTCAATGGCAACATCTGCTATACTGGGAGTTAGCTTTACCTTTCAAAATTATCAGATTAATTTCATATTGTACTTTTATGTAATCCACAGTTTTTTCTTTAACTGTCTTGTGTGTAGAGTGATTTCAAATTAAAGTGGGTATTATAAAAAAGTAGATGTCTGGTAATGATAAACTGATGTGATTTTGGTGAGGGGCTTCCCTGTGTTTATCCTCAGCTAAGAATATTTCATGTATTTCAGCTCTGCCTCTAAAGTAACTGTAGTTCAAGGCATTAATATTTCATGAGGCATAAATGGTTCCCCTTTAGGAAAAGTAAAAGCAGTTTTTCCTGTTTGTGAAATTTCCACATTGCCAAGAACAAGAAAGCTTTCGAAACACTATCTTTGCTGCTTGCAGAGCTTCACTGCCTTATAGGGTCTGAATCCCTGGATTCACGCTGGGGGCGGGCTGGGAATGCTGGTTTTCCTCCTTCTGGGTGATTCTGGGAGGCCTGCAAATGATGTCATGGTACATTTTAGGCTACAATAACAGGAAATCATCAAGTGTTTACACTGGCAGACTGGGCTGTGATGTGATTTTCCTCCTCTTCCTCTCTGCCCCCCCCCACCCACCTCGCCCCTGCCATTGACTTCCTTGATATATCTGCTTCCTCTGATTAAAATACTACAAGGTGGCAACACTGAAGGAGGAAAAAGGGAAGTGGGGGAGGGAGACAGAAAGGCATATTTTAAAAAAGGATGATTCCCCTCAAATCACTGACAGAGAGCACAGTGCTCCCTCTCTGGCCCCACACATTTTGTTAGTGCAGTTGCACAGAAACGCGTCAGAAACTGGCCTGCTGAGCAACTGGAGGATGGACCGCTCCCAGCTGAGACATGAAAAAGAAACTCTCCCCTCCTAGAACAGATGAGTCACAGAAAAGATCTCCCTGGCAAAGTTTTCTTTGAATTTTCCTGCTGCACAGCCACATCTAAAAATATATGCCATGGGTTGATGGACTTCAAGGAGGAGAAGCCCACATTTTCAGGGCTTGGGTCAGAGCAAGGATGCAAGTGACTTTTACCCAGAGACTGTATCACAATCTGTAGCAAACACCAGTTTTCAGTTTCAGTTTCAGAGACAAGGGAGGGTGCTAGGGTTCAGGTCCTGCTTGTACCAGTGAGGCACAGCATGAACGTTAGACATTGTGTCCTTCCCAACCTGTTAATACAAAGGCAAGGAGGAGGAAGGTGTAAGGTGGTATCCAGAAGACAAGGGATTCCAATTTGGTAAAACAGACTAATTGGCTCCAGGGTAGTTCACATTTCCTTGACTTTACAGAACCTGCCATTAGCTCAGTTTGTTAGAGCATGGTGCTAACAGCATCAAGGTGGTGTGCTGGATCCCCAGTGGGCCATTCTCTTGGGAGTTGGACATGATGATCCTTGTGGGTCCCTTCCAACTCAGAATATCCTGTGATTCTGTGATATGCTTCCAGCTCATTGCTATTGCACTGGGTTAGCAGAGTGCACACAAGTAGCTCCAAGTTGGAGGAACATTAAGGAGTACCTGGAAGGGGCTAACTCTAGAGCAGATATCAGCATTTTGCAGGAGCTTATGGAGCATGTCTCATTTGCAGCAGTGTGGAAGGGAGTCTGAGATGAGAAAGACTGCAAATATTGAAGAAGATTTCTGTAAATTAAAATATGTAAAATAAGCACACACCAGGGATCTCAGTGCCCTGAGCTGGAGGACCACGACTGCAAGAATGATCAGCTCCCAACTGACCCTGAAATTGTGCAGGATCTGCTTGTCCAGATGGATTTCCACAAATGTAATGGGCCTGATGGGATTCAACCAAGAATTCTCAGAGCTGCTGATGTCATTGCAAAGCCCCTCTCCATGATTTTTGAGTGTCTTGGGAATTTGGAGAGGTGCCAGCTGACTGAAAGCTGGTGAACATTGTCCTGATTTTCAAGAAAGACAAGCAAGAGGACCCTGGAAGCTGCAGGCTGGTCAGTCTCACTTCAGTACCCATTAAAATAATGGAAGATATTATTCTGGGAGGTGTTGAAAAACACCTGGAGGACAATTCAGGCATCAGTCACAGGCAGAATGGCTCCATCAGGGAGAAGTTTTGATTGTCAAACATGTTTCCTTCTATGACAGAGTAGCACACCTAGTTGATCTAGGAAATACAACTGATGTAATCTTTTTGGACTTCAGCAAAGCTTTTGATACTGTCTCTCACAGTATCCTCCTGGATAAAATGTCCAGCATACAGCTGAATAACCACGTTATGAGATGGGTGAGCAGCTGGCTCACAGGTTAGGCACAAAGAATTGGAGTGAATGGGGCAGCATCAGGCTGGAGACCTGTCACTGGTGGGGTTCCACAGTGCTCCATCCTTGGCCCAGTTCTCTTCAACATTAAAAAATCAGATGCAGGACTTGAAGGAATACTAAGTAACCTTGACAATGATAATAAATTGTGAGCAGCTGTTGACTCCCTCTAAGGCAGCGAGGCCCTGCAGAGTCCTGGACAAATTAGAGAAGTGGGCATTTACCAGCTCCATGAAGTTTAGAAGGGCCAGATTCTGCACTGGAACAGAGCAGCCCTGGCTGTATGTACAGACCGGGAACAAGAGGCTGGAGAGCAGTGCTGGGGAAAGGGACCTGGGGATCCTGGACAATGGCAAGTTGAATCTGAGCCAGCAGATTCAGCAGCCAGGAAGGCCAATTGTGACCTGGGGGGCATCAGGCACAGCATCACCAGCTGGGCATGGGAGAGATTGTCCTGCTCTGCTCTGCAATTTCTATGGTCTATGTTTTCTCCATTTATGCAGCATCAGCAACACTGACAGTTCAAATTATGCTGAGAAATCTCCCAAATAGAGATGAGCTTGAAACACTCACTAAAGTAAAACTACTAGGGTATGGAAAGTCTTTCTAAGAGTACCATGGCTCTGTTCAGTGCATTTAGAAATTGCAGGTTTCCAGTTCATAAAGCTCAAGAACAGGCAGACAGGAAACCTTTTAGAAAAAAATACAGCCAGAGGGGCTTACACTTTGCATCTATGATGCAACTGCAAAGTGCAATTTACAGCAGTTAGCAGAAGGAACAGGAACCATGAAGATGTGATTTCACCACTCCAAGTTACTCAAATAGTTATTTACTATCAGTGACAAGTTGATACAAACTGCATTAAAACCATGGGTGCTTTGGCTTCATCATTACTGATGATGTTATTACCTGAGGCATCTAATCAGGACTGTGAGAGAAAGATCATCACAGCAATGCTTACACATTTATCTCTCAGCATGAGTCTACCCTGGTCCAGAATAAATGGGAAGAGTTTGCTCCAACCAGGTACCTGGGATCTTAAGCCCACTTAAATAGGTACTTCACTCCCAGACACACTCAAAATGAAGCACAATCTCACATGTTTTGCTGAATGAGGGGTTGAGGCTTTCCTCTCTTTAATAATCCCAAAGATAAATTGTAAGGGTTCACCCACTGGTAAATTGTGCAGACCAATTACCTCATTTTTGGGAATCAGATTCTCCAGGGCAGTGGTAACAGCACCAGGCCTGTCTGAGTTCAAAATTCATTTGGATAATTGTCTCAGGAGTTGGATTCAGTGGTCCTTGTGGGTCCCTTTAGACTCACTGCATTCTATAATTCTATAATTACCAGCTCCCCAGCAGGGCCAAAGGAGTCCTAAGCACAGAAAAGCCAAAGCCCCTTCCTTTCCTGGGCTGCACTGGAGTCATCAGGGAACCACACCACAAACTGCAATCAGGGAACCACACCACAAACTGCAGCAGGGCTTCTCCCTTATCATTCACTGCTCCTCTTGCTGGGAAACGCACAGCTAAGAGACTCCATGGGACAGAGAAGGGAAGGACTCTCACCTTCTGGGCAAAGCCATGTTGCCAAGCACAGGCCCCATTTCCCCATCACTTCTGTACTGTATGAAGCTCTGTTGATGTTTTCCAGTGAGGAGCAACTCCTCATGCTTCCACACTGGGGAGTGCTGGGAACATGAAAAAGGAGGGGGAGCTGTGTTTATTCCATGTCAGTTCAAGTCAGCAGGACTGGTCAGCATGTGTGAAGTAATTTTTTACTGAAAAATAAAACTTAAATTATCTTGTATACAGATTATTTTACTTTCTAAACAAAATAATCTTAGCACATCATTCTGCTATATAAATAACAGGAAGACTATCCAGTTAAAAGGGGAATATTCCTAATTTATATCTATGCCTCAAATAATTAAATTATATTAAAATGGTATTGAGTCATGTAGATTATGTACTTTTGGAGCCAAAAAACTCCCATGTAGGTATTTTGGCTAGTAGCCTAGTGACTTTGTTACATAAAAGTCAAGAACTGGTGAAGGGCCTTGAGGGGAACCTGGACAAGCAGAGCTGAAGCCAGTTTGTTCAGCCTGGAGGAGACTGAGGGGAAACCTCAATCAATTTACAACTTCCTCATGAGGAGAAGAGGAGGAGCAGGATGATCTCTTCCCTTTGGTGACCAGGGAGAGGACACAAGGGAATAGCCTGGCAATGTGTTAGGGGAGGTTTAGGTTGGATATCAGAAAACAGTTCTTCACCAAGAAGCGTGCTTGCCCCACCTTGAGTACTCTGTGCTGTTTTGGGCATCCAAAGGAGGGCCAGGTGGAAGGGGAGAGGTCTGGAGGGGAAGCCTTAGGAGTGGCTGAGGTCACTTTGTTCAGCCTGGAGGAGACCGAGGTCAGACCTCATTGTGTTCTTCACCATCTTCGTGAGGGGAAGTGGAGGGGCAGGTACCAATGTCTTCCCTCTCGTGACCAGTGACTCGAGGAAATGGCACGAAGCTGAGTCAGGGGCCGTTTAGGCTGGCTGTTAGGAAAAGACTTTTCACCCAGAGAGTGGCTGGGCCCTGGAACAGGCTCCCCAGGGGAGCGGTCACAGCCCCGAGGCTGACAAAGCCCAAGAAGCATTTGGACACCAAACATTATGGGGCACACGGTGCGGCCGTAGGGGACGGCCCTGTGCCTTCCCGCAAGGCTTCCCTCGCCCTGATCCAGGACACGCCGTCCCTCAGCTCCCCGCCTGCACAAGGGCAGAACGCCTCGCCCCGAGCCCTGCAGCCCCCGCGGGCCGGGCTCGCCTCAGGCGGCCGCGCCCACAGCGAGCGGCGGGCGCGGGAAGCGGAAGCGGCGCGGGAGGCGGGCAGGGCCGGGGGGCGGCCCGCGCGGGCCCGGCCTGCAGCCGCGGGCGGCCGAGCGCGTCCCCGGCCCGCAAGCGGCTGAAGCCGCTGCAGACGGTGGTGGCGTGGAGGGGCCGGGCGGAGTGGGACCAGGTGATGGTGGGGCTGTACTGCGGGGACAGCCGGCTGCAGCAGGACGCGCTGGACCGCGTCTCGGCGTGGAAGAGCCGGTACGGGCCGCGCGCCGCGGGCGGGCAGCGGGGCGGGTCTGGGGGCCGCCCCTGCGTCCCCGGAGCCGCCGCTCTGTGCCCTCAGGCCGGTCCTGGGCCCGGGGGCGGCCGGGGAGACGGAGCAGCTCCCCGCCGGGGCTGTGGGGCTGTGCGGGCAGGCCGGGCAGGCCGCCCCTTCTGCTGGGCCCCTTCTGCTGGGCTCCCTCATTGCGGGAGGCTGCGGGCACGCAGCTTATGCCAGCAGCACGGAGCAGGGGGACAGAGACCCTGCGTGGCCGCTGATTTATCGAGGCAGTGAGCATATCCAATCCAAATTGCCTCTGCTGCATCCTACACAAGACCTAGTTAAAGACTAGTTAAAGTCTGTGTGCTTGGTGTATCAGTAAATATTCATTTAACCTGTGCTTAGGAGTAACTGTGTAACCGCTCTGTTCCAATAGAACCGTTCTGGAAAGAGCCTTTGATGCTGTCTCAGCATGCCATTTCTTAGGCTGTTATGTAGCACAGAGCACAAACGTAGTGGGAAAGCTGCCCTTTTAACAGGGTGAGTGTATTTGTGTGAGCCTCCTCACCTGGTTTTCCTTTGCCTCCAGGTATGGTCAAAAAATGCCTCTTGCAGTGGACTCCACGGCAGAACTGATTCGCTGTAAGGTGCTCGATTCATCTGGCAGATTGAAGTCACACGAGCTCATCCTCTCTTATGGGCTGGCTCTTGTAAGGTAAGGGCTCTCAGGACCCTTGTGCTTTGACAGAAAGACATGGACAGATGTCATTATTCCACTGTCTGAGTTCACATTGCATCTCTGGGACCACAGGGTTATATAGTACACGGGGAGTTTGTCTCTGGAGTTCCAAGTTTCTCTGCAGCTCTTCATAGTAATTTATTTTTTCTGTAACCTGCATGCAGATTTGTCAACTTGATCACAGAGAGGAAACAGAAGATGGTCAACATTCCTCTGAGACAATTAGCGAAAGAGGTAACTATTTAATAAGAGTTAATTTGATAATTTACAGGTTATTAACAACACTGAGTGAATGAAATTCTGGGGTGGGTCATTCTTTTGTAACCAAAGTAACAGATATAGATGCTTGTTTATTCCAGCTGCAAAGTTTTAGACAGGTTTATTGCAACTGGATCTAAAACTTTGCTCTTTGAAGTCACAATAAGAGTAACAAAGGCTGATGATCATTAAAGGTTTTTGCATCACATGTGATCAAAAGTCTTGATTTACACGTGTGTAGTCCCACTTGACATACTGTCACACGTTTTTCCTTTCTTGGCGACTGGGATAGGAAAAAGAACTAAATCTGTGGTTTGTAAATCCTAGTTTTTGACAAGCAAGGCTGTACATAAAAAACACTCACATTTGCAGGTATTTTCATCTCGTGTCTCTTTCTTCAGGTGAGCTTTTCCACTCATGTGTGGAGGAGGAAAGGTTCAAGCTGTAATTGTAGTAGCAGGACCAACTTGAGTCCTTTTACTGCCAACTGCACTGAACACCTTACCTGGGACTGAACAAGTTTTGACAGTGAAGGACAGAGAGTGTTTGAGACTTTTCTGTATATGTTTGGGTCCCTGTGTGAGAATGATGAATTTATTTTTATTTTGTCCTGGGTTTTTGAGAAAAGTTACACTTCTCACTTTTTAAAACTAATCAAGCTTAAAAGCAAAGGTCTTACATAGTTAAAGGTAGCTGTCCTCAGGAAAGTTGCAAAAAACTGCATGCAAATTACAGTGTAAATTTCAGTATTATATGTGATATTATTTGTGTCTTTGATACATAGTTATCCAGAATGCCTCACCCATTTAAATATAGTTTAAGTGCTTCTCAGTTACATTAAATTACATGTAACACCTCTGTCTAAAAAGAAATCTCTTGTTGCATGTAACACTGAAGGACCTAAACTCTAAAATACAAGTATTTGTACGGATCCTACACAGAGCTGGGGGATCTTGGCAGGGGAGCTACAGCACAGCAGTGGCCAGGAAGGTGCTGTTCCCACCTGGTGGGGGCTCTCTGCAGCAGGGTGATGCAGTGGGAGCAGAGGGCTCAGTGCTGGCTGCTGTTGCAGGTGGACATCCCCGTGTGGGTGGTGGATCTCCGGCACGAGCTGACGCACGGGAAGCTGCCGCGCCTGGCGCTGTGCCGCAAGGGTGAGTGCCACCAGCAGCTGCCACTGGGAGGGGTGGCCTGAGGCACGCCTTGGGGGGCAGTGCCAGAGCTGCAGGACCTGAGGGGAGCACCCCTGCCTCTGTTTTGGGGTGCTGCAGGACAGGCAGCGTGCTTGTCCTGGCAGGGAGAGTTGTGCTATCACGCTGAGAGGATTTGCCGCTGCCCTGGCAGGATAGCTGAGCTGTGTCCTGTGGCTCCAGGTTGTGTTCCTCACAGGGCAAGTGTTCAGAGGCTTTCTCTATCCCTGAAACAACAGCTATCCTACTTGAAACAGCTGGTTGCAACAGTTTGGTGCTTTTTCTTTTTTACAGCACAGGAAGTTTGTCTTGGTAATACGTAAAAGCTTTTCCTGATGGTTTAGTGATACCTAAGACTCTTTAAAAATCCCATTTAGGGAGAAATGTGGGTACTGCAAGCCTGAGTGAATGACCAGCTCATAGCATTTGAAGAGACTCCTGGAAATTTTGGGTTAAGGCTTAAGAATCCAGTTAAATAATCTTCAGCATGGTCCTCAGATTGAATTGGGAAAATGCTGATTAAAGTAAAGGCATTTTCTTTCCATTCTATTTATTGTATGCGTAGTGTAGTCCCTGCACAAAAAAAAAAATCTGTTATTGTTTTAGATGCTGTGTTAACCATGGTGATACTAAAGTATTGACTCATTTTCCCATCAGAATGCCACTGCAGCAACCTACTTGCTGCTTAAATTTGACCTACATTGAGCAAGGTGCAGTGCCATAGCAGTGTCCAATCTTTTTTTTTTCCCCCCAAAAAAATGATGAGTAGTTACCATGTCCGTGATACTGGATTGGGTTTCTTCTCCCCCTGGTTTCTTTCTGGAGGTTGGTTTGGGGGGTTTTATTTGTTTGTTTGGTTTTTTTTAACTTGTTCACATTTTCATTAATGAAGTCTTTTTGTGTTTTCAGGGTTCATAACTGGTTAATAGAATTTATTTTTATAATACAAGCTAGCAATATGCCACCTATTACTTTTTGCCATAACAAAGGAATCCTCACTGAGATATTTTCTGTTCTCTGTTAGGTTGTGATGTTGTGCTGGACTGGCTAAGAAAGATGTATTGGAGCCGTCAGCTGGGCAATAACTTGTGTGAAGAAGATGAGAATGAGGAAGAAGAGCAGGAAGAGGTGGAAGCAAATGCAGATGTGGATGGTGATGCATGGGAGATGCAAACCCCACAGCGTGAGGCTTGTCAGAAGCACAAGGAATTCCATGGTAGGTGTTCCTAGAACAACAGCGGATACAAGGATTGGATATGCTAAAGAAAGCAGTTTCAATGTGTCATCATCTAGCATAAAGATATACTTTCAGCTCAGGTTTTGGGATTCCTCTTTGGGTTTTGGTGGATTCCTGGTGTTGACTGACTGGTTTGGTAGTATTTCTCCAAATTTTTGCACTTTGTGAATTGCTGTGGTGCTGCTGCAATTGATGCTAAATGCCAACTACGAGGAATACAAATATGCATCAGAACATAAAACTGTGCATGGGAGCAATTTCTTCCTACTAATCTAGGAATTTGGTTTTTATTTGTCTGTGTTTATCCAACTTACTTGTCTCTGGCTACTATTAGTGATAAAATATAGAGATCATGGTTCAGCCCCACTTGAGAAAATTCATGTTGCTGGAGAAGTCTGGGAGTTTTGGGAGCCTTCAGTGCATTGTCTCAACAGAATTGCTGGCTTCATTTCACCAATGCCTTCCTTGAGTGTAAATTTAGCAAAACTAAGCAGCTTCCTTAGATACAAAATTCCCTCACATAGCTGATCTTCTGCTTAAATTATATATTTATGTTTATTTCTAGAAAAAGTCAGAGATGTTCTGACATCTTACAAGAATGAGCAATTCCGGGTAAGTGCACTCTGATCAACACTCTCAGTAATTCTCTTTCCTTTTTTGGGCAATATGTTTTCTCTCCTTTGTTGCCTTAGTTCCTTGCTCAGATCTGTCTGCTAGGGTTGTCATACATGGCTTGCCAAAGGAAAACTTCACTACAGAGAACAAGGAATTTGGGGCTCTGACTGCTCCTAATGTGGGCACTTTGTTCAGGTTTATACAGGAGATCTGTTCAGGTTTATAAAGGAGATCTGTGCTTATTGGAGATTCCAAGAAAGAGGAACATTTGTGAACTTTTTCAGGTACTGGTGATGAAGTACAGGTGGCATGTGCATCTTCTTGTCATAGCAATATTGTCTTTGTCATGGGAGTGTATTTTCTGTTAATGCTTGAATTTTTCCTTCACTCAGGTTATGCAGGCTATGCCATCTCTTTCAAAGTCTCGAGAACTGTGGTCTGATTCCTCTTCGGAATTGGACTGGATTTTGGCTAAGATCAAAGACCTGATGCAGGAAAACAGGTATGTCACTGATAAAGAGCTGAGGTGAAAGATATGATGCTGAACTGGGCTGTAGACCTATTAAATTGCCTTTTCATACTGTCCTGTAGCTGATCATGGAGAAAGCCTTTAGTGGCTCTTTGAGGACTGAGTTGTTGATGTGTGCTAATGAGCAATGGTGCTTGTGCCAGATGGTCTCCAAGGTGTGGTCCCAGACTTAGTGATGCTGGCCCCAAGGCATGCAGCATCTTCAGTGTCTTCAAAAGCTCCCAAAAAAACCTCTCAGGGTTGAGCTCTTCAAAAGCTCAATCCTGTAGAGATTTTGATTTCACAGGAACCTTTGGAGTTCTTCAAAACTGCAGGGCAATACTTGGCATTTTCTATATTTTTTTATCTTTCTATTACTGCAGAGCCTCTAGGACCCTAGTGTGTTGAGACTTCCTTATTACCATATAATTTTGCATGGAGATCTTGACCTGCTTTGAGAAATCTAAATGGTGTAACTGCAGAGGGGAGAGAGTATCATGTTACAGATAACAGCTGTAACTCCTGATGTTTTGAATATAAATATATATGCCATACAAGAACAGCATTACCAGGTCTCTCAAACAAATAATTCTCCACTCCCTCCTCACAGTTCCAGGTGTTTGGCAGTCAGACTTGTTTCAGAGCTGGGGCAGGTGGTGTTTTGATAAAGGAATAAGTAGCAGTAATAAGTCTCTCTCTGCTCTAGGGCAACAGTGGCTGAAGCTCTTCTCAGTGATGGCTTTCTCATCCCAAAGATGGATTGTCTGAAGATGCTAAATATCAAGTACGAAAGTGAGTGTTTTATGCATCACCCAAGTAGAAAATCACAGCTTTTCTTATGCTATGTTCTTATGTTTTCTTATGGTGTTATGACCAAGTCTGGTCTTTTTTCCTCATTATATTGTAATCTGTAATTGGCTGCATATTTTTTGTATCTCTAGAACCCCTTATGGCCATGCTTAGCTACTGCTTTTGCATAAATCTCCTGGGATGGAAGGATAGCTCTTCAGCACTGAATATCTAGCCAAAACATCTTTCAAAGCTTGCATCTCTACCCTCTTCTGCAATACTTGCTGATTTCAGGAACTCACACTAGTTTCTCTTCTGCACTGAAGATATGAAGCAAATCAAAATGGATGGGGTTTTTTGAGCCTCATTCACCAGCTGCATCTTAGTTCCAAGCTGCTGCCCATATTGGAGTTGCATTTATTGTTTGCAAGAGAACTAGGCACCTAGAAGGAATGAAAATAAATGAATTCCCTGTTTCACAGCCAAAGAACTTTCCAAGAAAGATTCTCAAATTTCTATGATGATATAATTGCAGAAAAATTTTAAAGCTTCTTGATTTTATGTTGCTTTGCTCAATGAACCTTCTCTTTGCAGTATTTTTTTAGATAGAGTAGCTCTTAGTTATGTGTGAAATAAACTGAAACTGGAAAGGGATTAGCAAAACAGATAGATCTTCCTGTGTTACTAATTTCCGTGTGCTAATTATCAAATTACTAATTATATTACTTGCCTAGCATAAGAAAAATAATAGTTTCATTGAGGACTTCAGGAAATATCCTGGAATCAGTGATCTGAGAACAAACCTCTTTAGTTTGAAGCAAGTGTCACACCTGTATTTCATAAAAAATTGTAGAGCACAAATTTCTGGCTTGTCTGATTAATTTTTTTCTTCTTATTGCAGCAAATAAAGAGGTAGGGCAATTCAAAATTCCCCCAGTATTTTACTGCTTTTGGCAGCCTTTGCTGTCAGGCCTCCTGACACGGAATTTTACACAAATCCTAATAGAGAAAATGTTTGTAGAGCTGAAGGAATGTTCTGACTCTTCAGAACTCCGGCCTCATTTCTTGATCAACTGGATTTCTGAGTTGCTGACTGGCATTGCCAAAGTCAACGCTGGTGAGTGTGTCTGCAACTTCTGTGCTTAGAAAAGCATAAGAGTTTCTTCTGTACTAGTGTAAAACTGGACTAGAAAAGTGGTGGGACCTTTATACATAAAGTGCAGGAGCCTAATGAGTACAGTTTGTCATGTGAACAAAAAGCTTTTATTGTGGCATTTCTTGGACTTTTCACCTGCACCTTGTGCACATCATGTATTTCTGAGCACAAAATTGAAATTGTTATTGATAAGTTTGCTGCAGCTTCCTCAAGATAGGAAAAGCAAATCTCTCACAGGAAAGATCAGGCCATTAAGTGCTAATTTCTCCAGATATCAATCCTTGTAGGAAATAACATCCTTATATGCTATCTGCTACTGTTACATGTGGTGTGTTATGAGATCCCTGTTCCCAGTTCTTTTCTTCCTTAACAGAAACCTGCCTTTATAAGATACTAAATAGTCTTGCTGTCTTTTATTGATCCTATTGCAGGATTTTTATGCCTTCTAAACTTACACACAAGTAATATTTTGTTTTTAGTAAGATACTAAATAGTCTTGCTTTATTGATCCTATTACAGGATTTTTATGCCTTCTAAACTTACACACAAGTAATATTTTGTTTTTAGTTCCTGACTCTTTAGAACTGGTAAAATTGGCAGACTGTATGTTTCATTCCAGAGATGGGCACTAAAGGGCCTTAGGGCCTTGATTATTCAGTGTCACAGGTTTCTGCTAACAGGGTTTTTATACTGTGACATTGCATCCTTGCAGAGGTTTGCACCCCTTAAATTTGGTGCCTCTTCTGGTCTGGCTCAGAGATTTTGCTCTGGTCTGCACAAAGATTTTGGCAGTATCTCAGGCAGTCATAGGTTAAAATTTGGTGCTTTCAGTCAGTGCTGAGCATATCTGTGATGTACCAAGATCCCTGAATGCTGCTGGCTCCCAGCTGTGAAATCCTCTGTTTGCAGAGCTACCTGGAATGATACTGGGTCCCAGATGCAGTACACTGCATTTATTTGGCATAATTCTGTTCAAACACACCTTGTGGCTTTCCTGTCTGCTGTGACATGCACAGGGCCAGCGTGGCAATGTCTGCACTGCCTTGTGGTCAGGTCTGGTGGAGCCACCTGAGCTGTCCATGTGTTGTCAAGTCCTTTGTAACAACCTTGATGTTGTATTTGGTTGGCACATCTGGTTGTGCACTTGGGTTAAAATATCAGCTTATTTGAGGATGGGTTCTAGTAAAAATGCAGAGGGATGAAGGGTATATTTTCTATGAGTTTTAAGCACCCTGTTGTTTTGATTATCTTCTTTGAAGGGAAGAAAAAGCAACAGTGTAACAAGCAGGTGTCTGTGAAGGAGCTGTTCCTCCATAAAATTCCTTTGCAGTGGATAAGAGTGACTGACAGCTGCTTGCAAGCTCCCTGCTGGGCAACCCCACATCTTCTTCAGCTGTAAGTTTGATGCTGTGACCTAGAAAAGGAACAGCAAACAGTGCTCTGCAACAGCTTTGGTTCCCATGTGATCTGCTGAGCTATAGCTGCATTCCCTTGCCTTTCTTTGCATCTTGTAGAAATTGTAACAGGTGCATGTAAAGCCATGCTTGGTGCTATTCACCTCCCCATTGATTACACACAAAGAAGGAAAAGAATTTCACAGGACTGCACCTTTCAAATGAAAGCAGAAGTTATCTGGGGAGGTATTTAAAGAAGCAACCTGTTCAGAAGCAAAGTGACTTGGTAGAGATGTGACCTCATTGAGGTGATAAGAGTTCACCACAGCTCCTAACTTCTGTACAAGTAAAGCTAACTTCAGTACAAGAAAACAGTAAAGCAGTAATTCAGTTAGAAGTATCCCAAGTCCTTAATTTTAGTCACAGAGTATTCCACTTGCCAGGGAATAATCAGATTTTGCCTGTTAGATGAGTTATGTGAGCCAGCTGTCCTGGAGAACACAAACACTTAAAAGCAAAAAAAGCCTCCAGACGAAGATTTATCAAGCCTTTTAAGACTTTTCCATTGCCCTTTTTCCTCTCCAGGATCCTCACGATCATGAGGCCTCGCTTGTCACGCTCTGCTCGGAAGAACCTTCTCTATCTTGCTTCCATTTACACAGAAGGAGGTGCCCCTCTGTCCAGTCCAGGCCTCTCTTCAGATGGCAGTGAACAGCCAATTTATACCATAGAGAGCCTACAGTGGAGAGCCAGGCAAGAAAATCAGGTTAAAAATCAAGGGCAGACTGTAGAGCAACAAGAAGATGTGCCAGAGAGAGACAATGGTGTAGAGGAAGTGGAAGAGGAGGAAGAAGAGATGGTGACTGAAGCAAATGCTTTGGAAGGACTTGCTCATTCTGATACCATGCTGGCCATTGCTGAGAAAAGGGCAGCACTGCAAGGGTCTGCCTGGCAGATCACTGCAGGTAAAAAGTGACTAAGACAGTCTTCATCACTGACAAATGTTAATTGAAATGCAAACACATCTCAGCCCTTTGGGGCTGGCCACAATTAAACTGTATTTCCAAGTAATCTAAATGCCAAATTACTGAAAAATGTGGGTTTTCCAGTGTTTTGTTTATGTTCAGGAGTCATTTCACTTAAGCTCATAAAATACTGAGAGTGCGTTTTCCAGGAGCATGCTATTACTGTCTTTTTATTTTTTTATTAAGCTTTTCCAAGCTGTTTAAAATTTCAGTGTATCCAGTTGATGGGGCAGCATATATGCCAGCTGAGAATGGTGAAGAAAATATAAATGTTTCTTGGACTTCTGTTTGTCAGACTTGGGGGTATTTGAATGCACAGTTTGTCTGTGAACCTAAGTTCCATGCTCTGGGAAAATGGTTGTTGTGACATGGTGGCAAACAAAAGAAAGGAGCAAGACAGGGTTTTAGAAGGAATAAACAGTATATCCAGTGTTTTGTTAGCTTTGTTACAGTAGCTGTACTTTCCCATTGGGCTTGGAGGTCTCAGTAGCTAAGAATTTTGGATGAGTCATGGAAGGATTCAGACACAGGAGGAGGAAGTTGGTGGAGAGGAGTCAGAGTCAAAATGACATTTAAAGGAAAAAAAACCAGCCAGTAGAAGACTGAACTCTTGTACTTCATTCCTTGGGAAATTTTCTCAAGTAAAAAAAAGAAAAGAAAGAGACATCTTAGGTATGCTGATGTGGAGAGCTTGTTAGAACTGGATGTTTTGAGAACAGAAGCAAAAATTGTCATTTGCTTCTGTGACATTGGTGCAGGTCATTTGCTGAATGGCTGAGTTGCAAGGGGCAGAATTTGGGGACTGGGGGAGGGTGATCTTGTGTTTCAAAAATCTCTTTGGGAAACTCAGACTTCTTGGTTTTGTACTGTTTTCATCTAGATGAAGTACGATGGAAAGACTTTCCTCTTGGGAAGCTCCCAGGGCAGACAGATGACCCTGATGGTCTCATGTTGGATAATTATTCTATGATGTCCCTGCTTGATCAGCCAGTGAGGGATGAGTGGAAGCCTCCCAATACAAAGTGAGTAATGGTGTGGGTGGGACTTTGCCCCTCAACCATGAAATGCATTTCTCTCTCTGTGCCTTTTACTATACCATGTGAAAAATTAGGGATGAGATTTCCTTTTTACTTCTATTTAAATAGTTTGACTCAAATATCTACTGTTGTCTCTCAACCTAACCCTAATGGTATCCTTTGAGCACACCATCTTCTAATATTGCTATCTTCACTCCTACTCTTTTTTAGAAGAAACCATTCCAAGCATTATGAAATCCTGCTGTTTAGCAGGTATCAGCACAGCCCCAGCAGGCTTGAAAATTGAATTTTCTATTACCTGGGGCTTTGTTCTTCAATGTGTTGGCAGTGCCCAGTGACCTTTTAGAGCTGTAGCTAGTAATTTAGAGCTGCAGATCTGACCTCAGTAAAGAAACACAGATTGTCCTGGAAATAACAGGGGCATTCTATAAAACTTTAGTCAATTACCTTTGTTACTAAATGAAGCTCATTGGAGATGTTTTAATAGGGTCATTATTTCACACTTTTATGTCATAGGAACTTGAATATTGTAAGCTGTCAGTTTCATCACATACATATAAACCCATCTCCTATTATTTTAATCCAAGAAATGCTTCAGAATGTGAATGAATTGTAGTTATTTTCCTTAACACTCGATTGGACAACCTTCTAACACTGATTCCTTTCTGTAGTTGGTGGGCCCAATCTGTTAGCAATGTGAAGAACTGAGCATCATGCAGCCTGGGCTATTTCACTGAAGAAATCTTGCACATGTTCATACTTTCACATATTCAGAGTTGTGTTCAGATCCCAAGCTTCCAGTTTCAAATCTGAGAAGGATTTCCATTTTTCTCCATCCTCTTGGTCGTCCTCCCTGGCATCAAATTATTGATCTTCTCTTATCAGTAACATCCTGCTCCTTTGGAGGAAGATGCCCTAGACTGCATTTTGAAATATGATTTAGTCATGGTGAGGACTGATAGTATATTAATTGTAAAAAGCTACAAGCCAGATTAATAAATTTCAGGATGTTTTTTGAACAGTGTAATGTATCATGCAACTGATATTACTAGAAAATACTCATGTAGAAAATGAGAAAGCACCTAGCAGGCCAAAAGTAACATGTGTTTGTTTCTGCATCTCTTTGTGTGGGGAAAGGGGCAGACAGTTTGTTCCACTCAGATTACAGCCTGGCAGGATGCCAAGGAAAAAAAAAAATCTTAGAAAGAAACATGATGAAAACCTGTTGTTACCACAAATAGAAAGGAGCAGAATCTAATTTATTCCTGTAGCTGTGCCTGGAAACAATCCAGGTTTCATCAGGAGTGCTACAATGGCAGCTTGTTCATTACTCTTCTTTCCCTTGCATAGCAGCTTCTCCATTTGCCAAAGGACATGTTGTGTTAGAAAGGTGGTCTGACTTCCCCAAGGCAGAAGGAAGAAGATTTTCTTGATTGCTTACATTTTCTTCTGTGTAAAAACCAGCCCACTGCTAATGTGCTTTATTCTCTTCCTCACAGCTCTGCAGAACTGAATATTCCCATGACAGGAGGATTGTTATGGACCCAGAACGAATTCCATAAAATAAAAAGTGGCCTTCAACTTTTCTGAGACAGCAGCAGAGTGCTCTGTGGCTTTTAGTATTGCACAAGTTAAGTGGCATGGAAGATCTAGTAATGGTGGTGGGAAAATAGTCACTCCAGGAGAAGTTGTTGTTGCTGTGATTTATTGATTTTTACCATGTAAAAATCAATGTTTTTTAAAGGTCTTGTGTTTTTAGTTGCATGTACAGTGACCATTGTCTTGCTTAACCAGTTGAAGCTTGCCAAATAAGAGTATTTTGGAATCCCTCCACGTTCCTTAACTTTTTCATAAATAAATACAACTGACTGAAGGCAAACCTTGCTCCTGGGTGCTGTTTCTCAGTTTTCACTCTGGGAAATGTCCTCTGGCCCTCATCAGTGAGACTGTTGATCCATTCTTATTTCATTGATGCTGATACTGTCCTGGAGGAGTGATTGTGCCAGGATAAGATTGTGCTGCAGTTTTCACCTGTCTACAATTTAACACAAAGCTTCAGGGATCAATCCTAGCTAGAGCATGTGATACATAAATATCTTTGAAATGTTTTTGTCACGATGTTTTTTCAAGTAATAGTCTTGAAGCCACTACTGTCTCTTTTTGATTGAAGTGTTTTGCTTCTGTTCATGATTTTGCTGATATTCATAACCAATACTGTGGTGTTTGCTGAGAGCTGGTGTGACTACTGCAGAAAAGGACTGAACAAGTAACTTGCTGCAAAGTTGTTGAGAAAAATGGCTTCCAATAGTTTTTCCTAAATTCAGTTTTCTTTACCTCTATTACAAGTTCTTGGAACTTAAAGAGGCTTCTGCAGTTACCTGTCAAAACCCCCAGGAGTTTAAATGTATATTTATTGCAGGACTCCTCAGTAAGAGTTTTTTTAAGTGCATCTGCTAGAGGATAAAACAGAGGCTTTCTCTGAGTCCTTCCAGGAATTTTTGGGTTTTACTAAGCATAAAGAATAACACTTTAAGGGAAGGGATACAAAAAGGGACATAAAACTTCAGCAGCACATTGCATAAGGTTGAAATGCATGTTCAGAACAGCAGCTTCATGGATGCTTTGCACTGGCTCTCAAGTAAAGGCTTAGCTAGATGGCCAGAATGTAAATATTATTTCTTTATTCCTTCTCTAGTTTTTTGTTATCCTGCTCTACACTGCAGTTGCTTGTTACCACATATCCACAAATGGAACATATGTTGCATATTTCCTTCTATAAAAACAAGCAGTGCCAATGCAAAGGAAATAAACTTTCTGTTATGAGGGATTTTTCATGGAAGCTCTTTCCCTTTCAACTATTTTTAGAAATACTTCTTTTACCCAGTAGTTAATTAGGCTTATTTAGGAAATTCTGAGTGAAAGGGATTTGTTCCTTTATTACTGCATTTAGCTGAGTATGAAATTACTTCAATTACTGTATTTTCTATTGCAAACAAGCACAACAGTTCAAATAGGGATGTGGTGCTGGCACAGACTGTACCATCTGTACCATTTTTTTACTCATTGGAGAAAGTGCATTTGGTAAAATCCTGTGCTGCTACTACTATTACTACAATGCCTTGATCAGCTGTAGTTACTGCCTTGTGTATCTGCCACTACCCCACCCAAAGAATCTGGGATTTTTTTCAATCAGCTAAAAAAAACCCCAAGAAATAACTTGGACAGACTGCAACAGTTGTTTTGAGCAAAAAAGCTTTTGGGGGGGTCTTGTCTAAAGAGGGTTGAAAAATAAAAAAACTAAAAACAAATAATCCAATGGCTCTCAGTTTTATTAAATAAGCAAAATTTTATATATATATATATATAAACTATAACATATTTCATATTATTAAATAATTGTGCAAAACATTTACATAGAGCAGGAGGGGAACAGGTGATATCCTATACTTCTTTTAGATTCTTGCAATTCTTTTAATACATTTACAAACTTTAAATACAGACCAAAATCAGCAATATTTTGTAATGACTCTTGAAAGGCTAACCAAACACTGGCATAAGAATAATTTATGTGATGGTGCAATTGTATTTTTCTAGTTGAAATATTGCAGGAAATACACTTAATGAGGGCTCTGTCACACAAACAAGCAGCAGGTAATCAGCAGTGTGAAAGCTGAATGCTCACCAGAGGGAACTGTGACAGATGCTTCAGGTAAACTTTTGGCAAGTCAAGATCAAGTAATACTTCAACTTTGGAACAAAGTTTCACAGAAATGTTATGTGTTCCTTTCCCTTAGTGTGGAGTTTTAAAAATGAGAATAATCCAATGTTCCTGTTTGTGGATTGGTATAGATCAGGTATGCATACATGTCACCAAGTATTTTTAACTTTATTATTTGAACAAAATGCATAATTTGGGACAAACTGACATTAGAAGTATGTAGGGGGAAACTCACCTACTTAGATGTTTTTGGTTTTGTTTGGTTGGTTTTTTTTCAATGAAGCTCCTTCTGCTTGTTCTAAGCAACCATACTCCACACCTATTTTTAATTTTACAGCAAAAGCATTTTTACAAAAGCTAAACAGACTCATGCTAGTAAATAAATTACATGCTGCAGCAACTAGAGCAGTGCCCACTTACCACTACAGAGATTTAAGAATACCACATACTGGTTTAACATCCATTTTCACTCATTTTGTCATTAAGACTTACATTATATTTGGGTCAACCAAAAAAACCCAAAGAGATTTATAAAATTTTACAACAATTAAACAGTAATGTTTAATTCTACAAATGAATAAAGCCAACTACTGCAGCTCAATATGACAACAACAGGACTAACAGCTGTGAAATCATGTACAATTTACTATATTACTGACATGTAATTCTTACAAAAAACATGAAATAATTTAGACTGACATCCCATAAAGCATTTGGTTTTTGATTTATGAATTTAAAGTTACACACCTTTAAGTGACAAATTATGTGAAAGTAATATAGTTGAAGATGAAAGAGAAGTAAATCAGAACTCCCAGAGAATGCTCTGGCCCCAGTAAAGCACTAAAATCTACTGCTCAACTCTTATCAACTGCAGTAGTCCATGATTTTACCTTCACACTTTTTTCCCCCCTCATCTAGAATTGTTTTTTCATGGATTTTATTAAAATATAGTTTCTAGAACTGTTCTTTTACAGTTTTAAAAACATTTAAATACCATGCTCTAAAAAAGAGCATTTATACAAAGTCTTATATTTACAATATAGACAGTTATGATCAGGTGTTAATAAGATCAACTCTTCCATGTAAGAAGAAATCCAAGCTTATGCGCTGAAGATTAATGAATGTGTCAGTGTCTTGAACTGTCTTGTAAACATATCTGAAAACAGGTGTGGATGACCAAATTATCACTTAAAGTAGTTGATCAGGAAAGACTACATCACACAGAATAAGTTGCATTGCCTCCAAGGAGGACGAAACAAGCACAAAATTTGCAGGTTATTTCCACAAGGCTGCACTGCCAATTCTGTAACTATGCACGAGAGATGCCAGCAGCTTCTCAGAATAAGACAATTTGCCTTTGAAGTGCCTTAGGGAAATAGTATGCTGGGTTTGTGTTCTCACAGCATTCCCATTGTTTAAAAAGGAATTCTTCCATCAGTAAAACAAAGGTTAGTGAAAATTAAAATGACTGGACAAATCCAACAAAAATGGATATCACCATGAGCCACCCAGCACTTCATACAGAAATCTCTGTTGAGTTTTCCACAGTAGAAAACATCAATATCACCTAGTAATCCTCTCTTGAAATAGCTTATCTTTATAAATGGAGAAAAATGGAACAAACATTTTTCTGCATACAAATATTTAATTCCATGCAAGATGGAAAACATGAGTGCACAATAAACTTCATCTCATACCTAAATAATTTATAAATTAATTGGTTAGAATAAAATAGGGTCTATAGCAATTACTGTTACATTTTAAACACATGCAGATGAGTTAACAGCAACATTTTTACATAAAGTTTAGTGCAAGAATGTATCTGCTTAATAAATAGACTGAAGATACCTATGTAATGCTTTGAGGTGTACACACAGTATTTGTGCACATAGTAACCTGGTTCTGAAAAGTTGTCCCTGTTTGTCTATAAACTACAAGTGCCCATTTTAAATAAAAAAATCCATAATTATTCATGGGCTACTTCCCTGTGACACATGGTGTCACAAACATTGTGGTGAAAATGTAATACTGAAGTTAATCTAGAGATTATATTTTTTTTATACACAGTTTTTATACAATCAAGAAAAAGAGATACAATTTGTATCAACAAACAAAAGGTCATTTCTGGTTATTTGAGGCATTGCTCTCAGCTGCTTATATCATGCAAGAGAAGAGAATAAGAATTAATTGCAAATTAAAAATATGAAATGTTTTTGAAGACTGGTTAAGAGTTAAATCTGTTTTCCCCCAGCTATTATGTGTCTGAATTATTTTCCCCACTAACAGAGAGAATAACCAACTAATTCAAACTTAAGTTATTTTTAAACACCAAGTGTAAGTACAGAATCACCTTCAAGTTACTTAATTTCAGATACATAATGACATAGTCATTATATACATCACCTGTACCAACACAAGAAAATTTATCCTGTGTGAAATGATACAGTTTTCAAATGTCAAGAAATTAACTGTAGTTGCACCCATAATTGTGGTTTCTTGTTGGTTCATTTGGTGGGTTTTTATATGACAGGAACCTATTTTGCACATGATAAAGAGCCCACAAGATATTCTGAATCAAACCAACCACTACAGTAACACAAGTGGAGGAAATGATAAACTTTGTTTCTCAGACAAACAGATAACTAGAAAGCAGCATGCAAGCCATTATCAAAACACCAGAAACAACCCTGACTGCAGCCTCACGTTCTGTGTGTTTCACAGTAAGAAACATTTAGGCAGTGTCACACCTTCTCATGAAGAAACAAAAGGCCATAAACCAGGCCTTCTCAACTTTCATGAAAAAAACTACAGTAGAAGTCAACAAGTCCTAGCTCGAGACATGTCGAGTTAGTCATGGTTCAAAATGCTGAAATATACAGTGGATTCAAAAAAGGGCGTACAGTCAGTGCAGCTTAAAAAAACCAATAAACGCCTCTTTTGGAGACATTTAGCTACAAAGGTTCCCACCCTGAGCAAGATACCAGTTGCGCAAACAATGCCACACAAAATTATCTCACCTGTTGAAACAGGAACTCTAAAAGCCTTCACGAGGCAAATGCACACCTTTGCGTGGATCTGAAGAGCAAAAACCAGGACAGCTTTGTCACAAACCCAAACTGGAGCATCTCTTTTCAAGAAGCAGCCTATCCCCCTCCACCCTTTTGAAGATGATCTTGTACAGCCACCTTGAATGTCAGGCTCACTCAAACACCATCCCTGCTCCCAGGAGAAGGGCTGCCCTTCCTGATGAACTTCCATGCTAACATCCAGCTTTTGCTGCTTCAAGTTGAGTAATCCAGTTTATATAATACTGACAATTTATTTTCAGCTTGTCTAGTTATTTGGGCCAGCAGCTGCTTACTGCACATTTGAGAGGAGGTTCTGGAGAGAAGCTACAATTAAAGTTTCAGTTTACTGAATGGCACTCATGCCTTTACATTCCTTAATGTTTTGGTCCTAATTTAATAAAGTATTTGGCTTCTGTTGGATTGAGGCAACATATTGAACAATGTAATAATAGTTATTCAAACTCTTGAGGGACGGTTCTGAAATTTAAGTATCAACAACCATGTTGACATTGAAAATCTGAAGTCAGTTTTTCCCTTTATAAACAATTTTAATTTTTAGCAAATTTACTTTTTCTTCAGTACTTAAGATGCCAGTAGGCAGTGTCAAATGACAAAGCTGAAACCCTAGAAGTCATCTGGGTGTGTATAGAGCATACTTTTAGAGGCCGATTAGGTAATTATAAGCAAATTGTAAGTGTACACTAATACATGCAATATAATTGCTAACACTAATTTTGTAGTAACAGCTTTGAGACACTGATTGTGACATTATAGTTCTTAGTGAGCTATCCATGCAGCAAGGTATGCATTTCCTATAAAATACTATTAAAAATCCCTATATTTAAAATCTTAAAATTTGCAATACAATCAACTTTTATATAGTGCCTCAGCATATATATGATTGCTACTGTGTACAGAACTTTATACTATCTTAGTAGAAAATATTTACAATAGATTGGCCTCTTCCTTCATGTAAGTTTTCTTCCGGGTCCTCTGTGCTGTACAGGTTCATTGATCCAAAAGAGGCTGTACTGCTCTAACGCCCTGTTCTTAATTTGGCAACAATCATAGCTGCCAGCTGTTGTGCATCTGTCATGTGGGGATTCTTTTCCATCACAGAAAGGACAACGCTTGGAGGGAAAATATTGCAGAGGTTCTTGTATGTTTGATACTGATGTTCCGGGATGATATGAGGTTCCCGTGGCTCACCACATATCCCAATCCAGGGATTTCTCCAGAGCTGTTCCATCTTCTCAGGCATGCTCCTTACCATGACGGGCTCATAACAAGGCTGCATGAGGCTGTTGCTCAGCGGGTACGAGTGGTACGCGTACGAGTCCGATGCGCACGGCAGCGGGTCCCAGCTGGCGTGCTGCTCTCGGCACAGGGGCGGCCGTCTCTGCCTCGTGGGGTTACTCTCATAAAGCCGTGAGTCAGAAATACTGTCCATTCTTGTCATCACCAAGGCACGGCTTGGCTGTGCAGTTGATGGATGAACGTTTTGAGGCACGGGGTATTCTCCTGGACAACTGGACCGTGCTCCAACAACTGGATGCTGGGCATGTAGGCCTAAGTGGGAAACTGACTGTTTGCGAAGGGATTGCTTAGGCTCTTCAGTTCCGTAACTCTGACCTCTATTTAAGGCTTCATGGTAACCATGAGGGAAAGGCTGAAGACGATTTTTCGATGGCAGTCTGTGGCTCTTCACATTGTCTTCTGGACTGGCATCTGCTACACCCAGATACAAGTCATTGTAAGAGGAATAAGAATCATTACTTGTATGGCTTAAGCAATTGTCAGGACAGGGGCTTGAGTTTCTAGAATACATCCCCTGGTCCATATCAGCCCCGTAATAATCTGAGTTACGGATACTACTTATGCTTAAGTTGGAGAAATCACTGAGTAAGGAGTAATAGCCATGGTCCCCCAGTGACTCATATTTGGGATACTGGTCAATATAGCTAACTGAGGTGCCATGGCTATTGGTGACTAGTATAGGAGGATATTGCACACTGGACATATGTTCCAGTGAGGATTTCTGATGTACGAACTGTGAGGAACCTGGCACCGGACTGCTTGCAGAACGAGTATTTAATGCACCAGCTGCATGGCTTTTTGGTGGAGGGAGCGTTGGTACACTTAATGCAGAAACCAGAGACGGGACAGAGCTGGCCTCGGACTTCCGGGCTGCTGATAACTTTTCCTCAGGCTCCACAGCTACTGACCTAATGCTTGGATCTGACTGACGTTTTGGGGCAATGCGTTTCACTTCAGAACTGATTTCTCCTTTGGAGCTGGATGGCCCTGTGCCACATTTGGCCAAGGCTCCCTCACTCATAGTTTTCACAGCAGATAATTTGGCACTTATTCGAAGCTCATCCGCTACTGACCTTTGAGGCTGGTTTGCACGTTCTGGGTGGTAATATTTACATTTGTGCCCATAGGTGCACTTTTTACCTGAAAGAAAAGGGTTTTCAGGTTAAATAAATCAAAAACTCATTAATACCACCAGTTGCTATGTTTTTTCTTTATATCTTTCACCACTTTGCAATAGTAGTATTTCTATATTAAACCTCTAAGGATAATGATGTATTTTATATATACAGGCAGTCACAGGCTCTGCTGCCTGCATCCATGTCTCTCTGCATCAGAGGCAAGACACACCATTTTTTTTCCTACTGGCTTATGATTTCAATCATGACAACACACACACAGTGCTATAAAAACAAATCAGCTTTAACACAGTTTTATTAATTACAAATCTCCTCCCTCGAATACAAACCAGATTAAAATAGCAAAAAGCTGTATTATGCACAAGGTGTATGTTGTAATCCTCAATTTTCCACTACACTGTTTTTACAAATATGTGCATGAGGGGTATAAAAGCGGACATGGTGCTCAGATGGCAACATGAAAAATGGTACATTTTGTTCTGGTAATGACAAGATATTAATTGCTTGCTTCACCTACCTTTAAATGCAACAAATCAATCTGACTTGGGCACTTACCATAAGGACACGGTTGTTTCTTATGTTCAGGAATAACTGGCCTTTTTCTTAAGAAATTCTCAAGGCTTGGACCATGACGTCCTAAAGGATCATCTGGAGGCATAAATCTAAGGGAAAAGAAATGAAACATGACTAGTTTTTCCTGAGAATGCTGAATTAGCAAATTAATTTACTTTTGAAGAAAAACCCATACTTGTCATTCACAAAAGAATACATTAGCAGCCGCTCCTCTATGAACTTCTTCCATTCTGGTTTTTCATTTTGAAGGTCCCGATAGTTATCATTTGACACAATGATGCCATCTGAGTCGAAAGCAAGTTTTACTATGAATCGATCATCGTAGCAAACTACTCTTCTTCCCTGAACTCTTCGAGATGGGGTGAAAACAAGAATTTTTTCTTTCTCCAATTTACGTAAGATTTCTTGATCTGTAAAATAATTTTATTGAGCAGCTTTTAAAAACATTTCAAAAGAAAGAAATGCAACCTTTGTATTATGAAAATTCTTGCCTTTTTTGTCTGACAAAGTATCTTGCAATTATATTCATACACAGTCCTCATTATGATTCAAAAACACCTAGATGTGGATTTTCTTTCTGAGGTTTCAAAGCACTGTGTAAATATTCAATATTTGAACTTCATAACCACTCTGCAGCCATGTACCTTTACTCAGTCTTCCTGAACATGTCAGGAACTCAGGTGTTACTGTACTACAATGGCCTTGGTAGCCTAGAGTAAAATGCAAGGACTTTCTATAGGTCAACAGACATGCTACCTTTTCAGTGCTCAAGATAACCCTACTGAGTCCCTGGTCTGTTACTACTTATTTCATGCTCGCCCAGTAAATAAGACTCAGTTCCTGTATGCTCAACAACAACATTTGCAAATAGGAAAAATTCAACTGCTGCTTCTCAAAAGTGCTGAAACCATCCAATAATGTTACAAAACCCACATCATTGTTAACACATGCAGATATTTAAATGCTTGTTTCCTCACCAATGAAACTGTCGTGTTTTCAAACAAACAGTTGAGTGCAACATCATCACCACCACATCCACAGCCCAGTACTGGGACCCATCGGAAACAGAACAATTTTTTTTTTTTCTTTTTAACCAAGGGGTCAAAGAAAATCTTGGTGTTACCTGTAATTGGTGCATCAGGTCGAGACTGTTCTTTTCTCCACGCAGGTACAAACACAGTGATATCTTTATGTCCTTTTTCCAGAAACCAATCAACAGCTAGTTGAATTCCCCGGCAGGAAAATCCTTCTTTGTTCCCATGGCTGAAGAACATGCAAGTTTTAGAAACAGCAAGGACAAGTTACATTTGGTTTTGGTTTTGTTGTGGTGGTTTGGTTGTTTTTGTCTTCTAAAGCCATGATCAAAGGATATAAGGAAAACAAAGTCTGTGAAGTTTTATTAGGCCTCCTTACATAATTGGAAAAAGACAACTGTACAGAGCTATTCAACCATCAGATTAAAGCAACCCTACTGTTTAAAAAGTCTATAAATTATGAAATTTTACTATCCTCAGAGTGAAAGCAAGTAAACATGAACTTTTTCAGTTTTTTTTTCATTTTATTAGTTGACCTAATGAGAAATATCACTTCCCCCGGCAAACTGAGCTCACCTTAAGCAGACCATAAAATGCCATCACAAAAAGAGGAATGAACAATGCTGATTACCATGGGTAATAAGTGCTTTTAAACATCTATAGTAATAAAGTCTTTCCCTCTGATACTAAATGTTTCTCATTTTTTATTAGAACTTTTTATAGGAAAGAAGTAATTGTGTCAAAGTTGTTTAAGTTCCATCCCCATCAAAAGTTTGTTTTCTGAAACTCAAAGGAGTTTCCAAAACGTCACACAACTTCCTCTTAAAAAAATCACACTTACTCAATGATAAACAAACCATTGGCTAGCTGAACTCTGTACTCTACAGACATGTTCAAAAGTGGCACAGGACAAGTGTCTCTTGGGTCAGTGTTAACCCAAGCAGCCAAGTGTACATAGAATATCCCGACTCACAAGGATCATTGAAATCCAACTCCTGGGCCCATGCAGGACACCCCAAGAATCCCACCATGTGCCTGAGAGTGTTGTGCAAACATTTCTTGAACTTGGACCGACTGGGTGCTGTGACCACTGCCCTGGGAGCCCATTCCAGTGCTCAACCACCCTCTGGGTGAAAAACCTTTTTCTAATATCCAACCTCAATACCCCCTGACTCCACTTTGTGCCATTTTCTCAAGTCCTGTCATTGGTCACAAGAGTGAAGAGCTTGGTACCTGCCCAACTGCTTCCCCTTGTGAAGATGTTGAAGAACACCATGTGGTCTCATCTTGGTCTCCTCTTCTCCAGGCTGAACAAACCAAGTGACCTCAGCCACTCCTCACAAGGCTCCCTCTCCAGACCCTTCCCCATCCTCACAGATGCCCAAAACTGCACTCAGTACTTGAGGTGGGACAAGCAGCATAGCTACTCTGGTCAGCAGGTTTAGTTCATGTGTTATCCTTGTTCTGACACAGCCAAATTCCTTCAAATACTGAGCAGGCTCAATCATCAAGAGCTCAAATACCATGAATTCTCTGCATTTCATTACCATCCACTGCATGTCACTTTAGAAAGAACCAAGTTTTCCTACCCTACTTGGTTACTTTCCTTTAATGTCCAGAAACAATTTTCAGTATGGTTCAGGACTTCAAAATACTAAACCCATCTACACAAAAGCACACTGCAAACAGATTGCTTGAACAAAAGACTTGAGGTGAGAACTTGGATTTAAAATGAGGGCAGGGGAACTGGAATACGGATTATATATAAAGGAGTAACAGCCTTGACTAAAGAGTCCATAAAATAGATGTATTATCAGTGTAGTAGTCTACATGACTTAAAATTACTTTGCCATCAGCATTTTTAAAAAATATTTTAGTGATTTATTATTTTCAAATGACAGGGGGACCCACCTCATAGCGACATTGCTTCCATCAATGACAATTGGCCTCAAGTTATCACTGTTATCCACCACTTCATCTTCCAGTGACAATTCAGGGCTTGCTATTTCCTTTGGGCAAGGGCCTCTTGACACCAGAGTACCAGTGGTACTGCTGGCAGTGCTTTGTCCCTCTGATTCACTTTTGTTGCCAAGTCTCACAAGCTCTGCTAGAACATCATTGATGAGCGCATCTGCTCCCAGCTTATTCAGTACCGCCTGGATCTGATCTCCTGCATACCCAAGCTTTAAAGCAAAATCCATTTTAGCTTGGTATTCCTTGTCCAAATTTGTTTTGCATTCATCTAGCTTCAAGTCTTGTGTGATACTGCTCTGTGAAAAACTTGGGCGATCCAGACACGGGGACCGGCAGAGCGGCCGATGCGGCTTGGTGGAAACCTCCTTTTCTCTCCACTGAGTACTGCCTCTGAAGTATGGTTGCTCAGGTTCACTTTCTGAGCTCGTCCATTCCTCAGATTCAGCACTGCATTCCCCTGCGTCTTGTTCCACATTTCTGTCTTCTCTGGAGCGCCTCTTCTCCATTTTCAGCTTCCCTACCATAGACCAGGCCGTCATCACGTTCAGCTTCCAGCCAGAGCGCTCAGTTCTCGTTCATTTCCAAAGCCACCTGGAATTCATGCTCAATTGCATCATGTTGGTCAATTAGAAGTTTACACAAGGCTGGAGCTAATTTGCCTTGCTTACTATATTCTGGCATAAGCAACACCAACATGAAGTTCCTTAAAAAGAAAGAAAAAAAGATTCAAAATTAGGTTTTGATCAATTCTGCAAAATATTCAACTACAACAACTTTGTTTACAAGTCAGTAGATGTCCCCAGTTATTCACATTTCTATGTAAACTGATTATAATAAAGCATATAATTACACTGTCTGTGTAATCACAAATAAAACTCTCTTCTCCTCCCTCAGTTACTCTACCTACAAAAAAAAGGACAATTCCCACACAAATGTAGAGTTGAAACAAATGGATTATCTCAGTAATATTTAAAGACAATTACCCAGAAAAGGGTGAGCCACCATTTCCACTAGAAATATGTCTTCTACTGCAAGAACAGCCTGTCTACACTAGGAACAACTGTGCAGTGTTCCAGTAGGCATAAAATTTAACACAAACCATTTCAGCCTCTTTTAGTAAGGATTTACTATCAGAACCAACAAGTTTACCTAGCAAAAGCACCTTCTGGAAAACAGAACAGACATTTAACAAAATAATATAAGCCACAAAAGAAAATTAAAAGCATCACCAGTGTGCAGTCAAAGCTCATTCATTTTAGGTTTTCATATCCTTTTGGTTTTAGGTAATAAGATGCAGAAAATCACAGCACCTAATACACCACTCAGAATCATAGAACAGCCTCTTCCCCATTTGTGAGAGGCCATCCCTAATTCCTCTGGGACAATTTACAGGTTTCCACCAGAGTGCTGGTGTTTCTTGGTTCCTCTCCAACACTCAGAAGCACATCCCTTCTCCTGATGAATTTAGTTCAAAGCTCTGCCAGTAAATCTTAGAAAGGTTTCCCTCTTGACTGTTCCCCTACATTAAATGGTGGGTTTCTGTTACCTATGGGAATATTTCAGTGAACAACAGGTCTAGAGGAGTAATAACATTTGATAAGCAACATCATAAAAATGTCAAAGGATCTCTGAGACAGGTCCATATCGGCCTAACAACAACCAAACCCCCTAAAATTGTCTCAAAGTGAAACTAAGATTATTAACCTGCAAAACCTTTATACAGTAATACATAATAACCATAAACAGGCAAAACAGTAACATTCTATCAAAATACAACTCAAATTTATGCAAACAGAAATGTACACACACAGACATCTGCTCAAAAGCCTAATTTCCTTAGGAAAATGCTAATCTCATACCTAAAAATAACCCCTAAAAGTTCAAGTTTTGAGTCAATCAACATTATTTTTTAATTAATAATAACCATTTTTCATATTTTCATATATTCATGTTATATTTATATTCTGTCAGCCTGGGGAGAAGGAGGGTCAGTGGACACCTTATCACCCTCTACAATTGCCTGAAAGGAGGCTGTAGTTAGGTGGGGTTCAGTGTTTTCTCCCAGGAAACCAGCAACAGGACAAGAGGAAATGGCCTCAAGCTGTGCCAGGGCAGGTTTAGGTTGGACATCAGGAAGAATTTCTTCACAGAAAGGGTTGTCAAGCATTGGATTTTACTGTGCAGGGAGGCAGTGGAGTCACCATGTATGGAGAAATACAGAAAACAACTGGATGTGGCACTCAGTGCTCTGGTCTATTTGACAAGATGGGGACTGGTCAAAGGCTGAACTCAATGATCCTGGAGGCTTTTTCCCAACTTAAAGAATTCTGGGATAGTTTAAGTCCTTTATGCCATATAAAATAAAAACACAGTTTCTTTGTGTCTGAATGGAAATTCCAATCGTGATTAGTTAGGTTTAAGTTAGGTTTAAAAACTGCCATTCTTTCATGTTATTTATTCAAAGAGTATCCCTCTAAATACCTAGGTATTATCTCTACTCTCGATTTTCATTCCAAGTGATTTTTCTCTCACACAGCACTAACAGCAGTATATTTACGACCCAAGTACTTGCCAACTTAGATGTATTAATAGCTTGACCTGGAATGGATTTTAATTAGGTCTCATACATAACCTTGTACCTTGCCAACGCTAAAAAAAATATATATAAAATTATTATAAAAGAAGGTTAAAATACAAGGTTATCAGCACACTGCACCCACAGCTTACAAAATATTGCAATGAAGGAACACTCTACAATACATGTGGCAACACTATTTTTTTTCAAATTATTGAGCCTGTACTGCTGTGGCACTGGACAAAGAACAGCATGATTCTGTTCATCCAAGTTTAAAGAGCTCCATTCTTCTCTCCCAGTTGTCATCTCTCTAAGCAAAATGTCACAAGAATTTGGCTTTTGTTAAACTTATCATCTTGAAACCTCCATTCTCTCCCTGACCCTCCCAATGCCTTTGATGTCCAAGCCATATGCAATCACAGAACACTTTTCCCTTGCATGCCCGGCTGTGTCCCACACTCCCTCTGGCTGTGAGATGGCCCAGGCAGCCCCAGGCTCATGGTGATGGGTGTCACCCTGACAGCACAGTTACCTTCCCCCCCAAAGACAGCCAAATATGAACACACACTTAAAGGAAATAAAGCTATTATGAATATCTAATTTAAAGCTATTACAGAAATACAGACCCTGCAGCTTTAAAATTTTAATTCTCATGATGCTCGCTGCTAAGCAACCAAACAAGTTTCCTTCCTAAACACCTCTTTCAGCACAGTCACGAGCAACTAGTAGAACTGATAATGTGATTCAGAAAAAGAGTCAGACAAAATCATGCATATTTTGTTCATAGGAGGCCAAACTGAAAGCATCTCTTCAACTTTGATGGTATTAAAACAGAAAGAAAATATCTGTACAGTAATAAAGTACTGTAATATAAATGAAAACACAAATTATTCAACAATCACTATTCAAATGACAATGACTATTTTGAGCTGATGCTAGAAACACTCTATTTAAAGCCTGTTCATTTCAGCAGGACCAACAGAAACTCAGGTAAAAGAATGGACTGAACAGCTTCTTTTGGTCCCTTATGGCTCTGCCCTTCTATCATCTCAGTGTGATCTGAACCATCCCCTTCAAAGGTGCAATTAGATGATACACACACCTACTTTGAAGAACAACTTTTAAATGAAATATTTTATCAATTCCTTTCACCAACTTTTAAGCATTTTTACTTTTTTTCTGTCATTGCAGATACTAAAATGAAAAATTAAAACAAAATAAAGAATCCCAGCTCATGTATTTTCTCAAATATCTCTCTCCTCTGGATAAAAAATACTTAATAATGATTCTATACTATTTATTTGAAGGAGGGACAGGTTTATTTGTTTTCCCTTGTGTACCTTTGAGATACAAAAAACACCCCACAATCAGTGGGGTGTTTTTTTTAAATAACTCCCCAAGGAAAAAAAATCTAACTGAAAAATGACATGTGAAATGGTAATATCTAGGGGAGTTTCACAAGCACAGCAGGGAATAAACATTGCAGATTTCTCCTTTTGTATTTCTTAAACTGTCTCAATAAACCTAACTAACCAAATAAACAACTTGACAATCATAACTAAACAACTGATCAGGCTGGCATGTGATGTACCTACAGTTATACCTCATGTGCAGACAGTGTACAAGCCTACTGACAGAAAAGCTGACAACTTCCTTGCTACACACAAACCAACCATTGCCTAAAGAGTCCCAACCCATGGAAACAATATAAATAAGCAGAGAGAAAAAGAAGACTTTTATAAATTGTTTTAAATAGTGTTCAGGGACACCACAGTCAACAGGACCCCCAGCATTGTACTGTGCTACAGCACAGACCAGTGGTTACTCTAAAGAACTCTAAAGCACTTCCCAAGTGCAGTTTTCTGAGCTTTAAGAACTTTTCCAACACAGGACAAATTGCCATTTTAAAGGCATTGTGATCTGAGCCTGCAGTGCACATACACAAAACCCCAACAAACCAACCAGCACCAAAATGCACTGCACACATCTTCAGGAATGCGACAGACAGTATTTGTTAGGTAGCAGTTATTGTCAGAGGACACAGACCAGGAGCAGCTCAAGATGCATAAATGGCCCTGGATTTTGGATTAGCCCTTGATATGCCTTGAAAATTGCATTTCTACAGTGCTTATGAAAAAGGTAAGACAGCTCAACATCAGTGATTTCATGGCACTGAAAACACAACTATCTCGTATTCTTATCTCAGGAGCAGCATAGATATTACACACTGCTGCCTGCTACTTTGAATATTTTCTGAGGTAGTGAACTATTTTATCTACTAAAAAGTGCTCAAATCTGACAAAGTATATGAGTCACAAATAAAAATGGTAACTTTTTCTCATTCTAATTATACACTTAGGTGGTACACATCTGCTGGGACAGATTCACAACCGAAGAAAAGCAGAGAAATATTCTAAAATTAACATTTGGGTATTTCAGAACAGATTAAAAAATTGGAAGACCTGTGCTGCATAATATTATTGATGCTGTTTAGGTTTTGTCTTTTTCCTATGTTCTCTGTATTCTTCATACATATATTTGTAGCTTTGTAGTCTATTGCATTAGTGACTTGTTTTCCCAGTACTTTTCCATGTCCTTTCCTTAAGCAGAAAGACAAAACAAATTCCAGAGCTCCAAGCCCCTGGAGGTAGAAGGCTCCAGTGTTCTCTTGGTTTTTCCCTGGGAACCAAGGCTGAGAACAACTCTTTGGGATGCATTCACATGGACAAAGTACAGCCAGTGCTGAAGGGGGGGCTCCAGGGAAGAAGTTTGACCTGTATCACACTTGTCCTCCTAACCGGTGCTTTTTTATCAATTATGCTAATTTCCTAAAACCTATAAAAATGTACTCACCCCTGGGGGGTGGGCTTTTGTGGACATCTTTCCGTAAGTGCCTCTGAAGGCCTTCAATTAAAGATCCCCTTTTATATTATTATTATTATTTATATTATCGCCTTACTGAAATTATCTCAAGTTTCATTTCCAGGTTGGGCAAAAGGCAACAGTTATTCTGGCACACCGAGATGGGACAGGAGAACCCGGTACCCTTTCTCTGGACCAAGAACACCCTACAGGGAATTCTTTCCTGCCAGCAACCTTGAGAATTCTGTGCAGCGGCCTGAGGTTGACACACCAAGGCTCCAAGATCCCGCAGGGGCTAATAAAAAGGTGTTTTATATATTTTTGTTGTGTAGTATGTAATTCCTATCTGTGTGTGTATTCTGTACCTGTTTAAAGTCAGTAATTCCTAGCAATCCCGGGACAACCCAGCATGGTGGTGGGGGAATTTGCTTTTGAAGTGATCTCTCAAAGTTTTTTTCCCCACTTCCTACAGGTCAGCAGGAGAAGGAAAGATCCCACTTCCTTCAGGTTAGCTGGAGGAAGAGGAGAGATCTCCCTTCCCACAGTGGGCAGGAGGCAGGGAAGGAGCCCTCACTTCCTATGCTTCCTCTGCGGAAAGTCTTTTCCAGGATTTTGGGGCAGGGGCGGCTCCCGGACTCCCGGAGGGGAACGTTGGCTCTGACCAGAGCCGAGGGGCCTCGTGCCCTTGCCCCGGCAATGCCCGGGGGAGCGGTCCCGGCAGGCCGCTTCCCCTGCTGCGGTGTGGGGGCCGCCGCTGCGCGGCCCGGCCCGGCTCGGCCCCTGGGAGCCGGGAGTGCCAAATCTGGGAGCCTCACTGCCCTGCGCCGTACCGAGTCGGGGGAAAAGGCAGGGTTGGGTCCCTCAAGGAAACTAATGTCACCTTTGAGGCAGGAGGGACTGTACCGCAGTTTCCACAATAACGAGCTGTTGCAGAGCCCAGAGCCGCTGAGAGCAGCCACGCGGCCCTGGGCGGGCAGCGAGCGCTCGGGCCGTGTGCGAGGCACTCACAAGGGAAACACCGAGTCCAAAGACAAAGAATTTGTTTTTCAGGCTCCCTTAAACCAGGCTATAAGTAAGCAGAGTCCTGTGTTAACAAATACCTTAGAATGGAAACTGAGCCAATATACTGCCAGTGCCAGATGTGTAAGAGAAATGAGACCTTTCTTCCAATCTCTAAAATATTAATTAGAAAAACACTGGGTGATTTATCAGTTTCTATTTGCCAAAGGAATACTTTAATTTTAAGATGCTCAAAATGAATACATGCTCAAATATCTCTTGTACTTTTTAATCTAATATATTATACATGGTCTAAAGAAAGATCTGATCACAGATCCACAGCTCACTTAAACATTTAGAGACATGTATAGTAGCATTCACAGAATATGTGCTAAGTCAAGCAGCATTTTTAACAGAAGTGTTAAAATGGCAGATCAGGCTTTTCAGTCCCTTGATAATTAGAGCCATATAAATGACAGCATTTTGATACAGTTTAATGGATTTTTTTTTTCTTATCTTACTATGCAATGTCAGTCTCAACATATTCCTGGGAAGTCTCAACACTGTCATTTTGATGAACAGAGAAACCTTAAATTTACACAAATCAAAGGCCTAATACTGTATAGTCTTTTATCAAGTGAAACTCAGTATAATGTCAAGAAAAAATATTTTACTCTTCTACTTATTATAGCTTCTCTGAAACAAAACACTAATATACGTTAAATCTAAAGTACTAAATGTTTACACCAGCAGTGAACACCTTGTCCTTAAAATTAATATTGAAACAGCAATTGAAAAATAGCCTACTAGCTATGGTTAGTAATAAATCTTATTTAGAAGCTTCCTCTTTTCTGAGTCAATTCAGATAAAGTATTTTAAAAGAAAAACAAATTTGCCATTTCTGTTTCTCCATCTGTCTCTCTCCCCCCCTTAACCATCTTTGGAGAAGAACAATAAGGAATGTGACTTAGCACTCTTCTGTTACAGTGGCAAAGGACAAAGGAAGATTTTCAGTGTTGACTCACCAGTTAAGATAAATGTAATTGTTACCACCACCCAACCCTGAAGGGTATATTCTTCCTTGACAAATGCTGATTGAACACTTGTAATAGTAGGAAAAGTTCAGCTGTGCAGAGAGGGCTGAATTTCAGGAATTCATACACTAGAATATACAGAACTGGAAATTACCCCAGAAATACCACTAGGCTTTATCTTTCTGATCTACAATCTGTATTGCAGTTCTTGTCCACACTGAACAGTGATGGAAAAAAACCCCACCCTATGCACACACAAATTAATACAGAGAGACAGATAAACCCATATATACATATACACATGTAAATTCTAATTATCAGTGTATCACTCAATACATTTCACAGATCAGTTCAGAAAAGTGAAACAGAGCTCTTCCTTCCTAAATACTGCAAACACTTAAAAGTTTGGTAGTTCTCCTTCCTCACCAAGCTCTAGCCCACTGTTCCTGAAACCCTTCTACTACAGCTGGCTCTGTTTAAGAAAGTTATGAATGCTGTTTGAGAACTATGGAAATGCAGGGTACTGCCAATGAAAGTAAATAAACAAAATAAATAAACTAAGCCCCTGAGTTAGCAGATCAAACATTTTCAAACATAATGAGAATATCATTGAGTGGATATGAAAAACTAGATCCATTAAATCATGTCATGGACTCTTCACCACAACACCTGATTAACTAGAACCTACTTGTTCATGACTCTCCCTAGAGTATGAAGAAGCTAATGGGCTCATCATGACAGCTGGAAAAGGGATTGGGTGGGAATTTTTTAAGGGAAGTATTAGTTTGTTTCTTAAACATATATCAAGTTTACAGCACACCTCAAAAAATAATTGGTACATTCACAAAGGGGAACAACATCCTGCAACACAAGGGCAAGAAAGAACTATCATGACAGAAAAAATATATAAGCATTGTCAGGCAAGAAAGTAATTGTGCAAGTACCACCTGACGGACCAAAGTTTCTCACTTTCCTTTTCAACACTGCTGAATGCTTGCAAATTATTGGTGTGTGGCCGGATTACTGAACAGGAATCAGGGAGTGACAGTATCCTTCAGCAATGACAAGACAATGAATTAGATTCAAGAGCCAGTCCTTACTTCCCAGACTAGGAAAAGTAATAAGCACAACTCTGCCTTTTAATGGTCTTTTTATATCAGGAAAATTAGATTAAATACTGCATTTCTAGTGATCACAACTTTAAAAAAATCCAACCCAAAAACCTTAAGAAGAACATCCCATATTTGCAACTGAGTTGCCATACATTTCAAATTTAGATTTTTTTTTGGCTGACCTTGATGAAAACCTCCTCATTCAGCTTAGCAAAAATTGAACTGAGTTACTATGTTATTATGCTCAACCTCCCAATAACAAGCACGAAACTAAACAGAAAAGCAGAGCATTTAGCTGCATCAGAAAAAAACCTCAAAGGTGCTCAGAACTTCATTTCACTTTTCTAGCTCTGCTCAAACTGTAGATTTGTACATCACAAAACACTAGGTGTTTGTCCTGCAAGACTGACAAGAGTATGACTAAACATTTGTGGCAGCTTTTATAAAGGGTTCAGAAATTAAACTAGAGACCTTCTGGAAAATGCCAGGAACAGAAAAACATGAACCTACCAGCAGACACCAGGGAAATGAGAACAAGCACTTAAATTAGCTATAAGTTGGAAAAATCGTGGCCATTTCTGAAAACCCAAAATAAAATACATTAAATACTAGGGTCACAGTAGATTTGGAACATTAAATAAAACAATGTTTTCTTTGCTGTGCAAATATGTGATTAATCCTTTGGCCCAAATCTACAGCTTTTACCACATCTAAACTTGCCAGGAAGTAATTTTCTTTTCATGACTACACAATTTAACTCAAACCACACAA
Source organism: Passer montanus (assembly GCF_014805655.1). Lineage (NCBI taxonomy): Eukaryota > Metazoa > Chordata > Aves > Passeriformes > Passeridae > Passer > Passer montanus. The sequence goes on from NW_024369818.1 coordinate 6,459,606, forward strand.
CAGAAACACCACCATAGAATAGAGAACTTGGTAGGAAAGTATCCATTTTTACTGCACTCTTAGCATATTGCAAAGTTTTGTTAAACTGAAAAATTGTTCTAAAAATCACAGCAACACCTCAATGCTTGAGATACTTCAAATTTACTTCAGCAAATACTTCCAGTGATCACTGATATATGTATTGGAATATACATAAAAGCAAGCTGTGTCTAGCATATCACATAGAGAACTCAAAATTCCTTGTGAAGGAGTCAACAGGAGAAGCTCAGGCTGGATATTAGGAAGAAGTTCTTCCCCCTGAGGGTGGCTGGGCACTGGAACAGGCTTCCAGTGCAGTGGGCATGGTGCCAAGCCTCAGAGCTCAAGGAGCCTTGGGACAATGCTCTCAGGCATTGTGAGATTCCTGGCGTGAAGGGCCAGGAGCTGGACTTTGATGATCCTTGTAGCAACCTTCCAACTCGGTATATTCTAGAATTCTGTGAACTACAAATCAAGTGTAAACTGAAGAGAAATGCAAAAGTAGTATAACATTTAAGCACCTTGCCTCAAACTTCATTAATTTTCTTATACTCATAAGTATGAATTCATAGGGACAGGATGGACATAGATGGAATTCTAAACAGAGGAAGCAGCAATTTAGTTCTTAAATTACATGATTCCTGTTTGGAGTTAATCCAACCTAGAAAGAACAGGTAGTGCTGAGCACAAGACAAGTATAAAGTACAGGCCTTCTGAAGGGAAGAAAATGCAGTATTTCTATTGCATTAGGTATTTAATCATTATTTCCTAAGAAAAAAAAAAGAAAATAATTATACAGTAAACACACATTTAAAAACAGGTGTTCTAACAATTATATATAGTACTTTTTTCCCACCAATTTTCCTTAATAATCTTAAGGAGCAACAGCTAGCATTATTGCTACTGAAAAGATCTGTTGTCCCTACTAAGGCAATATTTACACTTCAGTTGACAACATTACATAAAATGAGAGTAAACATGTAACTCCTAAAGCTTATTTGTGGGCAGTTCCTTTAAACTGAGATGATTTATTTGGATCTATGACCAAAGGAATACACTAGCTCTCCTAATCCACATTCTGATAGGAGGCCATTTGGTACTACCTACTCTGCAGATATAAATGACTCATTAATGCTCTGTGAAGGGAAAAAAAAAGTTGTGACTGCAGCTAAGTCAAAGACACATCAAGGATGTGATGCATCTTAACTTACATCAATTCAATTTGTAATTGAATATTTAGAATACTACTCTGGCAGACTAGACCAAATGTTCCTTTAACCAAAATTCTCATCCAAAAGCAGTCTCTGAGAAAGCTAAAAAACAAAGGGTGTTGTTTCTAAAGACCTCAATATAGTGGATGGACCCTCACATGCTGTGCCATGAACAAGAGGCAGGATGGACTCACCTGTTAGGACAGAAGCTTTCTGGTAAACTGAAACAATCACTTTAGAAACTACCAAAAAACAAAAAAAGTCTGAAGCAGAAAAAGACGCCTCACTCAGTAAAACAGTACCTTTATGGAAAGCAGCAAGGGGAGCTTGAAGGCATCTAGTGATTTTATATTTTCACTCCAGTTACCTTGCTTTTGCAAAAAGAAAGTCAGTACATGGTTAATTAAGTCTGCAGTAAGCATGGTGTTGGACTAAGTGATCTCCTGAAGGAAGTCCAATGCAAACTAATTATTTTTTGATAAGATTCCTTTATTCATATGATGGCAACACTGCTCATTGCCAAGGTGAAGAAGCTGGAAAGACATCATCAAGAAGACAAGACAAAAAACCTACCACTCTGCTTTTGAAAATGCAAATGGCAAATCCCCCTGCTCCAGCAACTTCATCACTCCCTTTCTAAAGGGAGATCTACCCATGGACAAGATCTGAGGGAGGAAGGTTCTCTGGTGTGATGGATTATTTTGTTTGGGAGTTTTTGCTTGTATTTTAAATCAATGTATTTAAACCTAGGGATCAGAAAAGGTAAAGACTTGGCAAAGAGATAGAAACTAGTATTTGATCTCACAAAAAAAGAAAAAGCATTGTGTCAGGGGGGCAATTGCACGTGGTTTTAGGTTGAAATTGTCAGACTGAGTTTTGACTTTATGTGATTTGGCTGAGGTGTCTGTGGGCTTAATAAAGGAGTCATATTTCTTGTGGATATCCTCACTAAGCAAACTAGTCTAAACCTTTGGCTTTAACCTCTGCCCCTGTTACAGCATTCAATTAAAACTAGAAGTTGTGTCAGCAAATGAGAGCAGATATTAATCTTGATGAGGGTCCCTCTCCAAGTGGAACAAATGCAGAAAGGGGCTCTTAAATTCTGACTGTGTAACAAACAAGCACCTTGGCCCATGCTGGGATTTGTAAAACACTTTAGTTCTACTGTACAATGATTTCCTAATGAAATTCTGGAAGAGGCCTACAACAAATGATGTAAAGCCTAGGTTTTATTTTGACATGGTGAATCAATCTGCTTTCTAGCAAGCCATGTCAAAAATAACCCATGAAAGAAAATTACAATAGCTACCTTTACAAGTCAAAGATACTTAGCTGAAGTACTTATTTAAATATAGAACATATATATTTGAATAGAAATTGCCAGCTAATGAAGATTTTTTTTCTTATTATGGCCAGTCTCATGAATAAATTGGTCACCTCAGAAGAATGAAACTACATCTCAGGAGATGTTATACTGCTTAGCTCTGCACTTGCAAATGTGTTTCCTAACTCTGAAATATATCTAATGCAATTCTACATATCATGGCACCAGACAGCCTGGATCTGTAAAGGTGGTCATGGTATTCTTATTTCCAGATGAATTATCTGTGATACCATGAACGTATCATATAAAATATAGCTTCTCAACAAAAAGGGACAGTTCACAGGAAACTAAAACCACCCCACATTAACAGATGGTAAAGCATTTTAAAAATACCACTACTATGGCTCAAACAAGCTTTTCATTTACAATGTAAGAAAAAACAGCCTTTTACAATAAAATAACACACAAAAAAGTTGATATATTTAATAGTATATAGTTGTCCAGCCATGAAAACATGGCTCTTCAAAGCCCTTTATGCCTAGCAGATTCCATGATGTAAACAAGGACAGCATTCTCAGGTATGTGTAGCACTACAGCCATTTGGGGTTTTAATTTATTTTTTTTTCACATTATGAGATGGACAAATCAATATAGCAAACTAATTTCAAATGTGGCAACATCTGGGAACTTCTTCCGGATTTATTAATTGCTTTTCTTGATTTTTCTGAGCCCTACTTTCATACCTGAATTTAGATGCTGCCTTCCTTACTCCCAAAAAGCCCCAGTGCTTCTGCTCTTGATTCAAGCAGTAAAAAAGTGCAAGTGATAGAAGGAATTTGTTTTACTTCTACTATTCACAGATTTATGGTAGAATTATAAGTGTTCAAGAAAATAACATTTCAGTTGCAAACTGTACAGTGGCTAGGAAAGTCAAAGCCAGCAGATGTGTACAATGGAATAATTTGCATTGGAAAAGGCTTCCAGAAAGATCAAAGAACAGCAAGCCAGAACTTACCTAATTTACAGCTGTTGACAGTAAGAATTTACATTCTTACTAGTTCATCAGCATATAAAGTGTAATTGGTATCCCTCCATCCATCTTAACCCCTTTTCTTGTTATTCTTTCCAAATAGTGAGTTTGGGTTAGGTTTAGGGGTTTAGGTTAGGGTTTGGGTTAGGTTTTCTTTTTTAAAAATACCTTTTATTTTCATTCAAATGAAATTGACTTAGGAAGCTTCATGGATTGCTTCTATTAAAACTTGCTAAACATTAGATTATTACAGAAGGCAAACATTTCCAGAAGATGTCAACAGTGACAGGATTGATATACAGAAAACATGAGACACTGGAGAAGAAATGACATATTCCAAAGGCAGCTAAATTACTCTATATTTGAAGATGACCTTGAAATTCCCACTAACCCATTTTTCCATTAAGAAGCAAAAATAATTTTATCAGAGGCACTAGCCAAATTTGTGAAATATACCTTCTGGTCCTACATACCATAGTTCAGTTACAACATTTGGCAAGCAAAAGATATATCTTATCAACAAAGGATCCTTCCTATACAAAAAAAGAGGACTTGACAGGCTCTTCTATTTCAATAAACAAACATACCAAGCACAAGAAATCAGATGGACCTGGAATACTGCATATTCCCAAGCACTTGGAACTACTGATCTGCATAATGGAAGTTCATAAATGACCAGCATTTTAATATGCCTCCTATTCTTACTTCCCACTTATGGCAACACATGCTAATCACTGCAACACATTGCAAGACTAAAACAAAAAAAAGTAAAACAGACATATCTCAATAAACCCAAATAATTTAGATTCACATATATCAGAAGACACAATATAGCTTGTGCTTCAATTTTACTATTTTGCTAGCTTGTGAAGTAAATGCCTCCTGTGAAATATGATTTCCAAACGATTTAATGACAATTAGAAAAGCAGACAGCTATGAAAAATAACATTTCCAAATGAACCGATTAAAAAGTATCTCAAACCTCAAGCATTCTGCATGAGTGAGCAGTTCCTTATTCACAGTTGCATTATAAAGCAAAATGGAAGGATGCAAGTTGAAATCATCAGGTACCCTATGCAAAAGTAATCTCCTTATTTCACCACCTTTCTTCATTAATGCAAGTTTCCTGCATTGTTCTTTTGTTCAGACACAACACCTTCTTTAACAGCGCGCTAGCGCAGCCTTTACAATCCCTCCTTGGAGCTTCCAGTGCCTAAATGACGGCGAATTCCCCGGCTCCGCTCCCCACTGCCCAGGCCGCTCCACCTGCCCTGCCACAACGGCCGGCGGCTCCCCCACGCTCCCGGCCGAGGCCGCGCGTCCCCTCGCCCAGCAGGGGCAGGCGGCAGCAGCCACGGGCAGCGGCCCCGCAGCGGGGAGGGACGCCACGGACCGGGCGGGAGCGGCCCCTGGCAGCCCCGGCAGCGGAGCGCGGTCGGTCGGTCGGTCGGTCGGTCGGTCGGTCAGTCCGCACGGGGACCCCGGGGGAGGGGAGCGCTCCGCTGCCGGGCTGCGCCGCTCCCCCGCTCCGAGCCGCCCTCGGCACCCCCTCCCCCGGCCGGAGCCTCACCCGCTGCTGTCGCTATGGACACCCTCCGCGGCTCCCTGCGGGATCTGGCGGCGAGGAGGTGAAGGACGGCGGGGCTCGGCGCGGCCGCGGCACGGGCCCCACTCCGGCCGCTCCCGCCGCATGGAGGGGGAAGGGCTGGCCGGAGCAAGGGGAGATGAGGGGGGGCGTGGAGGAGCAGAGCCAGGACGGGACGGGATGGGGAGGGATGGAGGAAGTGCGGGCGCGGAGTTCAGCGCCGACGGGAGCGCGGGGGCCGCTGCCGCCGCCTCATCGCCGCCCGCGCCGCACCGGGCCCGGGAACGGGAACAGGGACCGGGACAGGGAACGGGGAATGGGAATGGGGACCGGGACAGGGAACGGGGACAGGGAACGGGGACAGGGACGGGGACCGGGAAACGGGAACAGGGACCGGGACGGGGAACGGGGAATGGGAATGGGGACAGGGACGGGAACGGGAACGGGAACGGGGAGGAGAACGGGGAACGAGGACAGGGACGGGAAATGGGGACAGGGACGGGAACGGGCACCGGCACCACCGGCTGGGGAGTAGCGAACGGCGGGAGCGAGCCCCGGGGTGTCTGTGCGGTCGGGCTCCGAAGAGAGTGGGAAAAGGGAGACTTTCCCTTGGCGCTGTCCCCACGGACATCCCATCCCTGGCTGGAGCTGCAGCAGGAGCTGAGGGAGGGCGGGTGGGTGCCAGGCGCTTTATTGAATATCGCTTTACTGAACATCGCTTTACTGAATATCGCTTTACTGAACATCGCTTTACTGAATATCGTGTTTTCCCAGTTTTGCAGGTCACAGGGTTGCAGGATGACATAAAGGACATGACCAAATTCAGGTATATTTAGGCATACCTTTGGGATGGGCCAAGATTAACATATGCAGGCACTTAAACCTTTACCTAGCTAGGGTGCTCTGGCACAGGATTAATAAAATTTGCAAATACTTTAGGCTTTGTGTAAAACATTGATATTTAAGGACTAGATCTCAGGGCTAGCATGTAGTTGCTTCTATCAGTTTCAGTGTTGCTGTGCCTCCAGCTTCCCGAAGCATTCTGAAATCAATTCCAGCTTTCCCTTAACTTATGAAATTGGGGTGACCCACTCATAGGAAAAAAATCTGTCAAATTTGAAGAGTATATTTTGAAAGCTCAAAATCCCAATGGGCTACAGAAAGAATCTATTTCCAGTTAAGAAATTTAAATTTAAAGCAAATTACATGACTTGGGTTGCACCACTTTGACTCATCCATTTTCTGATATTTAGGTTTTGCAATATTGCTGCACATTCTCCCTATGGTGGTGACTTGTACCTAATCCAGCAGTATATTAACCCAAGTTCAGTTCTGTTGTATGTTTTACTGGGGGCTCTTCTCCACTAGTCTTCAATCTCTATTACTTGAAATGCTATTTATTTCATAAAACATGTTGCACTTTAAAAAAATGCAGTTAGAATATTTAATATTTAATAGTTCAGTTATAAAGGCCCTACATTGCATCACTACATCCAGACTTGTAGAATTAATTGCTGTAGCTGGGATAATTATCTAGGGAGAAAAAAAAATTCTTCCAGTTGGAATTGTTCTGAACTAGATTTTTGCCATAATGCTGAAGTGTGTGGACTGATGTTAGACTGTTATATGGAAGCAGTTGGGGATTTTTGCACAAAAATTCAGTCCTGTGCTCAATGAAGTAGGGGAGTATTTTAGCCTTGGTTTCACTCTGCATAATACTGCAACTTGTTTTGAAATCTATTTGCCTGTTGTCTTTTGGTTTAAAAAGGATCGAGCAACAACAAAAAGGTTGAATATTTCAGGATCAGCTGAAATATTTTTTCAGTGTCAGTTTAGTCCTAAGTACCTTAGCTTTCTTTAAAAAATCCAGTCCACGTGCTGGGAAAAACTGACCTTGGATAAATTTGCATCCCAAAATTTATCAAAGTTTATAAATAGCACCAGAATAAATAATACATTCCGCTGTGGTGGTTTAAGATCATATAAAGAACTGTCAGACCCACTTTGTCTAGGAGAAAAATTGAAACACAGGCATTAAAACACTTGACCAAAGCCATGAAGCACAAGTTGAATGCTTCCAATTTGTATGTGCTGGGACTGCAAGTGTCAAACTTTTTGACCATTTTGAAGTGCTTTGAAATGTGGAGATATAATATTTTATCTCATTTTTTAAAACATGGAAAGGAAAAATAACTGCTAAGGCTTGTGGGTGGGTTTACTTCCTAAGAACTTCCAGCTGAATTATAACACTTTGTGAAGTGATTTTTCTTAGTGTCATTCAAAGCAGAGTAAAGGAACAAGTTGAACTTGCGTTTTCACTTTCAGCCCTCAACCTTTTAGGTTAGCCTGTAAAACCAGGAATCAAAAAGTAGGATAAACAGTGCAAAAGTAGGCTGGGATTCTCATCACTCCCATTCAAGGGCATTTTCCTTCTCTCCCTCTTGTCCTCACCCTGCCTGCTCTCCCTCCCTCACTGTCTTAGCAACAAGATTCACTGGCTGACTGTAGCTCAAACCAATTAGTTCATCTATTTAAGTCATGCATCGAAGAAGCCTTCCCCCTTTCAGCACACTGCTCACTTAGGGCTCAATCCTACAGTCTTCAATTTTTAAGGCAGAGAGAGTTTGCAATTGACTCAAGTTACATGAGGATAAGACCTTTTATGTTCTAATTTCTTTACAAAAGCTGTAGCATTATGGGGAGGGTGCTGCTGCTATCACTGTTTTCCTTCATCTACTCTTTTCTTTATTTAAGAACACAACAGTATATGGAGAAGTCCTTAAATAATGAAGAAAGTAACTAAAACATCAATTCACAAAACCTCGTCTATTCACAAATGCTGCTTATTCATTATCAGTTCCAGAGAAATGCAAAGATTGGATTTGGTGAGCAATTAGAACATTCAGTAGAAAACTCATAGCATCCAGGAGAAAACAGCATTGTAGTAGTAATGACTACAGCATCCCTTTTTGTCAAAGCTTTTAATCAAAATCACAGCCTTTTAGTGCATATTTTAACGAAATGCTCAGCATTGCACAGATCTCAGAAGGAAGCCTTCTGCTCTTTTTGCACTCCTAACAACCTCTGGCATAATGAGGTGTGACAAATTGATTTAAAATGTAGTTGCAGGAAGAAGGGCAGGCGAGCTTTGCTCTGCCTTGTGGGTGTTGTAGTCGTTTTGCAGCTCTCTGCCTGGGCAGCAATAGGAACTCGGACTCGAAGTCCCACAGCTCCCACTAGAGCCTGCCGCACAGGCTCAGAGCCCATATGCGAGGAGGGGGTGACTACATTGTGTCTATTGTATGGTTTTTTTGTTTTGGTTTGGTTTCGGTTTTTTTTTTTACCCCCGGGCGTTTTGCACGTTTCACGGGAGGTGTAAATCGGGAGTAAAAAGCATGGCAGATGAGCAAGAAATAATGTGCAAACTCGAGAGCATCAAGGAGATCAGGTATGTTCGCTTTGTGCCCCATCGCTTACATGAAGCAGCTTTTTCCTCGGGGGAGCGGAGGAGTTGCATCCATCTGAAAGTACCTATTGTGCTGCTGAGGGAAAGAAAACTACCGCCGGGTTCACGACGAGAGCTCAAAATACATTTTTCCAGGCAGGGAGGGAGCATCTGCTGCTGGGGATCGCCGCTGGAATGCGCAGGGGAGGGCGGTAATGGTCGCGCATTTGCCGAGCAGCGCCGAGCGCTGGCCCGGGAAGGCGGAGTGCTGGTGGGAAGGACGGAGCGGCCCCGGCGGCGGGGGGAGTGGTGTCGGGCCGCGGCTGTGCGGGGCTTCCACTGTTTGTTTGTTGTTTTTTAGTCGTCTGAATTAGCATTTCGTATTCATGAGGCTCTGTTGTTTTGCCTCGCTCACTCCCGGGCGGGAGTCGGGCTGAGAAGGAAGGGGGGATGGCAAGGGAAGCAGAGTCTGACGCCCAAATCCGACGTGCCCTCGGGCAGGACAGGGCTGGGCAGCGCTGCCGGCAGCGGCAGAGCCCCACGGGGGCAGGACAGCCGTCTGTCCGTCCGTCCGTCCGTCCCGCGGAGGGCGGCGGTAGGGCAGGCCCTCAGGGGAGCGGTGGATCCGTGCGGGGTGAGGGCTGAGCCTCAGCGGCTTCTCCCTCTCTGCCCTCCCTGCCTTCGGCCAAGGCGGCAGCGGCCGAGGGAGCCCCGCCGAGGTGTCCCTGCTTCGGGGACGGGGACACTCCGGACCGGGGCTTGTTCATCCTGCCCTCCTGCCACAAGGCCCGAGCTGCCTCGGGCTGCGGTTCACGCAGTGCAAAACACCGGGAATTTGTATATAGCGTCCTGCACACGGTGAGCTGCGGGATGCTGTGGAAAAGGGCGCTCATTAAAAGCCAGGCAGGGCGCAGCACCTGCCCACAGCGGGAACGATTTTCATAACTTCAGGCAGGGCGTTTCCACTCCTTGCTTCAGGGCACCGATTTTCAGGATTAGGCCTGAGCTGTCTGTTTACCTGGAGCCAAAACACCTTAGAGAGAACAGTGGTTTTGAACGCAGCTGGGAGGTGGAAGGCATGCTGACTGCGAAACCCGAGCCATGAGAGGGTTTGGGCATGACAGCCAGAGAGGGGCTGGCAGAGGGATCCCACTCCCGGTGATCACAGGCACTTCTGGCTGGTTACAGCATCTCTGGGCCGGCAGAGAGAGAGGAGAGAGGGATCCCAGCTCCCGGTGATCACAGGCACTTCGGCTGCTTACAGCATCTCTAAGGAGCACACTTTATCCGTGTAACAATTTATTTGGCAGCAGACTATGGGCCTCAGCCTTCTTCACACAATACCACAAAGATCAAGCAAAAATATTTGTCCATCTAGTATCCCCAAACTATTTGTAGAAAGAGATGTGGCAGTGTAAGAACAATGATTTTGTACTCAACTGGTGCACAGGCTCTGTTTTAGAAAACAGATCTAAGTATGGCCTACTACAGTGTGTGGTCCAATTACTGTAACACTTAATTTAATTTTTTTTTTCAGTGAGAGTGGTATCCTGTATTTGGAAATTTACAGTGCATTCAGTTTTCAGATAACTTATTCAAAGGTGATATATTAACTGCACTTGATGGATTTTTGCTGTTATTTTGTGGTATAAGGTAGAGCAAAGGTGATATTTAGCTTTAGTGTACAATGAAGTATCAAACATGTTACTTGACTGTATTTTAAATTTTAAAAAAATCAGTGTCAAAAAGCCAGTCCTACTTGCAATGTTGATGTCCATTTTAAGTCACCTTAACAAAATCTGATCAAATAAACTTATTTACTCATTAGAAGCTTGCATTCTGTGAAGAATGTCCTTCAAGATAAACATGAGATTTCCTTAAGTTTACAGGTTCACCTTTGATAGATTAAGCAGACTTTATTTTAAACCACAATTCACGTATTCTACAGACAGAGGGGAAAGACGTCTTCATGAACAAAATCAAAGAACTTGCCCATTTGTATAGTTGATTCTATAATGTATTATGATACAGCTTAGCTGGGTTTTGAACGGATGTGGGAACCTGATTTTGAATCTGGAATCTGATCTCTATATCCATATCTGTAACTATAGATAAATACATATAATTTGTAGTCAAGGGAATACTTCTTTCAGTAAACCCATTGGATGCCCACAATCCAAGCATATATGCACATGCTTATTTATATGCATTAAATACTTCCACAGAAATGAAATTTTGTAATTGTTCTGTTTTAAATCTCTCATTCATGTTATCCCTGCCAGACCACCTGCTTCTGAATACATATTGTATGTAAAAGTTTTTTATGGTACTGTTTTATCTCTTGCAGCTTTATAAACTCTTGAAGTGAGAGAGGCAGGAACCCAGGTCATATTACTAGCTATGACACTTGGAATATGTAGCCATAATTAATTGTCCAAGTGACTGACCTGCTTTCTGCCATGCTCTGTCAAAACCTGACAACATTCTATTAATTTCATAATTCAGTACAAGGACTCTGTTACCACTGAAAAGCTCAGCAAAAGAGCTGGCATTAGAATTCAGTATTCTCCTTGTACCTCACCTTCTCTCAGAGACTTTTAGTCTCATTCTTGTCTATTGCTGCTATTGCCTTCTTTCATCTATCTAATCCCATATAAACTGACACCTCACAAAAAAATGTGTCAGTAACTTACTGTTGTCTCTCTATCTTTTTAATTGTCACTGGGATTCAGGAATAAGACTTTGCAGATGGAAAAAATAAAGGCAAGACTGAAAGCAGAATTTGAAGCCCTGGAGTCTGAGGAGAGGCACCTGAAAGAATATAAACAGGAGATGGACCTGCTGCTGCAAGAGAAGATGGCTCACGTGGAGGAGCTGCGACTGATCCACGCTGACATTAATGTGGTATGTGACAGCCCAGCTCAGACAGCCTGACTCAGACACAGCTGCACATGAATCATCCCACAGCTTGTGGAATTGTGCACATGAGTGAAGCATCACTGCTTCAATAACGTGCACTTTACAACACCATCCTAGGATCCTACTGAGAGTGCAAAGTAAATATACCTCAGGATAATTGGTTTTTCCCTTTGTAGGGCAGGATATTTTATAATGCTGGCATAATAAGCTGTTGCACCAAGAGGATAGATAAGATAACCAAGCCTGTTGTGGCTATGTCTTTACCAGTAGCCGCAGTGATACCACTCCAGCTGTCCCATAGAAAACAGTTCTTCCTGTTAGTCTTTTCTCATTTAGCACCCAGAAACAGAAACTTTGGCAGCTAGGTGGGACTAAGAGATTTGAGAAAATACATAGTGTTTGTTAAGTTCATAGTAAGAGCTGACCTTCATCGCGGAGTGGAATCACCAAACATCAACAAGCACCAGCCTGAGCCTGAAATGAATTAATACAAATAAGAGAAACAGCAATTTATAAATTTATAAATTTATAAGACTAGCCAGTTAGAGGGGCTAAATAGGGAATATATTTTTAAATACATTTTTAATGTCATATTATGGCACTTACATGGGGTTTTTAGCTCTGAAGGTATCTGTGTTGCACTGGAGAAAAAGGCTCCAACAAGTGAAAAAGTACAAGCTATATACTGGATGTGCAGATTGAATTTATTTATGGCTTCAAATGTCTGCTCCCCTGTCCAGCTGCATAAGCTCAGCCTCTGTTTCATCCTCCTCTCTTTGTGCAGTCAGATTGTCTTTTCTCTGCTGTTTTTCCCGCTTGCTGCAGTAAGAGAAGCAGAAACCTTTCCTTAGCTTGTTTGTTAACTTCTGCCAGTCAATGTTCAGGTATCTTAGAAACACAGAAAATTAGTTTGTGCTACTTTAAGCTCTTGTTTAGTGTTTCTTGAGAGTCTTCAATAGCTCCTCACTTGCTGACTTTATTTCTAGCCTGTCTCTCTGCTTTTTCTGTTGTTCAGAAGGTCCTATAGGTTGAGTGCACTTTTTAAAAATGAAAATGCATCTCATATGTCACTTTCTGTTGCTTCTTCTTTGCCCATTTTCCTCTCAATACCTTAAGTCTTTGTTTTACTATTGCATTATCTCAAATCTCTTGCAACTTGAGTGAGAAAAATCTCCTCTTTCTGGTACAATCTGCTGCTCAGTCGGAGGGGAACAGTTCTTTAAAAACATGCCCATCCTCCTGTTTCAGATGGAGAACACTATCAAGCAGTCTGAGAACGATCTTAACAAGCTCTTGGAATCTACTCGCCGGCTCCACGAGGAGTACAAGCCCCTCAAGGAGCACGTAGATGCCTTGAGAATGACTCTGGGCCTGCAGAGGCTGCCAGACCTGTGTGAAGAGGAAGAGAAACTGTCCCTTGAGTAAGTCTCCAAGCATTATCTGGCTTTATGCTTTCTTTCAATTCTACTGGTCATTTTCTCATTTTAATTTTGTTGGTATGTGGAAAAAAACAACCCAGGAGGTAAGCATGAAAACAAAAGTTAACAAAAAAGGGACGTGGAGGACATGTGTTTCATAACATTCAGTCTGAATTTGTTCCAGGTTAAATTTAGGTTATTCCAAGCTGCAAATTCTACATACCACATGCAAACATTCAAGGGTGGTTGTTGGCCTTCTAGGTTTTATACTGTATGTTGCTTTTTCTATCTTTATATTTTTCCCTGAAATTTACTTCTTTAGCAAGCAGTAGTAGGAGGCAATACACAAGAGGGATACAAACCAAGTTATTCTTCAGCTGGGTTGTGCTGCTCCTAGTCAGAGTTTTACTTTTTGCTGCCTGCAATGGCAGTGCCTTTTAGCCAAATGCCTGTGACTGTCAACAAGTTTCCCTGAGATGTGGAATGGATTTGGATAATAAATCATAGTCTCATTTTTACATATAACCTAGGCAGGGCAGAATTAGCTACTATTCAAAGAACAGTGCCCTTTGTTTAACAGACGAGTCTTAAATGCAAGGGATGTTTTAAAAAGCATGTATTGCTCTTATTGCCCAGCACAATTAATATCGTTTACACACGCACACAGTTTCAAGATTTCCTTTGTATTTCAATAGAAATGTTGTTTTACATTCCAAACACCTTAACACTACAAAGAATATATTGATCTGTTTATTAATCTGTTGTGTACAGATTAATAAACAGTTATTATTGAAAGTTATTAATTTTAACAGAATAAAATGGAAAAACTGTTTGGCACAGGTGTGTCTGAAGCTGTTGCCTATTTTTCTTCTATACATGTTGTCTATTTTTCACCTTACTAGATTTATATCCAGTCTGGAATCTGGCTGAAGTGTAGAAATGCAGAAGAAATCACCACATATTCTATTTATGATCTAGTCAATGTGTAGGCAATTTGGCAGTTTGACTCTAGTGGAGGAACATGGTAGGGAAATGTGATCCACTGTATTTTTACACCAAATATCCTTTACAGACTAATGAAATACTCCAGAAGGTGGTTACATTTTTTGTTTGTCATTCTTTTGTCTAGCTACTTTGAAAAGCAGAAGGCAGAATGGCAGACAGAACCACAGGAGCCTCCCATCCCAGAGTCTCTGGCTGCAGCTGCAGCAGCTGCCCAACAGCTGCAGGTGGCCAGGAAGCAAGACACCAGACAGACAGCAACTTTCAGACAGCAGCCACCTCCAATGAAGGTCAGGAGATGGAATGTGCTGGGTTTTCTTTTTTGTCATTGGCATGCATTATGTTTAGAAAGTGATTAATGTTTGTGTAAAGGAAAAATTACATGTCCTGATTGTGATTTTCCTTGCAGTGGTTCAAAACAAGAGCAAGCAGTAGACTAAAGTAGTAGCACCAGTCATCAAGTGTTAAGGATAAGAATCTTTTAGGACTTAAAGTCACCCTCAGCAAACATGTAGTCAATTCCCACTCCTCTTGTGTTTCACTTGGGCATGTAAGAAAGAGAAAAAATCTTGGCAAAAGAAAGTAATTTGTGGTGGGTGCTGGGAGATAAGTTTAGTAGTGGCTCTTAGTTAATGCCATATGGAGTCATATTAAAAGCAGCACACATATTTTATGAGGGAAATTAACCAATGGTGTAAATTACCAGAAAAAGCGATTGTTTCTTCACTGGGGATCTTCAAGAGTAACATGTGGATTAATGTAACATAGCCACAGGCACTTCAGTGACAGTTTTACTCAGCTCCTTAGGTAGTGAGAAGAGTTAAGTAGTTACATAGGGGTATTCCTCCCACCCAGGTTCCAGAGTCACTAAGAAGGCTAACTGATGTAGGTGCACCCCAAAGTAATATACTTACTGTCTGTAGTTAGGCAATTGAAAAGCCACTCTGCAAGCAATAGGCTTCAGTCAAACATAAATTACAGGGCTTAGTCTGGAGCAAAAGGGTAGAGTTCTGTACCTTATGTTAAATATGTGGAATTCATCCAGTCACCTGCTCCTGCCTTCAATTCTGTGACATTGCAGTTGGCCGTCACTGTCACTTCTCTGACTCAGTGAGCTATTAGGCAGGTAAACACCTTTAAAACATCACTGAAAACAACACAAAATAGAATTTAAAGTTACTGATACATGTAAGAGCCACATGTCTGCAGAAATGTAATTTTTGTTCAATGAGATGCTCCTGTTTTTCAGTAAGCCTGAAATTACAATCCACATACCTAGATTGTATAGAACGCAGCAGCAGTCTGCCTTTGCAGGAGAGGAGCCTTGTTTTTGTCTGTGCTGTAAGGCAGAGTGTGATACTCAATAACCTGTGTACCAAGGCCACTTTGATGTCTGTAACCAATTGCATTTCAGGCGTGTTTGTCGTGTCACCAACAAATCCACCGGAACGCGCCCATTTGTCCACTCTGCAAAGCAAAGAGCCGATCTCGGAATCCCAAAAAGCCCAAGAGGAAACAGGATGAATGAAATCCAGGAGATTGACAAGCTGTGTGACCTGTCCCAGTACTCTTCCAGTAGAATGGCAAATTTGCCCAGACTTTACTGAATTGCAGACTCAAGTATGACTGTCTCATTGTTTTCTATTTAAATGCAATGTAAGCACAATGTTCCTGCTCTAAGTTTCTTCCAGTCTTTAGGATTTGGTTTTAGGAAAGTAAATATTACTGGTGCTACAGTTTAACATTTCAATTGCTCCATCTTTTGTACTCCTAAACAAACTGGAATTCTTTGTGCAAGTATCCTAAATGTCAGGCTATTTCTATTGACCAAATGTGATTACCACAAATGCTTTTATGTTCTCTTTTTAAAAAACAGATGTTGCTAAAAGATTATTCTGTTTTCTCCTGATAACAGGAGACTATTTGAAGTGCTGAAATAGCAGACTGTCTGTTTGTTTCACTGAAGAACAATTTGTTCTCCTATCTCGTAAGACTGGGTAGATTTAGGTATCCAATGGAGCTCTTTTTAAACAAGAAATGTTCAGGGAAAATGAGATTTGTTATACAGAAAATCAATGCATTAAGGACACACATGGGTTTTGATTTACTGAAGTTGATTGTACCATTCCCTCAAACTTGACTTAAAACTTGGAAAGGTGCTGGCTGTGTATGAATTTTTAAAAATGATGCTTTAACATCTTAACAGGTTATTATTTGCAGCAGTCAGAAGACTGATTGACTTAAAAACAAGGCTGAAGTGAACTGTATTAATGGGCTCCTAGGCTTTATGGCTGACCAATGCACCGTGGTTCTCTAGGAAACATGCATGATATATCTCAGATCTCTGTGTGCACAGACTGCACATCAGCCATTCTGCATGTCTTCTGTTCCTGGTTTCTACGGCCAGAATCTGGCAGACATATCCTCCACTGGAGCATAGGAAAGTTCAGGAACATGCATGAGGAACAGCGTCAACTAAAAATTATATATTTCTCCAGAACCAATGAGCTTTGGTGTCATTGTCCTCCCTCAACCAAAACTTTATATTTTTTCTGTCTTTTAATAGGTAATTTTCAAATAAGCTTTACTTCAGGCCAGTTTGTTTTCTTGTTCCCTGTGTGCCAAAAGAACCCTGACTAAAGCATCTGGATTAGATCACTCCCTATATGTCTTTCCCTTTTTTTCATGTAATGTAACAAATTCTTGCAATGGGGAGGATGGCAGTGATCCACCTACAGAACTGGCCCTTGAAATTTACTCATCTCTAATCCCAGTTTTGTGACCACCTTTGTTGCCTAAATTGATCTCAAGTGTTAAATATTCTTTTTACTAACTCTGGGACACAAGAACTGCTTGTTCACACTCTTCTCTCTTTAGCCCAGGTTTCTCTCTACTGTTATGTCAGAGTGGTTATACTGGGGATTTGGCTTGTTACACAGGAGGAACAGAGAAGCCCCAAGTCTGCTCCAAGAACTTTGCCAAATGCTGGCAACTGTAATAAATCCACATGATGCAATTTTGGTGGCCAAATCACATACATTGCCATTAATTTCCTAAGTCTGCCACAGAGTACATGATTGATTTACTGAATATATTCCTAAAACTTAAGCCAGGTTCAGGAGATATTCCCCCATTTTAATGTTACATATTCAAATCAACATCTGTCAACAGCAGACAGAATGTGGACCACCTGCCCCTGAAATTACATGAAGAGAAGATTCTGCTAGCTGAATAACAGGGATTTGGTCTGTGAGATAGCAATAATGGAAGATAGTCTCCATGCTCCAAATGGCAATAGTGTGTTATGCATGTTTTGTAGCACAAATACTGGATTCTACTGTTTCAAATATCAGAGTGGTCACATGCTGTGTTCTGTGTTCAGAGCAATTCCTATGGAGTTGAAGGGAAACTGCACAGAGTTAAAAGAAGTATGTGGACTTGCCCAAAGTGCATACATGAGAGCAGCATACTTTAATGGTAGTTGTACATAAATTTAAGAAGTAGTGACAATGGAGTGGGTGAATGGTCTGCAATGACGTAGTGTGAATAGGAGGATTGATTTGTAGAGACTTCATCTTACAGTTCTGAAATAGGTAGGGTTAGTCATAGTTGTTCTCACATTACTGTTACTTTGCCAGGTTCTTTCTTTCTTGGGAGATCCCTGAACTGAAGTATACTTAAGGATGCACCATTTCCTAATTTAGTACAAGAGTTTTGTACTTTTACTTTTTTTAATTAGTCTCATGGGCTCTTGTGTTTTACAAGGTTAGGGTTTGGGGTTTTTTTGTTTTTTTTTAAGTGAATATGACACACTGGGTTTGCATCAATTGTACTAGTATTTACAAATTTTCACATCCTTGACAAAATTCTGCCATATGAATAGCATGCACTGCTGAGGGTGAGTGTTACTGGAGATAAGTCAGCAGGGTGCCCTGTCTGCCAAAAGGGCCAACCACAACCTGGGGTACATCAAGCACAGCATCGCCAGCTGATTGTCTCTCTGTACACTGCACTGGTGAGGCCTTGAGCACTGGGGACAGTTTGGGATTTCCTCAGTGCAAGAAGGACATCAGACTATTAAAGTGTTCTAGAGGAGGTGTGTGACCAACACTGCAAAAGGTCTCAAGGACAAGACCTCTGAAGAGCAGCTGAGGACACTTGGCTTGTTCAGTTTGGAGAAAAGAGGAGTGCCCTCATCACAGCCTACAACTTCCTGCAGGAGAAGCCGAGGAGGAGGAGGTGCTGATCCCCCTCTGATGACCAGCAGCAGGATATGAGGACACAGAATGAAGCTGCATTGAGAGAAGTTGAGGTTGGACACCAGGAAAAGGTTCTTCTCTGAGAGAGTGGTTGGTCACTGGTCCAGTGACCCAGGGAAGTGGCCAAGGCACCAAGCCTGTCAGGGTTTGAGGATCACCTGGATGACACTCTCAGCCATACAGTTTAATGCCAGGGAGTTGGACCTGATGATCCTTATGGATCCCTTCATACTTGAGATATTCTATGATTCTAGCCATTTCAAGGAGGTAAAAGGTTGGACACCAGGAAAAGGTTCTTCTCTGAGAGAGTGGTTGGTCACTGGTCCAGTGACCCAGGGAAGTGGCCAAGGCACCAAGCCTGTCAGGGTTTGAGGATCACCTGGATGACACTCTCAGCCATACAGTTTAATGCCAGGGAGTTGGACCTGATGATCCTTGTGGATCCCTTCATACTTGAGATACTCCATGATTCTAGCCATTTCAAGGAGGTAAAATATGTATTATGTATTAGGAGACCATGGGGTGGGGGCAGGGAGGGAAGCAGTGTCTTTCATAGGGAAGGAGTATTCTTTTCTCTCACAGAACAATCATGGAAGTTGAACAGAACTCTTCTCGTGACAGCCCCAGGCTCTTTTCTCCCAGGCAACTCTCTCAAGAGACTGGAGGAATAATTATGAAATATTGATTTCTTGGTATCAGACAGAAGAGGAAGCTGTCTGAAGTGCAGCTCTTAACACAAGTCTACTGCACTTTTGCTTCATGGAGCAACAATGGCTTCTTCGTTTGTATCTGAAGTCCTTGTGGATACTTCTTCACTTCGCTTAAATTTATTCTTATTTGGGTCAAATTGTCTGAGTAGCCACAATGAGACCCTCCTCAAAGCTTAGGAGACTTTTATGTTACTGAAGTCTGGTTTAACCCTGTCTTTGTAGTTGTGTTTTTAAAAGGGTATCCATGTAACAACAAAAGAACTGGATTCTCTTGATGAAGATGGTTTCCAGGGCTTTGTTAATCACTTGCCTCAAAGGACAGTCCTGTTGTTCTGCAACCAAACAGAAAAAAAACAAAATCCCAAGCCTTTCGCCTTGCCATCAACCCTCAGCTCATAAGTAAAAGGATGCAAACATTGTACTGTACCTAAATGCTTTGCTATAGAAATTTTCATACCCAGGCTGGGGTGGATCAGTTGTCCAGGACACCATGTCAAGGACATGATTAACCACAGACAAAATGTAAGGCAAATTTAAATACTTGCACATCCTGAATTCAACCTTAGCTTTATAAATAGGACCCTGACTGAACCTGACAGTGGCTTCAATTTACATAATCTAAATTTGAAAGAATAGACATTGATGTGTTACTTTAAATAGCATACTATTCAAGAAATTAGGACTTCACTAGCACTTTAAATAAATACAAAGTGCTTTATTCTTTTATTTTACAGTTTTCTAATTCCTCCAGAATACATTTTCATTTTAATATTTAGGTATTCTAGCAATATCTGGTGTTTTCACTGGCTTCTGTGTTTTAAGTATTTTACTCCTGTGCCTCATAGGAGTAAGAGTGTGAGATCTGTTTAATTTGTCTGTACAGTCCTTTTCAATAAATGTTTGTTTCATGTCATGCTTTCTTTCTGCAGAGTACTTTCACATCTGTTATGTGCTTATGCTACTAAGAAGCCCAGGTGGTAAAACTCAGCTCTCTGATTTTACAGAATACACTTAGCCACAATTCTGTTACACCTTTAGAGAAGCTTTATTAAAATAAATAAGGGGAAAGAAAGATCCCTTCAAAGGAGCTTTAGAAAAAAGGAAATAGAAAGGAAAAGGAGATCAGGTTTTAACCTAGCCAGAGTTCTCAGTTTTTTTGGTCCTACAAATGCAGATACATAAAGGCTTGAAAATACAAATACAATTCTGTACATACAGATTATATAAATGAAACAATAAAGGGTGATTTCCCAGCTGTGGGGCCTGACAGCATCTCTGGTCCTGTGCTCGCAATTCTTCAAATTTTTATGTCTCTGGGCCACATTTTTTGTTTTGGTCCTACAAATACGAATACATAGGGGCTTGAAAATACAAATACAACTTCTGCACATATAGATTATGTAAATGAAACAATAAAGGGCTTGGAAAAGGGAGAAAATATGATTTCCCAGCTGTGGGGCCTGATGGCATCTTTGGTCCTGTGCTCATGGTTCTTCGAATTTTTATGTCTCTGGGCCACATTTTTTGTTTTGGTCCTACAAATACGAATACATAGGGGCTTAAAAATACAAATACAACTTCAGCACATATAAAGCACATAAATATAAAGGATTTGAAAAGGGGAGAAAATGTGATTTGTGTGAAGGCAGCAGGAGCCGCTCGAAAAAGGGAGAAAATATGATTTTGCAGCTGTGGGGCCTGTGGCATCTTTGGTCCTGTGCTCACAGTTCTTCTAATTTTTATGTCTTTGGGCCACATTTTTTTAATTGGTACTACAAATACAGATACAACTTGAAAATACAAATACAACTTATGCACATATAAATCACATAAATATAAAGGACTTGAAAACGGGAGAAAATGTGATTTGTGTGAAGGCAGCAGGAGCCGCTCGGCGCCCTCAGAGTCTGCGTCACTGCAGGCTGGGAGCTTGGCTGGGCCCTGGGTCGCTGCTGCCGCCCGCAGGCCGAGAGCGGCACCGCAGCCCAGAAATGTGAACGTGACCGGCACAGGGAGCCGACAAGCGCCGGGGCTTTTTACACTTTTTGCACTGTGTACACTATTTACCCTTTCTAGGCTCAGTGCTGCCGCCCGGAGGGAAGCCCCCCGCCGGCCCGCCCGGGCCCGGGAGCAGCGCGGCCGCGCCGCGTTCTCCCCGAGCAGCAGAAATCCAGCACCCAAACCCAGAGCAGCCTCTCCTCCGAGCCGGGCAAAGAGTGACCACCCCCGGGTGGGAAACTGCCAAAACAACCCCGCTCTCCGCCAGAACCATTTCAAGTGTATGTCAAGGCGCTCCGCTTCGTCTTTTGTCTCTTGGGCGCTATTTTGCATCTCCCTGACAACAAACGCGAAGAAATTCCCTTTAAAAACCTAACTCACAATACACAGAAGCTCAAATAGAGAAGTGCCATAGCTGAGATTTTTTCCACAGCTTGAATTCGGTGCGTCACATCATCACTGCTTTTCTCATTGCCTGTGGCTGGGGACCTTCTTAAAGCGATAATAACATTTTCATAGATGTGAACAACAACTGTGTAAAAACTTTGCAGTTGCACATGACAGGCTGAGACTCATTGCTCCCTTAAGTGGATGTAAATTGCTCCCTCCCATTAGACCTTGTGCAGTCAGGGATCCAAACACAGGGACTGTCACACCAGCAGGACACTGACCTGTCACACCAGCCTTGGCTTCCCCAAACAGCTGCTGAGATACATTCTCTGTAACACATCTTACAGGCTGTGCTTTGTTATAAGGTTTTATTTTATTAACGAGCAATGCTGGGAGTCTTTTTACTGGATGTCTTGCTAAGAGGGAAGTTATTTTGCTCATTAATTACAGGTACTGGATGTGATGGGGAGGAAGGGCTTTTGTTTTCTCTCTTTTCTAGCTAGTTAACCACATGTATCTTGTGAGAAGAAAAGGAAAAGGAGCCATGCAGGGATAGATCCTTGGAGACTGAAACACTGCCTTGTAGCCTGCCTTGAAGATGCTGGGGATGCTGGTGCACCTCTCATGCAGAGAGCGTGCAGCACACACAAACTCTGCCAGCAGATCCCAGTGAGTCCCCATTTCACAAGCTGGAAAAAGGAGCCATGCCTTCCCACCAGGAGGTTCTCCAGACTGGGCTTGCAAGTGGCCTTCAAAGGGAGATACAGGATGCAAGGATGAAGGTCAGAGCACTTGGATGTTCTGCAAGTATGTCTCAACCCACCCTCAGTGTCGTGCTGGGAAAAGAGCCCCGGGCTGGCCATGGGCAGGGCTCATGAGGCTGCCAGAGGGATTTCCTCACCCAGACCATGGCACAGCAGTGCCCACATCACCAGTGCCTGCTGGGGCTGGAAGGGTTTGTCCTGTGCCCTCTGATTCCTGCTCATGGCTGTGGCTGTTTTTTATCCCTGCCCCTCATGGCAAACCTCGGGCAATTCTGTGGTTTCATTCAGACACATTTATTCTTAGTGCATCCTCATGCCATCCACACTCTGCTGAGGATATTTTGTTTGGGAATTTCTCCTTTAACTCTTTGAATTCCTATGTAAATAGGCAGCTGCCTTTACTTAGCAACTGCCTGAGTCATTTCCTCTCTGAGCAGTCCTCTGGGTTCACTCTGCAGTACTTCCTCTTAACATTTTCTACATCTTCTGAAATTTTTCCTTTCTTAGCTGAGGCAGGCTGTTAAAATTAGCAACAGGATGTCACTGTGTATTTGTAAAATCCATACCACCACCTCAAAGATCTCTTTATGTCCTTTCGCAGAATAATTTCCATTTTCAGTTGTATAATTATTAAGTCTTGAGGCAAGAGAAAAGTTGCATTTTAGTGGTCCTAAAAAAACCCCTATCTTAATAAAGTTATAAACTGCTTCAATATTATTCAGGTTTCTGTTTTGAAACATTACTGAAATAATATTGACATAAACAATCTTGTCAATAGGAAAAACAAACTTAAGGGATGAAAGCTTTTAGCCACCTTTTGGTTGGAATTTTTAAGGTTAGAAAAGACCCCTAAGATGAGTCCAACTGTTAACCTGACAACCCCTGCAGTAAAAAAAAAAATAAAAAAAAAATCCCTAATATCCAATCCAAAATCTATATACATACATATAAATACTGTATATACTGGTTTTCAATACACTTTCCTACACTAATTGACATTAACTATCACCTAGAACTGTCCTAATATGAGTTTATTTTTCACTGTATAGAGATACCAGATTTCTGGGATGTGAAAGCCCAAACCCTGTAAGTCAGTGGAACAAGATATGCTGTGCCAAGATCATTTCAGAAAGAAAAGAAACCCAAAAAACCAAACCAAAACAAACCCCAAAACAAACAAACAATCAAGCAACAGTCCTGGTTTTAGGTAAAGGAGGAGTTTGGGATTTGCCGGCTGCAGTAGCATTATTTTAAGGAAAAAGTGTCCCTGTCCCATTTCAGGGCAAGGACTTTGTTCAGACTATGGAGAATAAGGCTCAAATATGAGACTTCCCAACACACATCCAGCAAAATGTCCTTTCTGAAAGAAGAAAAGCCACACCTGACAGCCAGTGGCATTTATGCCATCACCATCCATGCTGCCAGAACCCCACCCTGTACAGATCCTGGGTCTAACCCATCCTCAGGAATGGCCAAGGGAGCCTCTCTGCCAGGAGCACCCCGTCCAGCCTGTCACTGCTCTGGGCAGAAACAAGCTGTGGCCAAAAGCGTGTCTGGAATTTCTGGGGTGCAGGAGATCTGAAATCTAAACCTGGATCTGACCCCTGCTGCAGGATGTACCTTTGCAGCCTCTCAGAATGCCCCACCTGCTCTGCTCAGGGCATTTGGGAACAAGCAAGGTTTTAATTGTGCTCAGGTTTTTAATTCTAGCTCGCTTCTAATTGAGTTTTGCTTTAATGTTTGAACATGAGAAGGAGTGATAATTGAAAGGGTGGGGACTCTGCTGGAGTCAGAAAAGTGAATGTTCAGCTGATTTATAGCAGGTATTAACCAAGGCCTCACTAGATTGTTCCCATTGGGAAGAGAGGCTGAAAAAAAGGTTAGAATTTTAATGATACTGAACCTTGTTTCCTTGAGCACAGAAGAGCAGCAAGCAGCCCTATTCACTAATTCCAAACCAGGGTCATTACACCCAAGTCTCTCCTCCTGTTATTTCAGGAGTCCATGAGATGACTCCTTCTCTCACTGACACACAAAGCACCCAAATCCTCTACCCTCTGCCTTTGCAAGCACAAGCTTTGACATGCAGCCCATTGTTTTGGCTGGGAAACCAAAGAGAAACATCCACCCTCACCTCTCATTACAGAAATAGGTGGTAATTGGTCTTTTTATTCAATTTCCAAGATCCCAGTGGTAAGTAAACCACCACCTATAACCAAGTCTGCAGTTGACACACCCTCCTCTTCACATGAAGAATTCATAAATCCTGATTTAATCTGTTCTGCTACAGCCCACTGGAGCCAAATTCCAGATCAGATATTCCATAGCATCCTTCTGTGCTGTATCCTACATTTAGTCCCTCCACACAGGCTTGCATCTTATTTCATTTCTAGTGTTCAACTCTGCAGTGTGTTCAAGTGGATGATTTCTGAAGGGCTGTACTGCATCAGAGGCTTTTAAGGAAAATAGTCCCATGAAAGCAGGACGAAATCTGAATGTAGAGGACAGCTTTGTGCTTGTACCACTTCTCTCTGGAGCTGTTCGTCAGAAAAGCAGCAAACAGGCACAAGTAGTTCTCCTTTTTTTTCTGCAGGTGGCACCAAGCATTTAGTTCTGAGACATATTTGTTCTTTTAAAGCTATTTGGAACTCCTAAAAGATGGTCTGCTGCTGTGCAGACCCTCTGTGGCTGCACATGGCCTCTCTGCAACTCTGTGAGCCCATGCTGCAGCTGGTCAGTGTTCACCCATCCATCCCTCAGGGCCAGCTGGTCAGGGATTCATCCATCCATCCATCCATCCTCGTTGTCTCTGGGATGGTGGTGGGAGCTGAGGTGTGAGGCATGGATAGCCCCAGCCAGGGTGAAGACTGGACAGGAGCCAGAGGCACGAGTGAGTGTGGGATTACAGCTGAAGCAAGCCAAGAGCTTGGCAGGGGTGTCACTAACCAGACCCCTATCCCAGCCCTGCAGTCCCACCCCATCCTCCCAGCTTGTCTGAGCTGCTGCTGTGCCCTCAGACTGCTCTCCAGGGTCATTTTTCTGCTGCCTTCAGAGACAGAGACACCAAAGGGCTGGTGCTGCATGGTCAGGGCACCCTTTGAGCTGTGAGGTCTGCAAAGCCACCTGCAAGGACCATGCCCCAGAGCCCTGTTCCATGACAGCTCTGGCTAATCCACACCCCACACTGATCTGGTGAGCCAGGACTCAAGTGGACAAAACACAGAAACTAAATATCCATATTCCTAACCACTTTCCATCACTGTATAACTTCATTGCCACACTCACAACTCAAATTTGCCAAATGTAAGCTGCCACATACAAACAGGCTGGGTGCTTTGAGATTTTGAGGCTGCTGGGGATTACCCAAGAGAGCCAGTCACCTTTTTGGGTGCCCCTTCCCACAGCAGGCCTGGCTGGCTGCCCCGTGTCCCATCCAGATTTTATTTCTCTGCAGCCCTTGGAGCTGTCACTCTATCCCCAGGATAACATATCTGCCATGCTCACGTGCAGAGCACACACTGAGAGCTCCCTGGCCCCAGCCCAAAAACGTTATGATTTATTAATTTAGCAAGGCAATTAATTCACCACTGGCAGCACTGGCTGAAGAGCAAAATGAGGAAGTCAGATTCATCCTTGTCTTCAATGCATCAAAATAAAAGAACATCTGTAGTGTGCACAGCACACTCTTAGCAACCAGGAGCTCCTGGGCTGGATATTGGAGGAAAAAAACTGGAAATCAATGGTGCTATACCTGCTCCATCCATCTCCAGCCCTTCTCTACACTGTCATTGTGCAAAGGTTTTGCATTACACCAAATACTGGGTTTTTTTAGCAGCTATTTGTACTCTGTTTTTCTTAGCTGGGTTATCCATGCTCTGAAGGTACACACACTATAAATTTAAAACTGATGAAGATTTCCTTGTGCCATGGGGACAGAAACTCCTGGATTATTTCCCTTAGGAAGCATTTCTGGCCTACCGCTGAGTGTGCAGCTGTGTACTGAAGCATGTACTTGTTAGAATATGTTATAGAAACATTATAATACTTAAAAGGGAGATAGTGTCTTATAATTTCAAAGCACTGTATAAGCACTGACTAATTGAAGTTCATAGCAGCGCTTTTAAGCAGATAAGGAACTACCACTGAAAAATAAGTAGCAGCCAACACTTACTACCCTGAGGTCTGAACTACAGTAGTTATTTTTTCAGGTGTGGAAAGGCAAAATATTCGAGTTTGCTCAGATGCCACAGTACAGTAATAACTGGCAAATGTCAGTATTTAAATGAAACTTCAGATGGAAACCCCCCACCTCCATCCACTCCCCCACCCACTCACCAGCCGAATTTGTGCAGCTGAAGTGCTGCCATGACAGGACTTGTCATAACTTCTTTTCACACAAGTTACACAAATACCCCCTCGATACCCCCTTGAGCACTGGGGTGCAGGTTGGCTGAAAATCCTGCCCCCAGGAATTGCCTGAGAAAAGACAAGGCTCCAGCCCTGGTAGGCTGAGCAGGTTGTTGTCATGCTGAGAAGAAGAACCAGTATTGCTGCTGGAAAGCCAGCACCTCATGCTCAGCCCTGCTGAGGCTCTGGCTGCTCCTTTCTTTTTCATTTCCTGTAGCAGAACAAGCTTCAAAGGGCTCCTGTGACAGCCACCAGCTTTGATCCAGGGTAAAACACCTTGGAGGTGGGAATCTCGGATACCAAAGCAGGTGCTGCATCACCATAGTTAGGCAAAGGAGAATCTCCAGGGCTCTTCAAACTTCTCTTTCCTTTTTTCTTCTTCGCTGAACAGGCCATTCAACCTCAACAACATGCTTGCAGCCCACTTTATGCATACATGGGTATCATCACACAGAGCTCACAGCCATTTATACCAGGCCACTCACCACAGGATTTCAAACCACGCAGGGCTCACCACTGCTGACTTGAGACAGAAACCCTCACACGTGAAAGCCAAAGTTGTGGCAAAGAAACCAGTGGAAACTCTATTAGCAATGCTGTGACCTGCTAATTAGCAGTCATACTGAAAGCCATTAACTCCCAGAAAACAAGAGACCTAGAGGTTTCTGTTAGCTGAATGTGGGTTGGAGAAAGGGTTTGCCTTGAAAAGCCCATAGAGCATGTGCTCAGTGCTTGACTGAAGCTGTTTGGCTGGGTTTTCAGGTGGCTGGTGGCTGCTGTGCCTGGTTCACAGTGCAGGGGTATGGAAGGGAATTATCCCCTGGAGGGTTCTTCAGGACACAATATAAATTATCACCCAGCATTGCCACAAAATGTATCTAAAGGATTCCTACATGCTATGCTACATCTCATTTATTTCAGAAATATTTAAACGTCTTGCTAGTTTGGCCCTTAAATTTCTAGAAGGAAGAAATCTGTGTCCTTGCCAAATGTAGATCTAGAAGGCACCAGACTGAAGAGAATGGATTTCATGGGGGGGTTACAATCCTTCATGTTGCTGCCCACAGCATCAATTTACTCATCATGAGGAACTCACCTATTATTTTACACTCACAGTGCTCCAGGATCAGAGCCAGTGCTCATTACTGACAGCTACACCGGGGGCCTAATTGCAGAGCACATCCCTGATTGCTTTGGAGGGGCTGGGTAACAATTGGCTCTGCAGGCAGAGTGCCACTGCCAGACTGTTAGCATCTGCATGGTTTGTGTCTCTGGCTTCCAAAACTCCAGATACCACAGAAAGGACTCACACAGACAGACAGCCTCACATCGATCACCTTCACACAGTCCCTGCAGAGACCTCTTGTTACCTGCCCGTTAAAAACGGATCATTTTATAATAGTAATTTTGATTGATTAATTTTCTTTTTCTTAAGTGGAGAACATGTCTTTTTTCTCTGGTGTAAAGCCTGATTCTTTTGCACAGCCATATTTTGAAATGTATTCTTCTAGGAAAGCTAGAAAATGCTTTCTTAGATTTTAATCTTGAAGACTTCACAACACTGACATTAAATAAAAACATGAAGCCAAAGGAACCATTGAATGGTTAACTTTTGAGGAAGACACAATCAGAAAAAGCTCAAGGAGAAACATCTGGTCTTTCTCTTCTGGCTCCATGCCCCCAGTCAGAGCTTTTTATTAAGAGTAAACTAAATGGAAAACCTGCTTGTGATGCAAGTGATTTGTTAGGGCTGTCCCTGCAATGCAATCCACATTATCAAGAATAAATGGCACTGCTGTGATTCTGTAGTAACAATGGCACAAAACAACCCCACCAGGCAGGGAAACTGGCCACAGATGGGCTGGTGCTTGTGTTTTAAGGCTCTCAGCTCCAAATCTGGCCAGTTATCTCTCCTTCTGGAGTCTGAGGTCCACAATAGCACAGCTCTTGTTGGGCTACTGTTTACAAGGAGCTGCCTAGTGGGTCCAAAAGTGATTTTAAAAGTGAAATTCAGAAAATAAAAAAGTGAAAAAAGAGAGCTTTCTGTGTGTAAAATGAACAGAAGTCTGATCAGAATCTGACCCTGCGTCTCTCACTGTGTGTGCATGGATGTGTAGGAGCAGGGAGGCAGAGGAAATATGTGAGAGAAGCCATAAAAGCTCCCAGATAATGCCTCCAAAGTATTTCTAAGCCATTGCACAAGGAACAATATACAGAGACTTAAATTCAGACACAAGGGATCTATTTACGTGGCTAGAAGAATCCTCATGTGGAATACGCTTACAAAGAACCTTCTTTAGGCAAAACAAACAAACAAACACTGCAGTCATTTATCTCCTTGCCCTCTTCCTGTGCTGGAATACAGGAGCTTCACAGTGCTACTGTCCCAAACCATGGCAGGGGCCTCCCGCTGTCCCTGCAGAATCCCACTTCAGTTCATTCAGCTGGGCAGGAGCAGAGGGCCCATTTCATGGGAGGACAAGGTAGGGTCTATGGTGAAGCAGCCTGTGAGACCAGGGTCTTTCCAAGCCATGTAAGGAGCCAGTGGGAATTGCCAAGGCAGCAAACTCCAAGCCAAAACAGGAAGGAGCACCGTAGAGTTCAGTAGCAACCACACTGCTAAAGCTCTTCTCCAAATACATTTTCTTACAGAAAGAAACATTGCTGTTTGCCTAAAGATTGTTTCAGTATGAAATTGGTCTTCTAAAACTGATTTTGTAATCCAAGAGCTGAAAATTTTTCTTGATGCTGCTGAATGGGACCCATAGACTTCTTCCATATTGAACTTGGTAAGATTGGATTCATTGAATGGGGGAAGAGGCAAATTCTGCAGCAGAATTAACACCTGGGAGTAACTGGTTGTTACTTCCAGGTGAGGAATGGAACCACAGCTTCTCAGCA
The DNA here is from genome assembly GCF_014805655.1 of Passer montanus. Classification (NCBI taxonomy): domain Eukaryota; kingdom Metazoa; phylum Chordata; class Aves; order Passeriformes; family Passeridae; genus Passer; species Passer montanus. The sequence goes on from NW_024369818.1 coordinate 6,488,987, forward strand.
GGTGAATGCAGCCAACACTTCCCTGGGACAGACTCACATAGGAGCATTTATGGTGCAGCCCCAACAGCATCCATCCCACACCAAGAGCATCTTTGACCCTGGGGAGGGAGGAAAGCAAACTGAAGGAAGTCATCCTAAAACACAGCTTGTTAGTGCTCACTCCTCTTACAAGTTGCTTGGAATAGCAGCTAGAAGGTATTGGGATAAAGGAGGGATTTTCAGGTAAATGCCAAAATACTGCAGAAAGTTAAAATTTTGATTAAATTAGCTCCAGATATCAAGTGCATTCATAAAAACAATATTGGATTTTTGGTAGGTTTTTGCTGCTGCTGCTGAAATGCCATTTCTTTGTTCTCTCTTCCTTTGTGAATGGGACAGTGTAACCATCATTTGCAGGGTTCTCCTTGGCTCAAGTTCACTCTGATTTAGAATGCGAATGGCTGGCCAAAGCAGCACATTGCCTGCACCAAACCTCTGCAGGGAATCCAGACAATGTAACGAGGCTGTTAGATCCAGGCCTGCCAGGAAATGTAGGGAGGGCAGGTGGCAGTCTGAAGCAAAAAGTCGGCACAGAGTCTGGGAAGTGGGAACTATTCCTGACAGATCTTGTTCTTACTGCAGGAAGAGCCACTCTTCAAACCCCAAGCAAACATTTTACACCAGCTTAGGGACACAAATACTTCAGACCAAGTTTCTGTTTTGCACTAAGAATCTTCCCCATCATCACTACAACCTGCTCTTTATTCTTGCTTTTTCCCAAGGCAGTGAAGCAGTTACCAGGGACTCTCCTGTTCTCTGCCAAGGAGCTCTGCACAGAATAAAATTTGCATGACTGGCTTTTCTTCTTTTTGTCCAAGGAGACTTCCTGGACAACTGATCTTTCAAAAACAGCGACCTTCAAACTGTTACAAAGAAAAATATCTAAGCAGTGCTAAGTTACTTAGAAATATTTTCATGCTCAAACAACTGAAAAATTATTCTCAGATTTCCTGTAAGTGCTCACTTCTAGACAGGGATCAATCAGTCAGATTTTTAGATCATTACATAGATTTGAGAAGTCTTTTAAGAGTCTTCAAAAAATGTTCTTTCAGTCAGATGAACAGCACTGCTAACAAAATACTGTAACTCACATCAGTGATTTATCTCAACACCACTTGGAATAATAAAATATTCATAAAAAGCCCTACTGAAATACATTATCTCATCAGCACATGGTGATAAGATTAAATTGTTTGGCATTAGAAGTGATAAGGATTACCATATCAGTGTTTAGCTTGTTGAAATCATATTACCTAGTGCCATTGATGGTAATCACATTGAAATTCTGGATAATTTCAAATGATTCAGTAATAATTACCACACTGTGCTGTAGGCAAAGGGAGATGCTGGAATCTGAACAGCCAGTGCTGAATTTGTACAACTACTCAGTGTGATGGGATTTGTACCATAAGAAAATTGACTGAGCTGATTCTCCTTAGTCTTTCTTTCAGGGAATGTACTGCTTCAAATCGGAGCAGGGCAGGAGGGAAACAGTATGGAATTTATTTTAAAAATTATCCAGCTGTTCTACAGCTCCTTAGAAACTTCAGGATAAGGTTTGGGGTCTTTGGGGTAGGGAGCAGCCTACTGTGGTCTGTGTTTACCCATTATTCCTGCAGGCTCCCAGAGCATGTGGCGACACAAGTAAATAGCCAGTGATGACACATGCAGTGAGAACTTGAGCACAGAGCATCTCAGTTTGGCTGAACAGATGCAGCTTTGACACACACTGTTAGGCAGCCACTGTCACAAGAAGTGGCCTAAGAGCTTAACTTTTATAATCTACTATTATTTGCTTACTGTCTTCAGTGTGCTCAACCTCCCAGACACACCTATACACAACAGAGCAACTGCCAAGCTCAGAGAGAGCTTACGCTTGATGGAAAGCCACAGAGTAAATAAGTAGGTACATAAACACTGAAAAGATGAGAGATGGTGAGAAAAGACTTACATATTCTTATCTTGAACCCTGCAAGCACTTAAATTTGTATGGGGATATGTTTTCTAAGACAACACATACGTATAATTCTATGAAGTGAGAATTAGTGGGCAGGCACAGGATGGCAGAGAGGAAAGGAGAGGATCTGTTTCCATATGTTACATGTGCATGTTCTTTCTCAATTCCCTTCTGTGTAAATTCGTCTCCTGCCCTTACTAAATTATTATACAGAAAGGATGATCTTAGAGACAGAATTGGTGTCAGGCAGTGAAGCATCAAACCCTTTCTGCCAGCCAACCAAGCAGCCACATGACCACCATGTCTTCCCTTGAACTCATTTATCTTTTGTCACTGCTTAGAACATTCTGTCTAATTTTAGAAGGCAGTTCTGCAACCCTTGCAGTGAATAATACTTGTTCTGGCCAATAGTCCCAAAAGGCACAAGTAGGAGTGCCAGAATCACGGAAACACAGAGCTGAGACAGAGCTCAAGAGGTCATGGGGTCCCTCTGATCAGATCTGTCTTTCTGGGCTGACACTCACAGGTCCCCCATGCTGGAGCTTTACTGCTTCCCCAGCAATCCATCCCACTATTATTTCCCCACCCCTACCTGATGATATTTTCCTTGAAATCAAATAATCTTCCCTGATTAAAATCATGTCAATCATCTTTTACTATCTCTGTTTCAAAGAAAGCCTTTTATCACCCTTCATATACTTCTTCATTAGACTGAAAAAAAAATCCAATTCTTTACCTTTCTTCATTCATCCTCTCATTATTTCTTCTCACTTGCTCTAAATGTTCCCCAGCTGGCTTGCATCTTCTTGGGCAGCACCCTGAGTGGTCCTGCTGCTCCCCAGTACAGCTGATGAGCAGAGGGGGTCTGTGTGTCCCTGCTCTGGGGCACTTCCCTTTTCACAACACCAGGCCACTGTTGACTCATGCTCAGCTTGTGACATCCCAGATTATTTTCTGCTCTATCTGCTATTAGCAAGCTATCCTCTGTCATGCCTTTCCACACTGAATTGTTCTTGTCTAAATGTTTTCTCTTGCATCAGTCCCTGTTTACCCTCATCTCCTCCTGGACTGTATCTCTAACTTTCAGGATCATTCTGAATTCTGTGCTTGTATTCTACCATATCAAGAGTGCATACAAATGATAAAGGAATGTTTCCCATTCCATCATCCAGGAAACTAAGAAACATACTGGGACAAGGACAAACTAACAGCTGAATTCTGTATCTCTTCTATTAAACAATACTAATAACTTCACATCTAAGGAATTATTCACAAGTGAACTTGAGCCAGAGCTGAGAAACGAGGTCCTAAGCATACAGATGGATTAGTAACACCAAGGTTTGCAGGTATTTGTCCCAGCAGGAGAGCAATAAACAAGAATGTGCAGTTAAAGCCCATTTAGAAAAAATATTGGGCAGCTACAGTAATTTTCATGCCATCAATTTTCTTTCCATCAGCTACGACAGTTACATTCACCGCAGGAAACCCACTATAACCTGTCACAATACAGGCCTTACACTTTTGGATTTAGAACATTTTGAAATACTTGTTTTTTCAAAATCTTATACTTGGATATAAATATAAAAATACATTTAATTTCCCTGGTTTCTTGTTTTAGCTCTTAGTCAGCAAGACTCTGAATAAAGCTGAATACACACAAACCTTTTACTGTTCGATACTTCAATGACCAAAGGAATTGGGATCTGCAGTCTCACAGAAAATCTGGGGGCTGTTTTCTTGAACTAGAATATAAAAACCATTATACCAGATTTCAGACTGAGTCCAGACAAGCTCAACATCTAATACTGTGTAATAATGGATACTTTGGGAAACAGGGTAAAGAATAAATTAATAGGTGGGTGCTTCTTCCTCTGGCACCCTCCTCAGATCTATCAGTGGCTTAGGTATTTTCTGAGCACTTCTTTTTGCATCTGGGTCATCACATGTGCAAGCTTCTACCTGCCTAATTTCAGCCACTATTATTCCAACAACTTTCAGTATTCCTTAAACTGAAAAGGATAGTATAACCCCCTGGAATCTCACATTGCATGCAGTGCCAGGGCTCTACTGATTCTGAGCTCACAATGCCAATGTGCACCCATCAGTGACTCGGCCTGAAACAGCTTTGAAGATGTGTCAGAAAATATCACATGAAAACTGAAAGGACAGAAGAAATGACTGTAAAATTAAATTATTCATTTTTCCACAGGGACATGGAAAAAAGGACAGTCTTTCAAGGATTAGGATAAATCAGCTACTACAATCAAATCTGCAAATGCTGCAAAATTGAAAGGCAATTCCAAGTCCTGCTGAACCCATGTGAGGTCAAAATTTTAATGAAGTTCCACCAAAAATGCAAAAGCAATAATTGCATGACTGAACTGAAAATCTGAGAAACAAGGACTAGAAGGAAATAACATTATTATAACAAATGTTACATTTATAATTGCTGCAACGTTACCTCAAACATTCCTAAACTGCTCATCAAAGAAAAAGATAACACATTTTCCACATTAGGACAGATTTTCTCAGCTCAGTTCCTGTGTGATAGAGAAAAGATATGCTTGTCAAGCAGTATGTAGATATACAGAGAGCAGGGAGGGACAATGGCCCACTTTTACCTCAAGAGTCCTTTTGGGGCAGATTTTCTCAGCTCAGTTCCTGTGTATAAAGGATAAAGATAAAAGGTATGCTTGTCAAGCAGTATGTAGATACATGGAGAGCAGGGAGGGACAATGGCCCACTTTTACCTCAAGAGTCCTTTTATTTCTCATGAATTTATATGTGCTTGGCCTTTTTATTTTAACTTTACAGCCTCCACTGCACCACCACAAACATCCTGAGTGTGCAACACTTGGTTTATTTCCCTTCCTGTAATTCATACCTTCTACTCTGAAGCTTTGCACGTGCAGAATATCAGGCGTGTCAAACTGCAAGCAATGAGACCACTCATGTATGTGTCAGATGAAATGGAAAGAAAAGAAAATGCCATCTCATTTGAAAATGAATTTTAGTTGTCCATTCTGTTTGCAAGCATCCCCTTCAGTGTGATTGCTCCCATGCCAGTTATCTCATCTTTCTCAGAGGAACAAAAATGTATAAATAGACTCTGACCCCTTTTATCGCAGTGTGGTAAAGAAATGGGAAAGTTAAGGAAAATAACTGTAACCTAATAAAAATTCAGAGGCACCTCAAAACATTAATGAACATTTTATTATTAGAGATATGGAAAGTACAGCCCCATAGCCATACATTACTTTTGGGGCTTGCAAAACATAAAAATTATATTCTCTCAGGTAGTTTGACCATGTTTTCATACCACACCTATTGTACTTTATGCTGTTGAGAGCCAATACAAACCATTTTGGTGATATTTCCTGATAGTTGCTGATTAAATGAAGATGGGAAAATACATGAATACAGAACAAAGAATCAAGTAACCTGGGCAGGGTTTTTTTGCTGTGCTGCTTTGTTCATGACATAATCAGAGACTTTGATTTCAATGACTCAGTCTTCTCATCTGTAAAATGAGGATAACATCTGAATGTCTCTCAGTGGAATGGTGAAATTTGATTTCAGCATGTGTATAAAGGACATGGAGACTGCTAAGTGGCAAGGTGTTATTACCATATATTATAAACCTAGGAAATTTGGCATTGAAAGTGTAGGGGTTTTTCCCCTTTAGCTGCCCTTTAGTTTTAAATACTATTACTAATAACTGACATTTTATTAATACTGAGAGGAAACAACAGACAGATTCTGTGCACACATATATAGCTAAGATTAAAAAAAGCAACAAGGAACAGGGCAAGTCTGTGGTCTGAATATTCAGATTACTTAAACTAAAATGGAGCCCTACATGGAACATTTAAAAGGTTAATTTTTCGTTCTCTTGAAATATTACCTGATCTTACTGCTACTTTTTCTGCATTCATCACAATTAGGGGTTATTTTTTTGGCCCACTGGCAGGCAAACTTTCTGTTCATGATTGCAAAGGGAGTTTCCTGCACAAGGCCCAAAGAGCCTATCCTTTGGAATGGCAATGGATGCTGCTTTGCCTTCACTCTTCTCAGAGTGCAAACTCAGAGGCAAAATGAGATTGTTCCCAAATTTATTGATAACCAACTAGAGCAGCATCTCTCCTTGACAGCTCTCTAGTGGGAGGCAATTCATCATGGTTAAGAACACAGTTTAGGTTGGAAGGGACACTAAAGACCATTCAGTTCCAACTCCTCGCAGTGTTGGGATGACATTTGCAGTTGTGGGGACACAAACTGCCCCTGCCATGTGGGGTGTCTGGGGAGCCAGCAGTGCCAGGCTCCCCTCAGCACCGGCCAGCAGGGGACCGCGATGGCTCCCGTGGGGTGGCCAATTCCATTGGCCCCTTTGGCAGATGTTCACAGAATATCCAAAATATTCAACCCCTAAACCACTAAACCAAAGGCATATTTAAGAGGTTTCTGGATCTGGCACTGGGTGATGTGGTTTAGTGGTTGCAGTGCCAGTGGCTGGATTTGATGATCTTGAAGGGCTCTTCCAGCCTTGACAATTCCATGATCCTAAACCATATCAGTAAGTGCCAGATCCAGACATCTCTTAAACACCTCCAGGGACGGAGACTCCATCTCCTCCTTGCGCAGCCTATTCCAACACCTGACCACCTCAACAGCGGATTTCTTGTCTCTAATCTGACTCTCTGCTGTCGCCGTTTAAGGCCGTTTCCTCCGGTCCCCTCCGTGCAGACCCGGCAGACCAGACCGGCCCCAGCTCCCCACACGCTCCCGTCAGGGGTGACGAGTTCCCCCGGAGCCTCCCGGAGCCCCCGGCTCCCTCAGCCGCTGCTCATCACACTCGGTCCCCAGGGCCTGCAGGAGCTTCCCCAGTGCCTGCAGGAGGTTCCCTGCCCCTGGCCGGACCCGCTCCAGCAGCCCGGTGCCTGTGGAAGCGCAGCCCGAGGCAGCGCCCGGCGCCGGCCGCGGCCGCCCCGGATGGACGCGGGAGCGCTCCCGGTGCCGGCGGGGCGGGAGCGGGCGGAGCCTGCGCACTGCGCCCCGCGCCCCGCGGCCCGCCCGGCACTCCCGCGGCCCGGCGCTGAAGATGGCGGAGGGCGGTGCGGCGCCCCCATCCTGCGCTTCCTCCTCCTCCTCCTCCTTGAAGGGGCTGCGGGAGCAGATGGGTGAGAGCGGGCAGGGAGGGGTAGCACGGGGGTGTGTGGGGGGGTCCGGCGGCCCAAGGGCGCGGCTGGCCCCGGCTGCCCCCACTCCGGTCGCCCCGCTGGACGCCCGGCCCCGTCCCGGGGCGGGGAAGGGGCACCGCGAGTGGAGGCCGCCGGGGCTGCCCGGCCCCGGCCGTGCTTTCCCGCAGCTCCGGGCGGTGATTGCTGGCTCGGGACCTCCCGCAGCTCGGCGGCGGTGCGGGAGGCTGCGTTCCGCGAGCCGCCCGTTTTTCACCGGTTCTCCAACTTGCCGGTGTCTGTGCTGGCTCTTGCTTTCAGAGCGTTTGCCCCCCAGCGATGTGTTCCGTCCCGAGTGCAGAAGGCAGAGACAGCCACTGGCACTGATTTCTAATCAAAGACTGAATAATTCCCTATTTTATTTTTCACTTTTTTAAAAACTGTTTTTATAAGAGATCTGAAGAAGCTTTGCTTTGGTTTTGTCTTTGCCCTTGCTTATGTGCCTGTTTATTCTTAAGATCCTTAATAATAATATACTCTGCAACGAGTATTGTGCATGCACGATAGGTGTTTGCAGCAACATTTCGTGGTACATCTCCATGTAAAAGCTTTGTGGGTGAGCCATTAGAAAAAATAAACATTTACTTATCCCAGTCACAAAAAAAAAAAAAGAAAAAAAAAGAGAGACTTGTGGTTTGATCTAAGCTAACTGACTAGGACTAGGTGCAGCAACTACTCTTGAGAGCTTCTTGCATGGTTATTTTCAGTGGATCTGTGTAATTACATAAAGAGGAGTGCTGGCAAAGGGTCCTGAATGCACAACTCTCATCTGGCATTCTTCTTCAGTGTGTTGGGTGTTGGAAATACTATTTAATTACTTTTTGTTTCTGTTTCAAAATTAAGACGGTTTCATGCTCCAGAATGATAAAGATCTGCCGAAAGATAGCACTTCTCACCTGAAAAGGCTGTGTCTGTTTGAACCTTATTCTTCCTGCTAGAACTGCAGAATTTTATTTTGCATATGGGATGCACTTACATGGTGGCTGCTAAGTTTTTTAAGGATGGGCACCCATATTTGCTTACAGCTGTCATGACCTAGATTTAGTCCCAAAATCAGAGAGGAAATGCCCCTTGGGCCAGGCAGCTCCGTCTCCCTTCAGATATGCACATGCTGTAATATGCACGTCGTGTTGTAAAAACAACCCCCCTCCCTAGATCCTGGAAAGGCTAGACCTTGAATTTTTTTCCCTGAGGGGGTAGAAGTCACTGAACCAGAATCTGAACTTCAGTGTACACAGAATGCATTTGTAGCTGTTATGTGCTCAAAGATAAACTCGGTGCTAATGTGCAGTGAATCAATGCTGTCTGTGGGCTCGCAGGCTGCTGCAGCTCTGCTCCCGACTTTTAGTCAGTAGCACTCCCTGGAGAGAGCAAATGATGTTTAGAAATCATCCTTGCAATCCAGTGGTTGGCGGTGGAAAATGCAGGATAATTTGCCACAGTATTTGCTGCTCTTTGGAGAAGTTGTGAGCAGCAGCCAAGTCTGATATCGCAGCTGTTTGGAGAAGATGTAGGGAAAAAATAAAAAAAGACACCCGAAGGAACCTCTATGTTCAGTCCCACGCTCCCCTTCGGCGTGTTTGGGGAGGGATAGAACTTCCTGCCTGTCTGAGCTCACTGGGCTGCGTGGGGGGACTCCTCACTTCAAAATACCTGCTAACAAGAATGCTTGGCCCCACTTTCTGCTCTGTGGGCAGCTGTGTGCTTTGCTGTCTTAATCAGTCTGGAGAACAAACATCTATGCAAAATAAATGCAGTGTTGTGTGCCTTCGGCCGTTTGTGAGTGAACTTGTGTCTGGGAATCTCACGTTTAAAGACAATAAATAAAGAGAATCTTGCTGAGAAACCACAGCTTTTTCTGGCAGCCTGGCTAAGAGGTGTGTTTACCTGCTGTTTGTATAGTCACCTCCTGTATAGGTACCTTTGGGTCCTTATTAAAGGACACTTCTGGGCTCTTGTTCTGTTCACTTCTGCTCTCTGTGACCAGCCTCTTGCTACTGCTTTGCTCTGTGGGTGATTGGTGCTTGCACACGTAGAATCCCATGGTGCCACTTGTAACTAACTTCCAATTTTGTGTGTTTGGCAGAAAAAATATTCTCTTAAATTCAGTCTGGTGTTGAGGTAAAGAAAAGGTGTTTCTCCTTCTTTGAGAGAGTATCACTCGTAATTAAGATTCTGCAGGCCAACTCATGCCTGCAGTGCCAGTTCTGCAGTTCCTTTGTAATAATTTTCTGCCCTGACACACTTGTCCAATCTTATTTCCTTTATGTGGATGACAAAAAACAGAATCTGCTACCACAACTAGAAGGCAGTTAAGGTACAACTGGAAGGCAGTTAAGGTTTCTGAACATCACTTAACATTAGAAATTAATTGTAGTTGTACACTGAACCAGCAGTGCATAGATGGCAGCTGCTTACCCCATTTTTGTTACCCATGCTTGCTGCTGTTATCCCTCAGGGAAGAAGAGGAATTTTTGATCCTATTCTAATGCCATAAGCACTGCTGAGCTTGTTAAGATGTGAGAAGAGGGGAATAGTCGGGTATTTGTGGTTTATCCAGTAAGTGTGGTTTTCTGAGTAGCGTGGGTAATCAGAGGAAAAATACCTGTCATTTAAGCTGCTGTACCCTACATTTATTGTCTTCATTTTCACTGGAATACTGAAAACTCCTGTTTTTCATAGTATGGGTGGTAGAATGTTGGGGTTTTTTTACCAGAGCTTGGTAATCCTGCGTTATTGCCAGAGTTTCCACTCATGTATTGAATTGCTGTTACAAAGGTTGCTCAAAACAGTATATTTAAATGCTGTTCATACATATTTTCCTTTCCAAGATCTGCATCATCTTTTGGGAAACCTGTCTCAAGTTTGGGGAAAAAAATAAAGTGCCTTTTTCAACAAATCTAGCTGCAGGCATAAATTCCATGAGCTGCAGGTCCCAGTTTGGTTGGAAGTATTCTGATAAAACAACAGCTTCATTCCATGTAATCAGTTTTTTTCCCTGTGGAAGTGGCACTGTCCTGGCTTTGTCCACTTTTCCCAGACCACAGTTTTTAGCAACAGCTTTACCAAGTGCATGAACACAGAATTGGCATGACAAGAAGGATGGATGGATAACTGATAGTGCAACTTCATTGCTCAAGCAAATAGTCAGGGACATGCACAGATTTATCTGGTCTCTAGATAAGAGTTAAAAACAAAAATAAGAACACAAGTTTGTACCAACACCTGTAGGAGCACTAGAGAGCTTTTGGGTACAGTCTTGGTCCCACAACAGGAGATGGTCAGAGGAAGTTATTTGGGATCCAGAAGCATCTGTCAGACAGTTGAGGAGCTGACCTGTGTGTCAGAGCTGCTTGCTGGAAGATAGAAGGAATTTACTTATGAATTTGGATCCTCGAAAGCCTTTGGGATTTGCAGTGTGGGTGTCAGTAGAGGTGGGCTTCAGATCTTGCCTGGGAAGCATCAAGACAAGGAAACCATTTCTTTGCCAGGTTTCTCACAATGTGGGAGTGCTGCATGAAAAGCATCTTGGGCATTCAGCTGTTGTCCTACTTGGTGATGTTTGAATGAGTGACTGGTACAGGTCCCATCTGCAGAGCAAAGGCAGCCCATCACTGGGGCATTCAGATCACTGGGGCTGACTTCAGTTTCTTGATTTGTCAAACTCCTCAGAACTTTGGAGGAAGTTCTAAGGGTCTTTTGTGCTTCAACTTTTTTCCCTGCATGGAAGTAGTAAGACTGCTTTGCAGAGTGCCAAAGCAATAAGTGCAAAGAACAGCACAGAAATTGGATTTCATGTAGATCTCGGTGGTGAGAGAACATTCCCAAATCAGGCTGAGAACTTAATGTAATTGTGATGGCTATGAGCTCTAATTTAATTTTCTTTTTGTTCAGGGAAATACAATCATACAGGGTAGGGATAATTTCATGCTGATTCAGAAAGATGAATGCTGTGTATTTAGGTGCTTAGCATTCTGAAGACTACTTCCAGTTGTAAGTGGTTTATAAAAGATTTTATTTGAATTTAAAACTTTAAATTCTTGAGATTTCTCCAAATACATTCAGGAGAGATATCCTCCTTGCTGTAAGGAGAAAAAAGCAAACAAACAAAAAAATTATCCAAATCGTGTGCATATACAGCATATTTTTTTTTCAGTTTCTTATGTAGAGTGTTCCATTCTCTACATATTTCTTCATGTGTTGAAATTGCAAAATATAAATTTGGCTTCCATGCTTCAGTTCAGATGAAGCTGTTTAGGAAATAATGACTTGCGAGGGTCATAACTCCAATGGTGAGAGCCCAGAGATGCTGTGGCTTGCACTGTCCCTAACTGCGTGGTCTTAAAATGTGGCTGGAATTAAGGACTGCTGCTTCTTTGTACAATTGTGTTTTTCAAAAAGAAAACAGGAATACTGATATGCTATTATTAATTTTCAGTTCTTAAAGGTGATAAGAGAATAAAGAAGGGTTACTGTAAGATAAATGGAAAAATAATCTAGGTTAGTCATAATAGTAGGGGAATCAAAATGTGCTGGTTGTCTTTAAATTTGATTAAATAATTGGAGATGCTTGCAGACCTCTTGTGAAAGGACACCCTGACAAATAAAATTCTGAGCATGCAATTTTAATGACTTCTGTGAATATGACTTATCGGATTACTTGTGGTACTTTAAAATCCAACCGGGACTGCAAATTTCTTGTCTGCCACAAATAAATTAGTCCCATTTAGCTTCCAATTATGCAGCTTACAACCAGGTTAATCTTAATTGATGATATGCTTTCAGTGTGTTTGCATATGCCTGTCCAATAATCAAAACCTTTCTAGATGCTGGTGGTTTAAGTGTTTTGGAGTGTGGGGTTCATGGAAGAAAAAAGTGTTGCTCAGAATTGTTTTTGTTTGAAAGAGACAGAAACTTGCACTGTGCTGCATAATGCCTGTGCATAAAGGGACACAAGCCTTTGCTTTTAAGGAAGGCTGATGTGGTTGCTTGACATTTGTTTTCATCTGAATTATTTTTATGTTCCAGTCAGTTTGGAAGTTCTGCTTTGCAGGTGAAGGATCCCCAGCTGATGTTGCCTTTGAAGAAAACAGTTACCACTGGTCATGCTCAGAGTACCTCTCTCTTTTCCCATAGTGTTTTTTTGCCTTCATCATTCACAGGGAACTTCTAAAATACTCTTTTATGAGTACTTAACTGACTCTTAATTTACAGACACTCTCTGTTGTTTAAATGCACTGACCTGAATCTTGGGAGGGAGAATAGATATTGTAGTGCCTTGTTCTCTGGGCAAGTGTTTCAAAGCTCCAAGTGTTAAAATTCCTCTCCCAAGCCCAAGAAGGCTTGGCTACAAGAATATAAAAATAGTGTAGGGATCTTTATACTTAAAGAAAATAATTTAATAGAATTCATTAATTTATTAATCCCAAACCTTATCCTCTGTTTAGTTTTGCCAAGAGGACTTCCTAGAGTAACATTTTTGCAGCACAGAGTTGATCATTATTATTGTATGTTGTGTTCTGGACATTAAAACCAAGGACACTCATCTCCAGACCAGATCAGTGAGTGTCACCATACTCACATTCAAATTTCTTTAAAAGACTTTCTGCCACTGAGTAATGAATTTAGAAAGAAATATGGTCTCTTTATTTGCTTCTTTACTTCCTTTTCCTGCTTGCTTTTTTTACACCCATTTGCCACTTTTCATTTATCCTTCAAGCTCTTTGGGGCAGGGATTGATTCTTGGTTACTTTGCTGGGGTTTTAGATTGCACGTAGTGGAGTGTCCCACAGCCTTCATTTTTTAATTAGCTGCGTGAACTGTACAGCTTTAAGAAAATTTGCAGTTTATTTCCTTTTACATTTTACATCCCCCTTCCTTTTCTGCTTTAGACAGAGGGTTTGCTGCATTAAACACACTGTGGACCTGTCAGTGTCCTGCAGCACTTTCTGTGTTGCGTAGTTTGATTTGAGACTGGCTTGTTGGGAGTAAATGCCAACACTAGTCTTTCCTTCTGAAACACACAGTGTTTGAATGAGCTCTAAATTTTCCATGAGAAATTCATCAAGTGTAAAAAGTAAAAGCAGTAGTTTCCACTGCTGTCTTGTAAAGGAGCTGTTATCCTTGCACCAAAAGAAAGCTCAAAATGGAGTTTTCCCAGGGTTTGTCTGGAGCCCGTTGTGACTCGCAGTGCTAGGCTGTGGTCTGGGCTGGCATTGTTTGGGCTGGGTGAATTAAACAATAGCCACAGCCTGCAAACAACAGGACAAAAGCGTTTTCAAGGCCATGCTTCTAGCAAGCAAAAAACCCCAGACTGTTCAGGAAAGAGGGAAGTCGTGGAGAGAAGTTAGCTCTTGCCAGTGCTACGGATAGTGCACGGCAAGAGAAAGAAACAATACAATGAAAAAAACAGATGTGAAATCAGAGAAGAGAGCAAGGGTTTGTCTTGAAGTTGCTTTTTTGCCATGGCTTGCAGGAGTGTGAAGAGGAGTCAGTGTTAGGCAGCCCCTGGAGCTGGAGGAGTAAAGCAGAGAGCTGATTTCTGTCTGGAGTTTTTGCCAGTGCTCGAGCTGGAATTCCAGTGGGAACTGAGCTGTGCAGGGGAGGCTCAAGTGGGACTGCTCTGGCATCTGTGAAGCCAGTCCTGCATTGAGGGACAAGATATGTGCTCCTGAGGCACTGGGCAATGCTGTTAAATAGAGAAAATTATTTGTACAGCACACTAGTTATTGATAATCTTCCATTTTACCTTTTGGGTCCCTCTGTAGCTGTTAGACCTGTATCTAATTCTGTCTAGTTGAGAGTGTTAAATCTGTATGTATAAGCATTGATGTCACATAACTAGTAAATTTCACAACAAATCCACTTGAAATTATCTAAGGGCATATTCATTGTGTAGACTGCTTTCATTTTAGTCCTGTGAATTAGGATACTTTGGAATTTCCAGTATGCAGAAACAGGTAAATATTTCAGCTAAACTTGGGAAGGTTCACAAGGGTCTTTGTGAGAGTGGAGTTTCTGCTGTCATTCCACTTAATTTCTTTCAAAATATTAATAATAACACACCTCAGTAATAAAGAACCCCAAATTGTGGAAGCCAGGTGTCTTTTCTAGAGAAGGAGATGGATTTAGCTTGTCAGACCCGTGTGCACAGCACAGACAGTGCTTCTTACTAACCTTAGGATGGCTTCTGCAAGAGCTGGTGACATGTCTTGTCCTGTCTAAGCATTGTATAATACTTATTATAATATAATATGTATAATACTTATATATAATATTTATTGTGCTAGAAGTTGGTTTTTGCATTAAATAGCAAGAAGCATAACCCATGGCTGGGCAGTGTAAGTGAGGTTAAAATAAGAGCATAAGTGGCAGTGGGAGTCAGTGAGACTCCACAGATGTGTTTTCAGTAGTGTTCAGACATCTGAAGGTACTGAGGATGGTGTGGCTGTTGAGCAATGCTGTAGCATCTCTGACTGTAGAAAGTTTCTGGAGATGGCTGCTAATTCTGTTAAGGACAAATTTCAATGCCTTGGTCTGTGCTTATATTACAGTCAAGTTTGGTTGAGATTATGTGCTTTCCCCTGGAGCAAAGTGTGCAGAGATCAATGCAAAAATTAACCAGCAACCGTCCTGGTGCCTTTCTGGTCATGCCCTAGGCTGAGTACATAGTATGAGTATCATAATATGTCTGAGATTGCTTCAGCTGTATCTTTGCAGGTTTCCTTATAAGAAATAAGTAATTTTGTTAATTATGTGATTTAAAAAAAATATTTCTGGGTCTTAATCTGAATGTGGATGTTTGAAGATAAGTAAAAACTTAAGTTCTTGCAAGTATGTGTCATGTACTTACTTGTGGAGCTGCTAACTCATATACTGCAAAGGAATGCTTGTGTTGGGTTTTCCAGTGGGATCAACACTTGTGATGAACTGAAGGAATCACCCAGGACTGCCTTGAGCTTTGGGAGCAAAACCAGAATGTTGTACAGAATTAGCTGAGGAAATGGTCTTAAAGGGAGGAAAGCACATAAAGGTAGTAAAATAGGTATCCCATGTAGGGAATAAATGTAGGACAAAGTTTGAAATGGAGTCTGGGATAGGGATAAGACAAGAGGAAGCTCTTCAAGCCTGCTGAAGTGTGCACTGCTTTCTGGAGATCTCTGTGCTTTCCATCTGGTGGCTGCCCAGACAAAACAGGAGAACCATCTGCCTCCCAGCTGGTCCGTCAGAAGGTGCCCACAGGGAAGCTCACGTGTTTGTTTGTGGAGCCTGTCAGTCCTTGCAGCCCAGAGATGGGATGTGAGGATCAACGGGGAAAGACAGAAAAGGGGGAAACAGGGAGAAGAGGAATGCACACAGAGAGGGCTTTCTCTTCATCATTAGGAGCTTTCTGTGTTGTCCACTTGTTTGTGTGAAGGTGCATCCTTCCTCTGGTGTCGTCTGAACAAGGAACTGTGGTGTAAAAACCAATACCATACCTGATTTTTCTTAAAGCTTCAAACATATGATCTTGCATCTGTTTGTGTTAGCCTATGTTAATTAATGAGTGGAAATCAGCTTAAAAGGTAGTGCATGGAAATCTCAAACTTGAATGCTGACTTTCCTCATCTTTCCTGAAACTATGTACAAAACTTATTTAAAGGATCTGAACATTTATTGGCAAACAGTAGCTTCTGTAGTGGAACAAGACAAAAATGGAGACTTCAGATTTGGCACAGTATGCTATAAAATCAAAGATATTTTGCTGGAAGGTTCACTTTTGATTCATGGGTTGCTTATTGGCTTCTTGTTATCCACTTTAAACTTTTATGGACACACTTAGAATCATAACAATGTTTAAGGTTCTGGAGCCCTCCTAAAAGCCCCATTTCAGAAGCTTAGTCTGTGATTTTTTGTTTGCTTTGCATAACGAGTCATTAAATCATAAGCAGCAGGAGGATTGCTGTGAAGGTCAGCACATTCTGCTCTCCTCTGTAGTTCCGCAAGGGAAGGGAAGCGCGAGGGGCAGAGCGCGGACACGGGGCAGGAGATGGGATGGAAGGCCTGGGTGAAGGGATGGAGCTGCTTCAGTCCCTAATGAGGTTTACTAAGAACAGCAGCGGGTTCTTTGCCAGCCTTGGCAGGGGCCAAGGGTATTAGCCGTGTGCAGGGGTTGAAATAGAAATCAAGGTTTATTTTTAGCACCGGTCTCTTCAGGGCATATTGGAAACCTGATCAGGGAAGGGAAGTCGTGCTCAGTGTGAGGGAGGCACCTCAGCACCTGCACTGTCAGTGGATCGTGAGCTGGAAGTGAAATTGGGAGAGTTGGATTTGTCTGGAATATCACCTCCTGGTGCTTCTGTGGCTTTGGTTTATCTCTGAGGTGCTTGGCCAGACCTGGGGTGCTAAATGATGATGAGGGCGCAGAAGGAAAACTGCTTCCCAAATTACGTAATCATTTCATGGTTCAAATAGCTCTATTTTATTATGCATGAATGCAGATATTATTATTAGCCTCATGCATGGATTATATTTTTTATTAATTTTACCTGGAGCACTTAAAGGTAGTTTACTGTAAAATAAACACACAAATCATGCTGATCACAAAATATTGTTGTGAAAGACTACTGTGGGAGGGCAAGCTCAGAATAGAAATGAGATATAATTTGACTCTAAGAGAATTTTTCCTCTCTAGGGAGTTTGCTTAATATGTCCATGAAGGCACCCCCCCATTAATGCAACATGTGACACAGATTCTAGTGAAATGGTAGTTAACTGGTTTCCTGTTCTGGGGTATCCTGAGTCATTTCAGAGGTATTAGGCTCTGTATTTTGTAGAGATATATTTTGTGGAAAATTCTTTTCCATGAAGCTTCACTCCATAGCAGACTGCTACATTCATTATGGAAAACTAGGCAGAGAAATTATAGGTATCTGTGCCAAAAAACTTTTAAATATATTAATTATTAAGGTTTATTTTATCATATCAAAGCAAAATAAGATAGGTATTTCTTAAAGGTTGCATAGTACAACAGTATGCAATGCATTTTCCTTTACTGCAGTAAAATGTGGACTTTGAAAATCACAGTTTTGTATTGTAAATTTACCATGAAATTGTCAAGGGCCATAAAACCTGTCTGTTGACTAGGAACTTGGTGAAATTGAGCTCACCTATCTCAGGAATGTATCTAAGGTGATGTCTGTTCCCCTTTTATTAATCTTCTGTTCAGATCCCCAGTTGAGGTTTGATTCTGGCTTTCTGTTGGTTAAATGGATCACATCCATGTGACATGGAGGTGCACACCTTGTGCACTAAACCTGCTACTTTCAAATGTGTAAGCACATTGTTTCTGTGCAAATAATGAAGCATTGAAGGAGTGGACATAAAATATTTTATTTGACATGCAAAAAACCTTGATGTGCAGAGTCCTCTGGTATTTCTAGAGTTTTTTCACCTCTGTGTCCTCTTCAAGCTGAACTGTTTTTGTAACCCACTTTCCTGTCTTAGAGAATCTCAAGTAATCTTTTGCAACCTGAATTAATTAAAATAAACTGACTAATTGCTTTGCAGATGTAACACATTTTTAAATCAATGCCTTATAATAATAAACATTATTCCAACTGTACATTTATTTTTGACTGAGTAAATAAATACAAAATCCCCCGTATCTATTATAGCTGCTTCGTTCAGCAAGATTTCCAATAGTAAAATACTTTTGCAAGTAAAATAAAATTAATATTGTACCTGTTTAATTGCAGGTTGCTTCTTACTATAACTTTGTTATGGAAATTTGCATATTTAAACTTGGAGAGTTGAGGCAAAATTCCAGTGTTTGACTTAACTGAAGCTGGTTTAGGTGCAGAGTGACTTTGTTCTGTTGGGATAATTTCCTGCCTGGGTTAAGTTGGCTCAGGCTTCCTGGGCACCTCTGTGTCCTCCCTTGAGGAAAGATGTACCTGGATTTCTGTATTTGTCTGAAATCTAAGTGGTATTTGAAGAAGCTTATGTTCCTTCAGGCTCTGTGGTGTACAGAGGTGTCATTGGATATGAATGCCCTGCTTGTACATTGCTGCTCTCAGAGCACCTGCAGAGGGCTGCTTTTCCTCTGGCTGTTTTCACTTCTATTTGTGTTAGAATAGATAATTCTGTTGTTCTCCACTTGGTGTTTTTTTGGGCTGGATTCCCATCCATGTGACATGCAACAGTGTAAAAAATCAGAATTTTGTCTGACTTGTCTGATCTAGAGAGTGAAAAAACAGTGAGCCTTTTTTAAGCTGTTTTTTGCCAGTTGGTAATCTCATTGTGTTGTAGTATATCTGGTCTCTGGCTCGTGTGAAAAGAGCCTCAGAGATGTATAGGATGGGGTTGAGGAAGACTTTTGTTTGCTGCTGCATTGAAAAATAATTCAAGACATGGCAACAGCTGCGGGTGACAATTTAGAATTGCTGAATAAGTATTGTAATCAGCATTTATCACTGAAATCACATGGGATTAAACACTTTGAGGTGATTGTTCTTGGGCACAGCCTCAGGGAGGGTTATTACCATGACACAACTAGTTGTCATGGCAATGCATGGAGAACAGGGAGACTCTTCCTTCCTCTTTTGCATGCTGCACTCCTCTTATTAAAGGGAAGTCAGATCACTGGCAAAGTTGTAGTCTCCTTTTTAAAATATAACAGCAATTTGTACCATTGGTCCTTCATGTTCTGGCTGAGATCACAGCACCTTACGTGTTCCTTGTGTGGATTTGCCTTTTCTGTGTAAAACTGGCCTCAACTTTCTCATGTGTTCTGGGTTGTGTTCCCTTGCTTCCCCTGAAGCTGGGCTTTTCCATGGAAGCAGCTGAGCTCCCAGGGTCTGTCAGGCAAGGTGGGAGCAGGGTGGCAGTGTGGGGACACTTCTGTTGGAGCTGTGCAAGGCACTGGGGTAGTGCTGTCTTACAGGTTGCCCTGCCTGCTTTCCCTGGAGCTCTTCACACCCTGCGAGGTGATTAGTGAAAGTTCATACCAAAACAAAGAAAATCTGGGGAGAGTGATACAGTAAATTAGTTTCCCTGACTTTTAATGGGTTTTGTTATTTAGCAAAATTAATATTGGTAATATTTCCTTTCTGTGTGATTATCTGTGAGTTGTAGCCCTGCATTTGGGTGAAGTCACCTTGGTGAAACTCAGATAAGGTGAATGGGTCTCTGCACAAATGCTCAATTTACTGTTTTGGAGTCTAATTTATAATTAAAATTTATTTTTGAAGATCCAGTTTCAGAAGTGTGTTGTAAGCATCCCTCAATGGTTTACTTTATGCAGCTAATCCCCTTTGTCTTTCATGTCATGAAGTAATGACAGGTCTTCACGGACCTCTCCCTGCTTGGGTCTCATCAGAATGTGATTCTAGCAGTGCTAATGGGCTATTACATACATGTGTGCAGCCCACAAATGCTCATGTGGTAACAAAGAGTTTCTGTTATTAAGTCTAAGTCACATATAACTTTGCAAAGTAATGGAGTTTGTTTTAGTAAGTTTAATCTTTGAAACTCTATAGTCTTAAAACATAAGGTTTGATAAATGTTTTTACAACAAAAAGCTGTGCCAGGTCTCAAGTCTCATTTGGCAAGTTTTTCCTTACAAGTTGAGCAGCCTCCAGTTAGTTATTTAATAAAAGCATCAGTGACCTCAAGTAGAATTTTATGTATTTATTTTAGATATTTATTTAATGAGTTTCAGTTGTAGAGCTTTTCTTAATGTGGATTGATTCTTTCTCACAGTTGCTGCAGCCCAAGCCATAGCAGAAGAAAGAAGAAGCCAAAGTGGCATTAGCCCTCTTGCAGTCCAGACCTCAATAAAGACAGCAACTAAACCAGGTATAATTACAGGTCATTGCTCTTCATGAAGTGCTGGGCTCACAAGGGAGGGTTAATAGGGATTGAAAAGAACTTACGTAGAGAAAAGTTTGGTGCTCTTTCTTCAGGAGGACCAGAGCACCTGGTAGATAGTTTGTAGGTCTGGTTTTGATGACAGATTTCTGGTTTAGATTGGCTCAGAGTTCAGTTGAAGTTGCCTGTCTTGTAAGCAGGGCATGACAGCAAAGATAAGTGATGGTAACTGGGCAAGTTACCAGCTCACTTCTTGCTGAAATTCAAGTTTTTATACCTGCAAAGACTGCTTAAGTCTTGGTTCTGCAAATGAGCTGTCCTACAGTGCTCTGAATTTGGAATGGCAGGTGAACTATCTGTTCCCAGATTACATTTTCCTAAATTCCTGTCATTCTTGTTCATGGGAGTTAATATGTACAAGAATGAGGATCAGGGCTGGATTTGGAATAGGATATGTTCTCACACGTCTGACTTCTTAGGCTTTCCTTTGACTGTACCTATTGAGCCTTTAATATGATGTCTGCTTTCTGTTGCACCTGTTAAAAATAGTATTGTGAGGGAATGGAAAAGGAGAAGAGGAGGATGTTCAGCTTTCTATGAATTTTTCAGATGGTGTCTTTAATCTCTGTGTAGAGTGTGCAGTGATTTGGTGGTGTGTGCATCTCTCAGGAAATTTTATTCTTCTTTTGATAGTAAAGACTTTTGACATTTTATTTCAATTTGAATGTTCCAAGTCATTGCCAATTATGTGTCTTCAATTTTTGTTTTGACAGTGATAGATGGTTCCATGCTAAGAACAGAAGAAAGGCAAAGACTGGCCAGGGAGCGTAGAGAAGAGCGGGAAAAGCAGCATGGTATTTTTGTGTTTCACTTAAAATATCATTTTCTAGAATGTTTCTATTCAAGGAATTACTGTCCCCCTTACTCCATATTTTGTCACTTTTCATCAGCTTGCTGACTAGATCTGCTCTTGGTCTTGCATCAGTGTCCATCTGTGAACCTGAATGAAGAAGTTTTTGATTTGAGAGGAGAACACTGTAGAGAGTTTTAGCTTGTTGAAGCTCTGTGGCACTTCTGACCTTCCATTTTTTAGTGAACACCCAGCAAATTTAGCTAATTCCTTACTGAAAGCTTTAACAAAAGCACTTTGGAAAATAAAACTTTTAGCTTAGAAATCCTTCCTGTAGCTCTGAAGACTGATGTTTGGAGAATGCTGATTCAGAGAAAACCAAAAAAGATTTAGCTACTTGAATGGCTTGTTTGCCTTGAACACTGCTTCCCTTGTTTCCCAGCACACTGAAATGACTCCTGTACTGAAGTGTCAGCAGTACAAACTTTATCTTAGCAGGGAATCTGAACTAGATAGGAGCAGAAGACTCTTGCCCAGCTTTATGCTGTGTGTGATGTGAATCAGTGCATGTGTGCAGCAGGAGATGAAAGGTTCACAGTCTGCCCTGCAGTGCTGGGTCTTGGGCTCCCAGCTTGTGAGGAGATGTCTCTCTGAGCTGTATGTTTGCCTCTCAACATGAAAGCAAAGGCCCACAACAACAGGAATTATTGTGTTATCCTAATATGGGAACAGGGTAGTATTATGATGCATATAAACTTCAGAAATATTTTGGAGGCTCTGTGTGTAGATGCTGCCTGTGCATTGTTGGTGTGATTATCTGTTCTCTTGGTTCATTTCATCTCTCTGGCCATGGAAAATACTCAGTGCATTCTAGCTTTGTGTCACAGGACCTGAGGCTTCCTGTTGAACTGCACACAGCTGTTCCTTGATGGAGGCTGCAGAGAATGGTGATATAACTATTTTGAACTCTGATGCAGGAACTGTAGGCTCTTCCCAACTTGTCACTCAATGCCTTAAATATTTCTGTATTTTGTTCTAAAAAAAAAAAAAAAAGCTACAACATAGAAAGATCTACTTTTTGATTTTTAGTTTACAGCTTCCTTACAGAGACATAACTATTATGTTGATAAGAGAAGTATATGCTTAATTTAGGGAATATACATATCCTGATATTCCTGTCTAGGCAGTAAAGCCTAGTAGCAGGCAAAGTTCTAATTTGACTTCCAGCCTGGGGACAGAATTAAAGATGAGTCTGTTGTCTGTTGTCACCTCTGCAAGCTCATCTTCCTGTACATTTTCACTTCAGGTGGTAAGAATTCTGCTTGGATAGTCTCTTGCTTATACATTGCATTGCAATATCAATGAATGGCTAAGTTGGATTTTAATTTTTTCTTTAAAATATTCTTACAGCTGCCAAAGAGACACAGATCCTTGAAAAGGAGAGAAAAGCAAAACTCCAGTATGAAAAACAGTTAGAAGAAAGGCAGAGAAAGCTAAAAGAAATGAAGCAAAAAGAGGAACAACGAAGGGCAGCAGTAGAAGAGAAGAGGAAACAAAAAATAGAGGAGGAAAAGGTAACACACATCAAAGTTCTATAGTTTGAAAGAGCTACATTGTTTTCCTACATTACCATACTCTGAAGCTGAAGTGAAGAGAAACTCAGGGAAATGATGAACATGTTAGAACACAAAACTCTTTTCCACATCTACAGTGGGCTGTGTAGGCATATGTCCACCTTCCCCATAGAGCTTTGGCTGTAGCTGAGGCACTCAGGACTTCAGGAGCTGTGGCTGTGTGACCACTGGCTATTTATCACATGAGCAAAACCCCCACCCCATATTCCTAGATTTCCAGATGCCTTCAGAGCACCTTGTAGAGTCTGTCTGTAAATCAGTAAGTCTTAGACTTGTCTTATTTCTGTGTCTTGCTTCTTTGAAGCCCTGCTGTGGCCTGAGACAGACATTCTCTTAATTCTTCTAAACCAGAATTCATTCCTGTATGATGAAAGGTGGTGATGTTATCTGTGTATTTGTCATTTGCTGCTTTGAACTGTGTGGTGACTGTTCTCACTGGCCTTTGCTCTGACTGCACATGGACAGGCAGAGCAGTGTTTGAGTTTGGGACTCAATGGATAGAAGCTGACAGCAGAAATGAATACATGAAGTTATTCCATCCTTTTGATATGATTTTTTTTTTGATATTCCATTTGACCTTCATGGAATATTTACACTGATGGAGAACAGAAGCATTTGGGCTGTGACTGCAGTCCAGTGTAGTGTCATTTATTTAAGCAACTGCTTTATACAAAAGCATTCCTTATACTTCAAAATGTTACAGTTACATTTATTCAATTTATTAATGTAGTTTTGAGGATAGTAGATAAGTTTTAAGTGGCCATCAGAGTGAATAGTCAAGGAAGACAAGGACTAGCAATGAGGTGTTTACCTTGTCTTTTACTCAGTCCCTGGAGATGACCTTCTACATAGATTGTACATGCAGAATCTGGAAGTTTGGATTTGATCTGTAAAACCTTGCCTTCAAGCAAAAATGAAAACAGATCTTGACTTTGCTACTCTAACACAAGGAAAAGATACCAGCAAGATACCATCTACAGCTGTATCTTTGGTAGATAGAAGTGCATCAAAATACATAGTCCCCAACATTACTAACTTTTTCAGCCAAGTCTAGTTTAATTAATCTTCTAATAAGGTAGGAGCAGTAGCACAGTAGCAAATACTGTGGAAAAGGGAGTGGTTCTAAAAATCTTGAAGGCCACTAGCTGTGGTGAGGATTCAGATGCTGTCTCCCCACTGCTCCTCAGTGATTCTGCGTATCTCTGAGCTCACTGTATTGAGGTCTTGAGCTCATTTTTGTCATTTGTAAAGTGTAGCCTATGTCTTTAACTCTGACTGAAGAATTGCTGCACTGCAGATACCTCCATGGAAATACCATCTACAGATTACATAATGTCTGGGTACTTTGGCACCTTAGGTAAACTCTAGTTCAGGTTTTCTAACAGAGGGGAAAATCAAGCTTTATATTTCAAACAAAAACTTCTAGTTTGATCTTTTGTCAGTGAGCAGAATCCTCCCTTCCTTCCAGGTTTACATTGTGTGTTTTGCATGGTGACTTTTTTAGTTTGTGTTGTGAAATCGTGTTGAAAGAAGTGAAAATCTAGTGTCCCCAGGTGGGAGAAATGACTGTATAATGAGTTCCCTTGACATCTTACTGCAGTGTATCTGCAGAAAATACTGCTTCGAAAGATCATTTGGGATGTAACTATTCCAGAAGAGAAATGTGTTGTTGACACGTGTGGAAACCTGGCTGGCAAGAAAATGGTCCATCTTTATGCACAAGAGCTAAAGCTCCGGTGCTGGCAGTTACTAGTTCTGGAGACAGCAGCAAAAGCTTCTTTCAGCCCCCTGTGTCCTGTCAGCAGTGATTGCTGAGGCCTGAAGTTGATTGGTCTTCTTTTGTAGTTTTTCCTTTATGTCTTGCTGTTCCTGGTTTCATCACATCTCTCATAATGTCGGTGCCTGTTAAGACCTGGGTCATTGTTTTTACAATTCTTTGAAAATGCGAATAATTTTATACTTGGTATTTTATAATGGAGAATTTTTATCACCTTTTAGAAATAACTTCATTATATAAATAGTTTCAAGGGTAACCAATTACTTTTGCTCAGTTTGGGGTTCATCCCTATTTAGAAAATAAGTAGTGCTGTTTACTGAATAGGAAATCTGTTTGGTGGCTATTTTAAGTAAAGAGTAGAATAGATTATCTGTGCTTTAGCTCGACCTAATCATGTTTGCAGTGTTTTGAAGCTATTAATTGCCTCCAATATTCTTTGCATGACAATTTTTGTAACAAAAGCCTGGTGAAACAGATTAGAAATCATACTGGGGGGGTGTCTATATTTTGTCTATATTTTGTTTCTTGGCATGGCTGTGGTTAGCACTTAAAGCTTCATGGAGCTGTTGTTTGGTAGGAGCGCTATGAGGCAGTTCTGCATCGCACCCTGGAGCGGAGTCAGCGGCTGGAAACACGACAGAAGAGATGGTCATGGGGGGGGTCTGTAACTCCAGACTCAGAAGGCAAAGCAGGTAAGCAGCACTGGTTTTAGCAGGACTGAAATCACAAAGTACTCTGTGTGAACGCTGGCAGATGCAGCACTATTCATGGGGGCCTGGGCATCCTTTCCTGTCTGGGATCTTAAAGCAGGATCTGTGGGTAGCTCCTGGGAAAGTGTCATATCTGTACTTGCCCTGAAATGCTGCTCAGACTTGTAGCTATTTTTGACCTTGGGAAGAGCTGGAAAGAAGCTCCATGGGAAATACAACACGTGACAGCACTGCCAGCCCTTAAACATCAGCTAAGGGGAATCAGGATCTGTAATATTAAGATAATTCAGTGTCCTTCAAATGTAGTTCATGTAATGGAGCGCTAAGACTGGTGATGAAACCAAAAGTACCCAGGTGTACTCTAATATCTTATCTAAAATGTTTTAAACACACCCATGGAGTTATGGAATGGTGACTGATTATTTGAATGCCCAGTAGTAGGTAAGGAAATGCAGTGGACAGTCCAAGCTTCTTGGAACATGGATTCTGTTCTGTATTAGGTGATACATTTTAACAGTCTTTAATTTGAACTCAGATAATTTCCTGTTTCACAATTAACTGTTTCTGCTTGTAAACATTCTGAAATAAAGATTGCAGTGGAAGGGATCTTTTCATGCACTACCTAACCACCAATAAATAAGTTATTGGCCAGGAATAAAATAAATCCAAAATGCTTCAGTTCAGCCTGTCCTCTATATTGGTGGAATTGTACTGAGTGTGGTACTGTCATTTTCTGTCAGCTTGAGTGTGTGTTTGTAACATGTTTGAAAGTGCTTTGATATTAGTTGTCATTATGATATGCAGCATCTCCATTTTTTGTTAACTTGCATTCTTTTGCTATTTGACCTCATGACTTAGCTTACAAACCTTCTTCTTCTACAGAACAACAGAGCACTGATGAAGGTGGAACTGGTGGTATAGATTTCTAAAATTTTATTTTTCTGTTCTTTTACACTCACTACTAACCTTTTAAGCTTGAGTTCTTCTCACACTAAGGAAAACCATCTTCTTATAGATCTTTTCCTGGATCTTGGCCAGCTGTGCAACAAATGTGATCCCTAAGTAGAAAGCAGCCCCCCTCATTTTGGCTATCTCTCCCTCCCAGCTAATTCAACTACAGCTTAAGTCATGGCATGCTGAGGGAATTTTCAGGGAAAGGCTATGTGCATTTGGGTTTTTAAAGACGCCTGGATACAGCACAGGGAGAAATTTCTATGGGCGAGCATTTGAACATAAATTAGTTCAGTGGTGTAAGGTTTGGAGGGTTTAAGGGCAGTTTCAGACTGTTTCATTGCTTTGCAAAAAGTACATGGTAGGTCTTGATTTGTTTCCCTCCTGCTTTGGTTTACCAGCAGTTGAAGTAACATTTGCAAAATCAAATTATATTTTAGTGAAACTTTGTGAACAGGAATGGGTCTCTTGAGCAGTTTGATACTTTTTCCATGGAGGGTATTGCAAAATCAGAGCTGTCCCAATTACCTAAAGATCATTCTATAATGAAATGCATTTTCCTTGGATTTCTGGCACTTTCCAGGGCACAGACTGAGCCATTCATAGAAGTGCTTTGGATCACTGATACATATGTTTAATAAGCAAAATTATTTCTTGTAGCTAGATTGAGGTGAGACCTCTGAGCTGAGACCCAGCTGAATCTGAATCCTGACAGTCTGTGCGTGCCCACAACGTTACTAATGCACTGCAGCTGTCTGTGACACAGACAAGTGAGACTTGAAAATGCAGTGAAGGTCTGGCTGAGTATGGTTTAACTACTCTAACAACACAGCAGAACCATGTGTATTTTAGTTAACTTTTCCCTTGCCCTGCACATCATGAGCCCCTAATTTTCTCCAAAATCAGCCAGTTTGGCTGGGTTGGTTTATCTGCTTTATATGTGTTTCTTGGATGCATATATAAATCCATTCAGTGTATCTCACACTACCAAATATCATTTAACCTTGAAACTGGGAAATCACATTTGCCTTACATGTTTAAGAAAGCACTGGGTTTTATTTTACTAACAAACAAAATAATGTTCTTTGCTCTCTCGTGATTTATGTGAGGAAATGAGCCTTGTCTGTCCTTTCCATTGTGGAGGAAGATCTTCAGTGCTGCTGAAGCACGTTTAAGATAAAATATATTGCAACACAAATACTCCTGATATAATAATAAGTGCTTAAACTGTGATTTATGCATCATAAAGTAACTATGCAGATAGTTCAGCAGCAGTAGATCAATTTGGATAACTTGGCACCAGTCTGGAAAAAAAATTGTTTTGGAGATAAACAGGTAATGCAATGTCCTAGACAAACCCTTGTGCACCCACAATGTTTTAAAATTGTGTTTGATTTTATGTTAATATTTCAAACATGAAGCTATGATGTGTGGGATGGATAATGTGGAACCATGACTGGTTTTGCGTTTCTCATATTTATTCCTGTTTCAGGATAGTTCTTTTTAACTTTGAGAACTCATTACTTAATTGGTATTAAAAACCTACCTAAGCCATGTGGGATACTTAAGTCCGGCTGGCTTTCTAAAAAATCCTTGTATGGTCCATTGTGTTTTATATATGCATATTTTCTGGAAAGGTGACAATTACCTTTTTTTTTTTTTTTACTCTGAAAAATGACACAATATGAGCTCTAGTCTATTACATCATTGTGGCTGAATAGTGCATTTTCTCTAACTGCATGTCTGGAGCAAATTTCAATGCAACATTATATTTCCACTGCCAAATTCTGTGGTAGATTTGGGATTAAAGCCCCGTGTCTTGAAATGAAAACCATTTGGGGAACTGATTTCAAATGTTCTTTAAATATTTTAGGACAAAAGGAATTCTTGTCTATTGTAGTGCTGTGCAAAAAAAAAAATACAGAATCAGATACATCTTCCATGAACTGGGTGTGTCAACAGTAATAATTAGGAACACAGAGTGGCAGAGCAGAGGGTTTGGGTGATAGTGTGCTCTGGAAAGTGAAGCCCATGTAATGGAACATTTCCAGAGCCATCAGCAGTTCTGTGGGATGTTGAGTGTGATTCATGAGACCACAGCAGGGATCCCACTGATGGTTGCAGAATCAGATACGTCTTCCATGAACTGGGTGTGTCAACAGTAATAATTAGGAACACAGAGTGGCAGAGCAGAGGGTTTGGGTGATAGTGTGCTCTGGAAAGTGAAGCCCATGTAATGGAACATTTCCAGAGCCATCAGCAGTTCTGTGGGATGTTGAGTGTGATTCATGAAACCACAGCAGGGATCCCACTGATGGTGAAATGTAAAAATGGATGAAAGCCCCAGAGTCAAGTGTTACATTAATGGCATTGCTGTCAGTGCTGAGATGAAGCAGGCAGGGTGTGGGTCTGCCAAGAGAAGTGGCCAGGCTGTGCAATAAAGCATCCTTGATGACAGTCCTGCTAAAGGGGGTGTTTTAGTGGTGCCTGCTGAGCAGAGCTGGAGGTTCAGGTGCATCAGGACTGGAGATGTGCTATTAGAATAGAAATGGGGCTGCCAGAGCCTCTCCTTGCTAAATAAAGAGCTTCCTCGTCCTAGTAGAAATTTGGAAGGAAGTGAGAGACAGCTGATCTTATTTCATGTAGCTTAATGTTATCCAGCCTCAAGCAATGCTGCAGCACCCTCTCTCAGTGAAACCCTGTGAGGATTGAAAGCTCCTCACTCTGAGTGATTTTCTTAAGATCCCATATTTCCCAGCTCCTTACCCAGTTCCAAGTCCTGCTGCATGGCAGACATGTGCTTTCTGCAGCTCTGCTGCTGCAGTTTCCTTCCCCCCTTCCATTAGAAAAATAGAGAAGTTGGTGTCACATGGGCTGTGTGCTTCTTGATTTCAAACCCCTTGATGGAGGCAGGAATATCCTGCCTGTCTTCTAAAGTTTTTTTTTTTTTCCCTGGAGAAAGGAACTTTAAAGTTTGCAAAATTTGTTCTCTGGATGAGGTAGGGAAGAAGTTGAGGCCATCTGATCATGCAAGTGTATTGATTGAAAAAGCATTGACCTCTGTACCTGGGTCCCAAAAATAGACCAAATCCCAGATTTCATACAAGTGCTGAAGTGCTAAATTGAACCAAGAGAAATTTATGTGAAGTGTCTCTGTGATGTTTGGAGGCCTTGGACTCAGCTGAGTTCAGGTAGGAGCCAGGATTTCCTTTAAAGAGCAGACACTAGAGGGTAGCCTTCCCCTTCAAAAGGACTCAAATACATGAATTATGAGCTTCCTGAATTTCGTATATAAAACCTCTTAAGGCTGTTTAGTTATCCCAGTTCTCAGACTCCATTCATAAAATGCCCCCTTTTTTTTTCTTTCTTCTTTTTGTTATGTTGGGAAAGCATCCACTAAGCTCAGATCTTCATTTCTAAACTAGATTCAGTAGATCTCCCTCTTATCCCATGGGGACTTTGTTCACTGTTCCAAGAGATTCCCATGGGGGTGTCCATAGGAATCCTTCTGTCCTGGCTCTGGCTGTAAGGGGCTGTTGTAGCATGCTGGCAAAGGGAAAAGATATTGTCTCTGTGGTGAGTAGTGCTGCTGTGTCCTTTGGTATTTATGCACTAATGAGTTCAGATTAATCATCTTTGCTGTGCAGTGTGTCAGTAAAATCGATTACTTGTATTAGATGTTTAGAATTTTGTGTGTTTGCTGTGCTGGTCTGCACCACTCTGTGTACATTAATGTTTTCTGCTTACTGAGTTTCTCTAGCAACAGGTACATGTTTTTCAAAGGCTTTCACACTCTGGAGTGTTCATCCTGAAAGTACATTATTTGAAATTAAAAAGCAGGTATTTATCTGCCTTGTAATAAACTTGTAGTTCTGCCACACGAGATGTGATTTTTATACATGTATATGTATCTATATACACATACCAAAAAATATTAATGCCTCTTGTGGCAGTTTTTTTCTGAAAAATTGCAGATTTGATAGGAAGCATTAACGGAAGAGTAGCTTTTAGAGAAAAATTGGCAATATCTAAAATACAGCAACCTTTGTGAAGCAATCAGAAATAGGAATGCTTTCTCGCCTTTCCTTAGGAGTTGGTTTTATTCCTCCAAAATAATTTGTTTTGGTTTGGATTTATTAACTAGTGATTAAAAAACTGTTTTGACATACTTATGTGGCAGGAATGAAGAAAGAAATTTTCCAGATTTTGTTGTTATTTTCTGTGTCTTGCCAGTCTGATAACAGCAGACAACCTCAGTAACTTTTGTCTTTACATGTTAGGGGCATGGGATTTAAAAATCCTTTTTTGCACACATATGCATAAATCCTGGCATGACTCCACTAAACTCTACCTTTTCTGTGCCTGTCCCAGCTGGTGCTAATGGTATCAAGCCTGTTCAAAGGAAAACAAAATTTTGTGTTTGCCACCAAACAAAAGCAGAAATAGCTTTCAGGATGTAATACTTGGAGGGTGAGCTCTCAGCAAGGTGTGAAGGCTCAGTATGAGGGCAAGTTCTAAAGTCATCACTTCTCTCCACAGCCAGCAAACGCTCACCCTCCACAGCCAACCTCAAACAGGCAGAGGCTGCCGTGAGCAAAGGCCTGTCCTCGTCACCTGCAGCTCCTTCAAATGCCTCAGATCGAAGTAAGTGGGGGTGTGTGGCTGCTGGGAGCAGGGCACTGCTCTGCTGTGCCTGGGGAGGAGACAGGAGGTGGAATGAAAACTCCTCCCTCCTCCCCTGCTGTGTGACTCACTTCATATTTTGATCTCAGATGCATTTCATGCAATTTGTTAATCCAGCCTGACTGTTCAGGGCTTTGACCCAGTTGGTGTGATCTCTGTTAGAGGAGAAGAGCAATGGTAAAAAATGCTGTTTTTAAAATTTTTTATTTCTGTAATTCTGTTACTAAAGTCAAATCTTGGTGAATGATTCAGAAATCATTTCCCATCATTTCTATGGATTTGCATGCCTTAATTTACACCCTAAAATTTCAGCAAAATAGACGCACTATGAAAATAAAGTTTGCCTTGTTCTGTTAGACAGCTTCAGTCGTTTGATCACCAATGGGAAGGAAAAAAATAAATTTTGACACGGAGTTGTCCTAATATACTTGTTAAGATAAATAAGAACTATTTGTAGGAGCACATATTTTGACTTGTTTTGGCATGAGATTTTGTTATTTGGAATCTTCCCAGAGTTTCATATGATCCTGCCTATATGGCAAATATGGAGGATTTTGCTTTTGGTTTTTTGTTTGTCTAAAATGATGAATAAGCTAAAAGCTGTTTAATACAAAAGCAGATTCAGCTAGGTCTGTGCTGCAGTGTTCTGCCAATCTGCAGCCTCTGATCAAGCAAACTGAGCCAAAAGAGTCCCTGTCAGACACAGCTGAAGGTGGTTTTGCTGGTTTGTGTTGGAAGGTGATGCAGCAGAAAAATTTGTGCTCATCCCCTGTGTGCCTGATGGGGAAATCAGTGACTATATTTATACTGGCAGGGGCTCTGAGTCACTGGAGGCTGCTTGTGATTTTAAATTATATTTATATATTATGTGTCTGCAGGGTTCAGCTCTGGATATGAGTCAGAAGCAGGGCTGTAAAGTACAAATTAAACCTCTTACAAAGGAAGTCACTAATTATCAACTAATTGGGATTGCTTTCAAACTTATTGTCATACCCTGAAATCCTTTGTGAATCCTTAGTCACTTTGGAGAAAATATTCTCAGCTGGCCTGAAACACAACAAATTTGGGCAGGACTCCAAGTGATTTATGTGGTCAGGATGCAGAGGGTGACTTAGAGTGATCCTGTGCTCTCAGTCTGACACTTGGGGAGAACTGATGGGGAAATTCACAGGACATTAAAGACAGCCCCAGAATGAACCAGATTGCTTCTGTTGTGCATGTGTGCCTGGGAGGGTGAAGGAGCAGAATGTGGAAATGAGAAAATTATGCTTGTCCTGGATCAGTGGAGTATCTCCACTTACCACTGTGTTCTGTGTTACTTCTAGGCTCACTCATACTCATAGAGAATGTGAGCAATTGTCTTTTAAAATTCTTGTGTATTTAAAGGTGTACAAGAATGGCCTTAGTAGGTCAAACAAGAATCTGTTGTGGCTGACATCCTGCTACTGCTATGAGAAAAATGTAGAAATAAAAGAAATAATGCCTTCTATAAAGTGGTTCTTCCCTGATCCAGTTTTTCTGCTTCTGAAGAATTCAATATTATAAAGCAACTTAATCATTAACTTCTCTCTCTTAGGGAAGTGGGGCAGGTGTTGGAGGGGACCTCTGGGCTTTTCAGCATAATTAATCCATGCACTTTCACTTCCAGGTACCACAAAGAGAAGTGCCTCATTAAACAGACTGAGTAACAAAGTCCCTCCACATTCCCAGCAGTCAGCACCCAAAGGTTCGCAGGTGGAACAGAAAGGTGCTAGAAACCAGTTTGTTCTGAGATTTGGGAGGCAGTAAATGGGGTATTCAAGGATGATTTTAAACCATGTCCCAGTTCCTTTATAAATGTTTTCACTCAGGCATTTATGCAGTGTGTGCACTGTGTAATAAATACATTATGCACATTGCAGTGCCAGATATTGGGTAACTGTCTCTAAACCAGCCTTATTCCTCTGAAAAGTGGAAGGGTGGGGGGAAAGTAGAAAAATGGTATCCAAACCATTTAACTCATGAGAAAATAGGGCTTCATAATGATACATTGATGGTTTTAGCTGATTAGTAAAAGCAAAGCATGGGATGGCAATTTAGAAAGTCATATCTTGTTAAAAATAATCTTCCTTACGCTTGGTCTCTAGGAGGAACAGAAAAGAAGAGGAGCACATCTTTGAGTAGAATGAGTAGTAAACCCCAATCTTCTCCAGAGCTAGAAAAAGTGAAAAAGGAAGAAAAACCAGGTGGTTGTTTCATAAAACTGAATATTTTTTTAAAGCCTTTAAAGTTTGGATAGGCTTGATTTCACTAGTTTCCTAGGCTCTTAAATTTCTGGGACTTTTTAATGGCTTTTTAGTTACCCAGTGTTAAAGATAAAATGGTAAAAGTTAAGTTAAATTTTTACTTCTGGACAGAAAAGAAAATGTTCTGAGAAGGCCTTTGTCTTTATTAAATGGCACTGCAAGCAGATAGCAAAATGTGTCTGCTTAAGAGAGCAATCTGTTTGAGAGCTGGTGCATTGAAGGGTCAAAAATTGTAAAAATGTCACTGATCTGTTCACTTCTTAGTTAAATCTTAGCTTTGCTTTTTTAAGTTCTGTTTCATTATTCAGTCTAAAAGCAACTTCTCTGTTCCTGCTGCTGGAGTAAGGCATGTGCATGCAGAAGGAAGAAACCTGTTCTCACTTCAGTCTCTTTGGGTCTGTGTATTCCCCACTAGGTTACAAATAACCTCTTTCCTGGGAACTCCTCCTAAACCTGAGGAATAGCACCTTGTCTAACATGGTTTTCTCTCTGAGTTAACAATTCTGAAACTTTCCTTTTTAGCAGCTGTTGCCAGCAGTTGAAATTATTTCTGCTTCAGAGTCTTTCCTGTCTGAGAGAATGTTGGGTGCTGTCCATGTGATTTTGTGTGTGTAGGCGATGCTTGACCATAACTGCTGGCTTTGACTTGCAAGCCTTCTGTTTATTGTGTCAAAACAGCCTTTCCTGCAATCTAGAGAATGTGGCTGAAGAGTTCAGTCAAAAACATCTCATACTTTGACTGGATTCAGCATTCACCTCTGTTGTACACATGCCAGTCTCTGCATATTAAAATGACTTGTACTAAGCAAGGCAAGAGCAAGAAGTGCAACATAAGAGATTGCAGTGTTTAACCCTTCCGTGCTTTTAGTTTGGAATTCCCCCTCCATGACTTCAGTATCGTTCTTCCAAAACCGTTAACGATTTGCAACAATGCTCAATCTTCCTTTGCTTTGTACTGCTTGTCTTTTCCATGATATGATTTCATGTTGGATCCTTTTTGGTTTGTTCCTGTCATCCAGCTCGCCGCTCCCTGCTCAGTCCCCTGGACAGTAGCGTAATCAGCCGCCTCCTCGCCCCCACACAGGCCTCCCTAGCTAGGAGTAAAAGTGCTGCTACCTTGTCGGCTGATGGACAGGACCCCTCAGGTAACAGGAGGGCAGCAAAGCCTCAAAGTCTTACACAGTTGCTCTTCAAGCAAGAACTTAGATGGTAGCTGCTAACTGTGCTACACTTCTGTCTGAATCAGACAGTTAATACGTGGTTGTGTGTAATATTACTTACCCAGTATTTTCTGTGGTCATTAATACCCAATTCGTATGCTATGTTGCATGTTTACTTTACAAAACCATATAATAATATTGGCTTTTAAACTCCAGTGCTGGTTTACTTGCTCTGAAGAGAACCAGATGCTGGTGTTCATTCTGGGGATTTTATGTGTGGTTTTTTTAATTGACAGAGATCTGCATTTGTACCCTCAACTCAATCTGAGACATTCTGGTTAGGGCAGTACTAGGTTATAAAAGGAAAAAAAAACAACAAGCAAACCTGTAATTTCAAAGTGCAAAACTTAAATTTCTTTAGGGGAAGAAACACTTGCAGGAACATGACAATAGGGTTACCTGGAGATAAGTACAGGGAACCCTGAGCTGGCTTCATTCAGCTGATCAGAGAAGTCAAGGTATAAGAGAAGAGAGAAACCCTGGCTGACTCAAGAAGTTTTGTGTTGGTCCAGACTGACTGATATGTCCACACCAGGGCTCAGTTTACTGGAGCAGGAATTTGCAGGAATTAGCCCCCCTAGCTGCATCCCACATGTCCTGGAATTGTTACTGGTTAATTAATAATGCCCCAGTAAATGCATCTCTGGAAACAATGTGGAGTCCTTTCTCTTCTTTTGCCTTAAAACTTGTGTTCCCAGTTTTCCTTGTTTCTTCTTTAGTATGAAATCACATCTTATTTTTTATCTTACACCATTTCACTTGGTCTTTGTCAGTAACAGTGACATTTCCACACTGTTCCCCTTGTCTAATAATCAGTATTTATTTTTTGGTTTGTAGTCAGTAGTCACATTTTTACACGCCTGTTGTATGTGCTGCTTTTATTTTACCATGAGTACTTCAGTTCATGTCATGTGGGGAAATGCCATCTTTTTTTCTGTTACTGTTAGCACATGACACTCCCTATTGCTGAATTAAAGATACATTTTTATAAGTTTATTCAGAGGTACTTTTTTCAATTCAGTAGAAAAGTACCTGTGCTTTAACACAACCTGTGCACAAACAGAATGCAGGTCTCCTTGCACAAATGCTGCAAATAGAAAAATAAAATGTATTTTCCATAAAGTTACAAAAGTAAGTGCTGTATTTGTCACAATTTATTTGAATTACAGAAGAATCCAATATCTAGCTTTGCATCTTTATGTTCTTATCTGTCTGTTATCATGTTAGTAAAAAAAAGTAAGATAAAATTTCTTCCAATATCTTATATGGGAAGAGATTGACACTTCAGGTAGGAAAGGTATTATAGCTAAATAGTTGACCTTTTTCTCTTGATAGATTTCTTTTACATCGCCTTTGAAAAGAAGGGAGGTTTCCTCCTTGAGTATAGAGGAAACATGCTTAAAATCTGAACCTCTCATGAAAAAATTGTCAGGAAAGATGCTAAGCCATTATAACCGAAGCATTTGTGATCAAATGCAACTTGACTAAAATTAAAGTAATTCTTGTGTACTACAAATTTGGTCCAGTTTTGGAAAAGCATTTTATTTTTGTCTACTCCAGACTGCTGCTTTCAGGGTGTTTATTCTTGGTGCTGTTGCTTCCCCAGTACTAATGGTGTGGTGGTGTCTGTCCGTGAGCCGTTGCACTGTGCACTGCCTGCGGTGTTTCCCTGTATGGTTTCTAACACACACAATCTCTCTTTCTCTTTTTCTCCCTCTTCCTTCTCTCCTGTTCTTATGCTGTGCACTTGGTTCTTGTTTTGTCTTGTCAAATTCCTAACTTTTATAGACTCTCACCTCTGTCCTCGTTCAGCTTCAGCCAGTTCCATCAATTCCCCAGTCCCAGCTCCTAAAGTGCCGGTGCGCAGCCGTAGCATCGACAGGTTGAAGTCCTCTGTCTCTTCATCTGATGCAAGTTCACCTGATTCAACCCAGGTTTGTTGAAAACCCACAGGAATTAAGTTTCTATTAATCTGGGGGGTTGGAACAACTCAGGATGGGATCCTGTTTCCCCTCTTTGCTGCTGCTTTCAATAAACATTGGTGAAATTTACAGTAGAATTTGCCTAAAAAATACAGAGTATTAAAATCAAATTGGAACTTTATGGTACTTGATCTCTCTTGTATCTTGAATGCTATTGTTTGCTGCTTATGGTTTGCTGCTTAAGGTTTAATTTATGTAAAAATTAAACAAAGATCAGCTCTGTGTTTTGGAACATAAAGGAAATTCAAAGCGTGTCTTGTTGACCACTTGCTTGTTTGTTGAAATAGCAGCTCCTCTGTCTGCAGTGTATTCTAGAGAGTCAGCAGTATTTTGGTTTTGTGTATCTTCTAGAAATCAGAGACAGAAAAGCCATCCCCAGGTTCTGGCTTGAGGCGCCCTCCCTCACCATCCGTGTCTGCCCGTAGGAGATCCCCCTCTCCTGCTAATTTGGTGAAGCGTCCTCCGTCCCCTTCTGCAGTCAGGTACGTGCCCAGGGTCAGCCTCTTCTGCAGTCAGGCATGTGTAAGCACCTTTTATTCAGCACAAAATGAAGGCTTCTTCCTATCTCAAGACAGCTGTTAGAGTTTGGATGACCTATGCTATGCTGTGTTTGTACAGAAAAACCTTCATTTTGGGTCCAATTTCCCTTTCCCAAAATAGGGATGCAGCTTTTGCTTCAACCTTTGTTGTGCAGACAAAACACACCCTTATCTTCTGTGCAGTCTGTGCACTAAACAAAAGCCTGCAAGCCTCTGAATAAAGCGATCCACCTGTATTAGCAGAGGAAGTTTCTTGGATTGGAATCATGAGGTTCTTCCTAGATGTAGAGTAAATGGAGATCTGGGCTAGCAGTCCTGTTCTGATATTAGCCCCAAGTAGCAAGGCTGGGTGCCCAAGGTGTCTTGGAATCCTGGTTTGAGTTTTATGGGGAAGGCACCAGTAATTTGTGGGTGGATTTATTTTTGAAAGGGAGGTATGTAATATAAACTAAACAAAGGAGACGGCTCTCCTCAGGTGCGTGGTTGAGGTTTTCATTGTTAGCTCTGAAAAATACTCTTTATTTCAACAGGCAGAAGACTCGCCCACCTTCACCTGGTGTGTCAAAACAAAGGCCACCATCTCCTACTCCAGTCTCTAAACCAGCACCCATCCAGCGTCCATCTCTCACACCAAGTGTTATAAACATTACCAAAAAGAAAACTGAAGCAGAGAGCAAACCAAAGGATAAGAGCACAGAAGGAATAGGACAAGAGCAAGGTGCTTCCCCAGCCTTGGAGAGGGATACAGGAGCAGCTAGCACAAAGACCAAAGAAGGTGGGTGTTCCTCAGTGTCTGACTCACTCCTGCTCCAGGCCTCTCCAGTGTGTGCTAGGAGTGGGGAAACAGCTGGCTCGTGAGGCAGAGCCCTGGAGGGTAGGATGCTTTAAGGCAGAAGCTGTTCATTGCTCATTATACAATATTTTTTCATTATATGATTTTGGGGATGTGAATTTTAATGCAGTAGTTGGTTTATTTGACTCAGAGATTTAAGTCAGGAGCTTTCAGTATTATTACTACTCGTACTGTAATTTTAAGAAAAGCAGAAATCCTCTTTACCTTTTGAGCTTCAGCTGCTCTATGTGAGGGATCTACTAGCTTAGGTTTGTAAAGTCAGTAGTTAAACTACACAGAGGTCTTTCAATTCAGTTGGTAGTTCTTAAAATGCTCCTGTGGAGACCTTCTTAGAGGACAAAATCAACTCCTCTTCATCAGAGGATGAGAGAAAGTTTTCACAATGCTTGAAGGCTGCCTTGGCCTAAGTTCCAGTGAGTGTGTAATCATTGCTGCCTTGGGATGAGTGATCAGCTCACAAGTCACACTGAGAAGTTATCCTGGTAGATTAAGGAGAGCCATATACCAGATAAGTAATTAGTGTTCTAGTTCTCTTCATTATGCCACATGAGCCTGGCCTCTGTGCCTGGGGAAAATGCCAGCTGCCATCACCAACAGAATGTGGGAGAGCTTTCTGATGAGGTCTGGCAGGCATTACACTGTGCAGAAGGAATTAGGGGACCCTTGACAGGAAAAGGAGGGATCTTTAGAAATGCAAGTTACAGCCAGTGGGCAGTACTGGGGGTGAGTCCCTCACACACAGGTAAGTGGGAACATGTGCTTGCTGCACGTTACTGCATGTGTGGTTCCTGTGTGCATCCCTGGGCTGCTCCTACTCTCTGCCACTTCTGAGACTTCTCCTGGTACTGCTTCTGCTGGATGTGAAGAAGTGTCATTCACCTGAAGAACTCATGGTAGAGCTCTGTGGGCATGTGTTCCCGTGGGAGGAAGCCTGGCTATCAGAGGTGGATGTTTGTATGAAGTCACACATCGGTCTTTGCTGTCACGTCCTTTGTCTTTGCAGTCAGAACATCCATCCCTCAGTGTGCTACCATACTGTGGATAAATGTCTGCTGTGCCTCAGAGCATCATCACTTCTGATCAATGTCATCAGTTGGTTGAAGCCTCCATAACAATGTGTCCTAGTCCTGAATCTTCCAGTTGTTCTGGAACAAGAACCTCTGTCCTTGTTCTTTGGATGCCTGATCTGTCTCCTCTCTACACTGACTTCTGAAACTGTATTAACCCAATTTATCTGTTTCCCTTTTAGTTTATTTTTAGTCTCAAAATAGTCATCTTAGTAGTGATTCCTACTGGGGCTAGGCAAAGCTCTTTTTCTTTGACACACAGAACAAAAGGAAATAGTGGGCATGCTCTTCAAAATAAGATACTATTTCATTTCTCTCTTTGAATGTTTTGGTACACTGCAATATTGCTATGTGAGGCAAAATCTTTTTTCTTAAGAAGTTGCTTTCAGTTTTCAAGGCAATTTTCATTTTACAGGTCTGTGTCAGCAGTTCACCCCATGGGTTGATGTAATTCCCTGTCCTAGACAGCTTCTGAAGTCAGCACCAGTGAATGGCATGTGGCAAATCAGTCTCTAGGTCTTGTAGGTTTAGCCTACTTTCAGCTTTGTGCACTTGTATCTTCATCCCATTTCTTCTACTTCAAACTGAACTTGTTTGCCTGTTGCTGACAGCAATCAAGTTTTTGTCTTGTATTTTGTGTCTTCCTCCTGCAATATACTGTTCCACAGTAAAACACTTTTTATTTTTCAGTGACTGGAGCAGTTGTCATTTCTGGCAGCAGCCTCTCGCAGCTTCTCTGAGAATTAAAAGGCTTGTTCAACTTAAAGCATAAGAAGTGCTCCTTCATGAGCTCTCACCTTATGCATGATGATAGGTAATAAACTATCATGGAGCCTCACATTTTCTATCTGGGTATTGAAGGCTTTGAAATATGATTCCTAGATTAATTGTGAATTAATTACTTACCTTCAAATCTGTTGGAATCTTCCCTCCATCCAGCTAGTACTAGATTTTGCAGGTGTTCAGAGATTGTTTCTCTTGCCTCTTTCTCTCGTTCCCCTTCCCTTACTAAAAGGGAAGTCCTTTAATAAAAAGAATGACTAGGAGTACAAGGAAGAGGAAGCTGAGTGTAAAAGACTGTCAGAATTTTCTTAAGGCGTGTTGGGAAATCTCATGTCCTGCCCTATGGAAACAGCCCATACAGGGGTACATGGAGATGAAAACAGTATTGAAGTACCCATATGGAAATCATCAATAAAAGTGCAGAAGTGAGAATGCAGCGGGAAGGTCCCCAACCCGTTCTTTTTTTCCCTTCTGTTCTTTCCATATCTGCAATGTTCTGAACTATTGTGACTAATTTTCTTCTGTCAATAGCAGATATCATACTTAAGCTGTTATCATGCTGTAACCCTAGAACTTTAGTTTAAAACCTTTAGTCTTCTTGCTGAGCATTAGGTTGTCTTATTTAAGTTCAGTTTTGAGGAGGAGAAATAAGTTAAACCTGACATTAAGTGTCAACCAGATTTGATACAACTGAGAGAGATGGCAAATGTGCAGCATTGCCAAAAATGGTCTCTGCTGTGAAAAGGGAGTAGTCTGAACAGAAAGTACACTCATATGGCAGAGGAAGAAATAGGCCATTTGATTTGGCTGTACACTGGCAACAGTAAAAGAAACCTAGTAAGTTACAGAATATTGGAAGAAAAGCATCTGCCTGTCTTGAACAGGCAGATCTGCTATTGTTTTGTAAATGCAAAATGGTCTTTCTTGCTCAGGAGGAGGAGGACCCCTTTTGACTGAGTTTAAATTTGGAACACTCATGGCTGATTTTTGTTAGTACCAACATCACTGCAACTTTTTCCCACATCAGAAGCAATGTGTTGTCGGGGGAGGTGGTGTTTTCTCAGCTTTGGATAAATCTAAATGTTAGAACACTCTCTATGCCTGCACTACATCAGTGCTGAAATGCTTTTCCTAGGACTCCAAGAACAATTTTTCTGCACAAAAGACAGCCATGATTCAGCTGCTGAGAGTTAGCTGTGTTTAATTATACCCTTCAGTTGCAGGTAGTGATTATGTGTCCGTGGGGCCTAAACAGCTTTAAAGGTATTAAAGTTCCTAATGATGACATCGTGTTTTTAATGATTTGTCTTCAGGTCAGAAGTAAAACAAGTTAAACCCTGATGTCATAGTTCATTAAAATTACCTTGACTTCAAGGCTTTACAAATTTTAAGCAAACATACATGTGCTGATTTGTGAAATGTTCAGGAGAAAGGCAGGTCCTCACCAGCATTATGATGCTGCTGCTCTGCTGATATCAGGAGCTGATTTTCTGAATATTCAGATGATGAGCTCTTAAATCACATTCAAACTGAAATATTTCTAGGGAATAAATGATAGAAATCAGAGTTCTTTCAGTATTCATATTGAGAGCAGCTGGATGGCAAGATGGTTCTGTTTTGACTTTTTTCCTGATGTTAATTTCTAATAGTGCCTCTGATGTTCTAACACCAGGCAGGTCATGAAGAAGCATAAATAGCAGGACCTGCAAAGATCTGCTCACCTGGTGGTTGAAGCTGTTTTGATCTCCATGTAAATTGGAAATTGATTTGTTGCTAATGTATAGAAATATGGTATTACTGAAGTCATTAGTATGTGCCTTCAGAGCCAGATAAAATGATGATCATTTGCACACTAAGACACCGTAAATATAAAGGCATGAATGTTAATATTATGAAACAAGAAAAATAAAAGAATTATAATTTCTTCTTTAGGGTCCTGTACGTTCAATTTTATTAGAAGGAAGTGAAAGGTATTTCCTAAAGCAGGTTTTTTTTCAGTTTTCTTCTCAATGTTCAAGCATTACAGAAATAATAATGTCTTGTCAGAGACATGTTTTTAAAAGGTGTGATAATTGGAGAGTATCTTTTAAGTGTATCATGTGGAATATGGCTGGATCAGTGTTGAAATGAGCTGTTACTATTTCAGTGTCAGTGAGATATTGTGACTCTGCATCTTCAGGGCTCCCCTTTGGCTCTTGCAGGCCTGTTACAGATAAGGGTGCAATCACTGTGTGATGAGCACTGATGGAAAAGATACTGAATCAGTTGGCCATAAGATCTCATCTCACAGAGGTAATATCTTTCATAATTTTAAGTTCCTGGAACTTTCTAACAGCAGATTCTTTTAACCTTTGCAGAATCAGGTAGCAAAACAGTAGCAGGGACCACCACAGCTGAAGAAGCTGCTAAAATCCTGA
Source organism: Passer montanus (assembly GCF_014805655.1). NCBI lineage: Eukaryota > Metazoa > Chordata > Aves > Passeriformes > Passeridae > Passer > Passer montanus. The sequence goes on from NW_024369818.1 coordinate 6,530,817, forward strand.
CAGAGAAGCGACGTCTGGCACGGGAGCAAAGAGAGCGTGAAGACCAAGAAAGAATTCAGAGACAGGAAGAAGAAAGGTAACAACTGAGGGGAAGGAAGGGATGCTTTCAGTGGTGGGGTGTGGCTGGAAAGGACGCTCCAGCTGCATATGTTTTCTAAGTTTTAATTTAAATTCCTGCAAATGTTAATACAGTTCCTGAAGCTGAGAGGCACTGGCACCAACCTGTTACTGTGTGTATCATCAGTTCATATCTCAGTACATATGTAATGCACAGTCCCTGTGAAATCACTGCTTCTTTTTCCTTCCAGACACCAGTAGGGCTTTTGTTTCACAACTAGAATGTGCTTTGTGCACCACTTGTGTTTGGTTTGTTCATATTTGGTTTGAAAGAGTCAAACTCTCTGTATCAAACTTCCCTTTGATCAGCTTAGGCAGTGGTTTGATGGTACATTAAATTTCACTTTAGTGGTATCAAATATGGATCAGGAATGTTGCAGGCAAGTAATTCAAAGTGGTAAATCAGTGTGCATTTGGTTCACTGCATAGAAGTTGTTAAAATAAGTGGCTAAGTTAATGACTAACTTTATTCTAGGTTGGGGTCACCTGCCTTCTATAAACATGGTGGAATGACAGATTTTGTCTGTTTCCCAGTTGTGGATATGATGCTGTCAGAAACTTGCATATAATCTGCTCTAGAAATATGTCATCAGATCTGCCCTGTATGTCTGCAAGAGCAGTGTGCACCTTCAGTGTATCTCTGAATTCAGGCTATAGAAGAATCTTTTAGGAAATCCCACTAAATTTATGTTTGACAGTGATTGTAAGTTTCATTCATGTCATGGTTGCAGATGGTTTTTATTAAATGGTCATTGCTTAATCCAGTTTTCAATCAAATATTCCATTATTGGAACAACCTGCTTTGACTTAATTAGCAAAGAGCTTTTACTCACAGATAATTTCTTCCAAGTTATTCCAATTTTCACTTTGACAAGTCTGGATGTTGGCATTTGTAAATCCACACCAGTAAGTGTCTTTATGCAGTTATTTCTGACTGCCTAAAACTTTCTTGCTTTCCTACTCTGTCTCTTATGCATGCACACTTCTAAAGAAATAAATACCCAGTAATCTGTACCTTGGAAATTCTAGAATCAGAGAAGAAGAAATGGCCAGGAGAGCAGCTGAGGAAAAGGCACGACGGGAGGAGGAGCTGCGGAAGCAGGAGGAGGAGAGGAGAGTGACCCTGGAAGAGCAGCAGAGACAGGCTGAGGAGGAGAGGATCCGCCGCGAGCAGGAGGAGCAGGAGAAACTCGCAGAGCTTCAGCAGCAGGTCTGGGCCTCCAGCTGGGTTCCTGCAAGAAGCTGCTGCTGTGCTTTCAAGAGGGTTGTTTTTGATTTTTCTTTCAGAGAATGGTTTTGACAAATCTCTGTCAGGCCTCATGTGAGGTTGAATTCATCCTGGCTGAGGTGGATTTGAGGCTGTGTGTCGGTCCTGTCCTTGCCCTGGTCTCTGTGATTTTTATTCCCCTAGCATTTAATAAATTCAAGTGTGGGCAGAAGCAGCTATTTTGGAATATTTTTTTAGTCATCAGGGATGCTGTTTTGCATATGTAAAATATTTGTACTGAGCCCACTTTACCAGCAGACTGCTATGAGTTACAAGGAGATGGTCTGTCTGGAAAGTAATCTGGTTTATTCTGATTCCTCTCAAAGAAAGATTGGTAGTGTTTCCAAGTCTGCTTTTCCTGTTGCTGAATAGTCTTCCACAGCAAGTACCTTTACAAAGGCATCCTTTGAACTGAAGGGAGCAGTTCTGCAGAGAGCAGGCTTTCCTTAAGTTAGATTAATTCTGGAAACTAAAGCAGTTTTACATTGAAATTATTTGTGTTCAAAGAGCTGTGAATGGCTTTGCCATGTGTCTGGGTATTTCTTTAAATGTTTGTTAACAACAATTGCTCAGAGTATTAACTATATTTCTATCTTCTTTCCAGTTGTACTGGAAAAGATTGTCCAGTGTAGAAGGAGTTCAGCACCAAGTGTCTTGGTGGCAATACTTGACTGCCAAGATTTTTAAGTTAACCTTGACAAATTTAGAATTTAATTGCTGTCTTGTTACCTTATAGATTGTCCTTGTTAGCCAAATGTTCATCCCAAAGCATAGTCTGAACAACAACGTACAGTAGCTCAGCAACATTCAGAACATTTGCATTACCTCAATATAGTTGGTTTCAGGTTTTTTATGTCATAGTAATATATATTTCATGTCAGAAATTGACATTTAGTTGTAATGTGTGGTCATATTGAATAGTGATTGTCTGATGTTCCTGTTGGTGTTGAAACAGATTCTGTAACTCCTTTGCTTTTTACTGTTGGGAATAAGTTATGCACTGGGTGCTCTCTTCTTTTTGTTTTATTTTCAGAGAGAAGAAGCTGAAGCAAAAGCTCAAGAAGAGGCTGAAAGACAGCGACTGGAAAGAGAGAGGATTATGCAGCAAAATATGCAGGAAAGGCTTGAAAGAAAAAAGGTAGCCTGTTTTGAATTCTCAGCCTAAAATGAACAGGCAAATGGTCTCAGATGCAATTAAATAGAAGTGTGTTTTTCTAAAGGCTGCCAACTTTGATTTGTGAAATTCAAAAACAATGATGAAAATAGTACACTCATGAAATATGAAAATATATTATGATTGATGAATTTTAACCAGAATGCTGAAATACAAAGTTCTGTCTGTCATTGTAAATGTTCTTCATGTTTTAACAGAGAATCGAAGAAATAATGAAAAGAACACGGAAATCAGATCAAAATGAATCCAAGGTACTTTTCTGTTTGGATCTGTATAATGACAGAATAGGACTTTTTGCCTTGTATCCTTACACAAAATGGTTTCCACAGGAAGTGCAAAGTTCTGGTGCACCAGAATAATTTAAGTTGCTTGCCATTGCACACATTCTTCTGCTGTGCTTTCTGCATGAAGAGTCTTTGTTACATTTTTGTTCCAGGCCCATAGACACAATGTTGTCTGGTAATATCAGTTCCTGACCGGTTTTTAAACCACTGTTTTAACCCAACACTGGTTAGTAATGGATTTTTTTTTAACTGTGTGCATTCTGCCAGGACTGTTTTTTCTCAGAAAACTTAGATTTCTGGCATCATCTGTTTGCTTAAAGCAAAAGAATTGCTTACAGCAATTCTCTTTGGATTGCTATTGCTACAATAAACTGGATATATTTTTGTTAATGCAGTGACCTAAGTTTTGTGAAAAATTGTGCATATTGAGGAATAGTTTTCCTCTTTGAACATTCCAGATATTCAAGTCTTCCAGTATCTGAAAATCAATAAAAATTTAGCACACACCTTGGAGAAAAGAGTGGAAAAGGAACTCAGGAATAATAGGTGGGAGGTGGAAGTGGGACCCACAGGCTCTGGCTCTGCAGAGCAGGTGTGGCTGGTGCCCTGGATGTCTGTGAGCCTCTGAACTCATGTGGCCTCACTTGTGGGCACAGAACGGTCTGGTGTGGGGGCTGTGACTGAATTTGTGAAACCCTGGAGGACAGGGAGTTGTCCCAAGTAACACTGTGGCAATTCAGTTGCAGAATGAAGGGAAGTCTGTCTCGGAGGTGATGGAGGGAGAGGACATTGAAGAGGAGGAGGAGCTGGCTCTTGAGAAGGCTGACCAACCAGGTGAGGAAGCTGAGGGAGTCAGGCCTGGGTGGCAGCGAGTTTCAGTGGTGTTTAAGCTCTGTTGAAAAGGTCAGTCCTAACAGCACTGGGATGGCCTGAGACACCAGTCCCAGAGATGCCAGGGGGACTCCCTTCTTGAGCAGAGAATCAGTCAAAATGATTTAAGAGTGAAATTCAGGCAGCATGCTTTCATTTTACAAATGGATTTTTGAAGATGGAAAAACTAATTTCATGTTGATATATGCAGCTTGTCTATAGACAAATGAATCTATTGAAGCCAAGTGCCTCAGGTTTTGGCTAGGAAAGGCTATTTTGGCACTTGTATTTTATTAATTTAGAATAACAATTCTGCTACTCACGTTCTTTTTTCCCTTGTATTTAATTTTTTCTCCTCCCTCTGTCCCCACAACGTTCAGGAAAGCTAAATGGTGTTGACTTGCTCCAGGACGTCAAGGGGGAGGCAGAGGATTCTTTAGAGACTGCACAAAGCATGATCTCTGCAGAATCTGAGGCACAAGATGAGTCAGAGGTGAAGGCCACTGAAGTGTTCATGAATGGAAGTGACTTGAAAAGTGACAAGGGGTCTCTGTCTGTTACTGAGCTGAAGGATTCCAGGTGAGTGTGCTGTCCTGTGGGAGCACTTAGCTCTCACACAAGAAGGCTCTTGTCTGTGTTTAATAAGTGCAGTGCTGTCTGCAGCACCTTGCTGGCTCTGTGGTGTCTGTGTGCCTTTCTCCAGCCTTGTGGTGTGTGCTGTCAGCTCCCAGCCTCACACAGAGCAGGCAGCTCAGGATAATTGTTTGTTTAGATGGCACCATGTTAGCAGTGCTGAGAAGTGAGACACACAACCAGCAACATGGCAGTGTTGGTTATAAAAACTGACATTGGCTTGAAACCTCTTCCATTTAAATGCTTTGGAGTTCTTCTCATTAACAAAACATTGAACAAGAGGGAGGAGGATAACACTGAAAAGGAAGAATAACCTACAGAAAGCTCTAGAATGCTTTCAGTTGTGCTGAAGCACCAGATACAATGCAGAAGCTTCCCTTAGTGAGGAATTAGGGCTTTTTACTGTTTCTTTTTTTTTTTTAACATAAAGCTTTTTCACCTACTACTGGAAAATTTGTCCTCTGATGCTTGTTCCATTTGCTCATCTAAATGCTAATGATTTAGAAATGACATTTTGAACACTTCTTTAAAGTAATGATAAATTAATGTCATTCCTCCAGTGATGGAGTATAAAGACATTTCCATGATTGTCCTAAGAATGAGTGAAAATTGATCCATAATTTGGGTTTAGATTTTGAATCTGTTCTAAATATTGCTGGTCTTCTGAGATTTAGTTTTGTGTTCAAAAAGTCTTAGCTGGAGAAAAACAAGGAAAAATGCACCCTACAAAAATCAAGATTTAATAATCAAAGCTTTAAACTTTTACTTTCTTATACCAAATTTCTAGAGGCAGAAACCTTACCTGTGGGCTGTTAGTTTAATAAAAAATGAGTATATATTGCAGAGTTGTTCTTCCCCATTGGCTCTTGGATGGGAGATCCTGTGTGGCAGCTGAAGCTTGTCTGTGAGTGCCCTGTGGGATATTCAGTGCTTTGCAGAGTATGCAGACTGCTAATTATCTGTCCTGGAATCAATGTAAGGTTAAACACGTGGAAACTGCAACACAAGCTTTTTATTTTTCCATTCTCTGTTTTTTGTAGTCATCCTGCAAAAGAAGTGATTATTGATGACTCGGGGAAGTTGGGTGTTCATGAAGCTGATCATACAATTGGACTTATTCAGAATCTCAATGGAAAATCTGGTTCATGGACTTTTGAGGAGTTCATTGATGTTGGAGTACATTCCAAGTCAACCAAACTGAGCTCGGACAGCATCTCTGCTGGTAACTGTAATCAAAACTTGAATGATGCTGCTACACTACCTTCTAGCCCCAAATTGGCTTTTGAGGAAGATGGTGCAGTGAATTCATTGACCAAACCTATAGATGCTTCATCAGGTAATCCAAGCTGACTTCCCTGTCTCTCTTCCCCTGGCTAGGCAATTCACCTCCTTGCATTTTGCTCTCCTTGCCTTAACTACAGCTTCTTATTTTCAAGGCACTTTTTCCAATGTGTAGACTGGAGGGAAGGCTCGCTCTTTAGTGCTTTTAACTTGAATTCTGTCTAAAGGAGTCACCAACTGATGCCTTTTTAGGGACTTGATAAGGCCCAACATTTAAGGCTCTTCCAAAGACACAGCTGAGCCCTTGAGAAGTTCCAAACAGCATTGAAGCTCTTATGTTGTATTTAAGGTTTTTCTAAGACATGTTAAATGGCACATGTTACTTTTGAAAACAGTTTAAAAGGTGTCTGATGTAGCTCTGCACACCAGACCTTTTCACTCCTAGGCATGTTCTGTTTTTGATGCTGACCTATTGGTCTTACAAGGCCTCTTCAGACTCTTAGCAGTGTATTAGCTGTCCTCTCTACTTACTGTGCAGCAGTCTTTCACTTCACTGAGGCAAGTAACACCAACCTGAAATTCCACAGATGGTTGTGTTACATTTTGGGAGGAGTGATAAAGCTGTACACACAGAGAACATTCTGAATTTTCTGAAAGAGGCAAGGCTGTATGTCAAGCCACATGTGCTTGAGAAGCCAAGCCCTGATGCAGTACAGGGCATAGTGTGTCAGAGAAGCTTCAGGAAGCCAGTTTATGTAAGACTGGACTCCTCTGGTGTTGGAGCCAAACCCCAAAGGGCTGTTTTCACAGGAGATCTCTTTCAGTGGGATAAATGACTGTGTGATCAGTTGAAGTGAACGCTAGTGGAAGAACAAGCCTTGCTATCCACATTTCCTTCCAGTGATGTGTAGCACTTTCTCTGATTAAAGTGTGGCACTTTCCTAGACTGAACTGTTTGCTGAGTCTCCTCTGTCACTCTGCGTCTTGTGGATTTTAGTTCCATGGGCACACCCTGATTGTTGTGCCTGTTGTTGAGGCTTCCCTTGAGGCCAAACAGGCAGAGCCATGGGAACACACACATTTCTTGTGGTTCTGCTCTTCACTTTTTCTTGTGATCAGACTCATTAACTTTTTAGTGAAGGAAGTGTGGCCTTTTAATTTTGAACTTGAAAAATTTTAAATGTAATACAGTTTAAGAATTCTGTACATAACTTTGAGAACTAATATTCCTGTAAAAAGAAAGAAAACCTGGTTTTGGACTGTAAGTGACCAAGTGGTTCTGTGCTCACTCCTGGATGTAGGCTGACAGTGATGATGGATGTATGTGGCATACACACAGTTATGATGGTTAAATGTTTTCTTTTCTTTGCTCTTTGGACAGAACTGTGAACACTAGAGACCTGGAAATAATCTGATTGCACTTCAGTAATCCAGTGTTTTCTCAAGTACCGAAGGCCTTGTTTTGAAAAGCTGCTTGTTTACCTTTATCCATCTTCAAGTTTGCAAAAAACAACAGGGGAGGGATGACAAACTTCTAATTTGCACCTTGAAACATTTCAGGGAAACTGTTGTGCTAATGTTCTTTTTTTGTTCGTTTGGCTAATTGTTAGATAAGGTTTCCTAGTTCAAGTATTTCTTGTTTCCCTTTTACAGACTTTACAGTAACCTGATTGAGTCTTTTTTTTATTATTGTTTTCATATCAGTATCATGTAGAACATGCCACTGGAGGCTCCCCAGTTAGCTGCAGACTTTGCATATTTCTAAAATGATCTTGATGAAATAAAAGACTCACTCAGTGTATGTTAAAGCTGAACTCCCTTTTTAATGTCTAGAAAAATGTTGTTTCATTGTTGGTTCATGTGCTATTTAAAAATGCAAAATTGAGTATCTTCAATTTTGAATGGAGAAGAAAAATTCCTTATTACCTAATGTGAAAATATTGGCAGTTTCAAAATGCAAGTGTTGTACCATCATTAATATGTTTTAATCTATTGGCAAACATCAAAACATTTTTCAGCTTGTGCTCTAATATATTACAAAAATGTTGAGTCCCTAGATTTGTCTGTTGGTGCAGTTTAAGGTGTTAGGCTTTTTAAAAATGTTTTCCTTTTGAATTACTTATTTATCTACACTTATGGAAGTATTATTTTATTGTGTACATAACAGTATTAGACCATTGAAGTCATGTTTTGTTCATGTTAATTATTCCAAGTGTTCCATCCAGTTCCAGCTCTATAACAGTGGCTGCAAACTCCGTATATATTTCCCTTCCCCTAAAGCCTGCATTAAATAATCTATTTAACCTGAATTTGCCTGCTTTTTTCAGCATGAAGAGTTTAACGAAGCATCTTCTGAAGATTGCTACTAAAAGTAATAATGCAGCCTGGTTCTGATGTCTCCTGTACCAGATAGACTGGCTAGGTCATTACTTTAAGGAGTAGCTCTCCTTTAAGGTCATTGCTTTAAGGAGCAGCTCTCCCAAAACCTGCTACAGGCCCCTGGCTGATGCCTCAGCTGCAGTGGCATTGCTGGAACTGCTCCTCAGCTGCAGCAGAGCCCTCAGCCTCCTCCCTCTTGCTGTTCAGAGATCCTGTAGAACTGTTTTAGACTTTAGAGCAGTGCCTTAGGTGAAAGGAGAAGTGTATTTTTGTATGATAGCTGTTTGTTCTGGCAGAGACAATCATTCTGACAAAGATGCCGGTATTTTTTCTGTGCTGGGATTTGTTGGCTGGTCCGATCCAGCCCTGTGTAAATACATGCACACAGTTAAATAAACTTTGCAGTTGAACAATGCTTTATTTCTCTAATGTTAAATGTGACCTTACCAGGCCTCTCCACCCCTCGCCATGCTGGCCTGCCTTGGGATGCACTCTGGTGCTGCTCTAACTGCTCCAGATTGCCACACTAGCAGCCTGGGAGGGGATTTGCACTAACACCTTCAGCTCTTGCTGTGTTTGTCCATGCTGATGCCGTGTTCTGAACTGAGGAATTCTCTAACCTGCTTTTCCCTGCCAGCCTTTGCCTTTCCCCTGCAGCATCTCTGTGTTGTGAGGGTGAGTCCAGCAGTGGAGCAGTGACCAGCAAATTGCTGCCTTTTCATTTTCTTGCACGGGTTCTTTATCAGTTCTTGAAAGGGAATGGCTGGAGCAGATCCAGTTGATAAAGTATTTCACTACTGTGGAAAAAAACCTCCTTAAACCAGCATTCAGGTTGCTGAAGCGTGGTGGGTCTGTGCATGAACAGTGGCTGTACATATGCTCTCCAAAGGGCTTTTTCACACAGCCTGTTTCTGGCAGATGGTCCAGTGTCAGTTATGTATTAAAAAAATTAATTAGTTTATGGAAATTGTTGCTTTAGTCCTCAGATATTTAAGGGTGCAGTGACAGCACAGCTGACTCTTACTTTGCCATTACCAATGTAGTAGACTTGGTTTCAGTAGCTCAGCCCTAAGAATGTCAATCATATAAGATATCAAAATGGAAAAAAAAGAATAAAATTCCAGACTATGGATTCCAAGCAGGCACTAGTCTCACTTTTATTCAGTTGCTAAACATACACTGACATGATAGGAGAGCTAGCCTTGTATGAGCTATTTTAAGGCACTTGTAAGTGCATGTGCATGTTGTAGGTGAAAGATTTACTACTTGTTAATGGATTAATAATTGTACGTAGACAGCCTTGTTTAAACAATGATATAAAAAAAGCTGATGAGGAAAACTTGCAGGCAAACCACACGGAAATCAAGACTAAAACAAGTTTATGGAAACTTAACTAAGCTAAATGTCACTGCCAAAACATTGTTATCTGTAAGATGAAGCCATTCCGTACATGTGCTGCAATGTGGCGTTGTAGAGTAAGCTAAGGTATTTATTACTTATTAATGGTGTAGTCTTTGTTGTGTAGCTGTACTTGTAGAAGCATAATAATGGATCCTTCTGATCCCACATGCAATCTTTGCATCTCTGTCTCAGAGGTGCATGCCTTGTCAAACCCACTTCAGTTAAGTGCCAAGCTTAATCATATACCAGATAAGCTTAAAACTAGATTTGTTTTCATTTAAGCCACACACAGATGATGCAGTGTGTGGATCTCTAAATCTACCAGCATTTCAAGCCTTTATACTAGGAGTTACTTGGAAACAAGGTTAGATTTTTGCAAGGCTACATGCTTTTGTACTGCAAGATCTTCAAAAGTCAAACCCAGTATATTGAGGCTAATTTAGTTCTTACACTAAAATGGAAAAAGTTAAAATTCTCAACATGCAAAAACCTGCTCTTTTACCAGGGCTGTTTGGGAAAGCAGGCCTTTAAAATCCATCTTACATCTGCTCATTTACAGTCGTTTGGGACACTCAGCACAATAAATTTTTCCATTATGGCAAACAAAGCGCTTGTTGGCCAGCCCACGGGCACACTTTGTGCATTTGAAACAGTAATCGTGCCAGGACTCATCTTCGTAGTTAACCACACTGGTTCCTCTTCCAAATCCTGCTAGGAGAGAACACAATTATAGGACGGCGATAGTAGCGCTGCCTTGGCTGGGCTCTCCCACCAAACAGCCCTGCCTGCTCCTGCTGCCCCTGCTGCCCTAGGCTTGCCTGAAACACCAAATGGCAACTCAGCCATGCTTTTGTGGCATCTTCTGATGTTTCTTCTTCAATAAACATAAGCATAAGGCTTGCATGGCTTGTCTCTGCAATAACGTTTTACCTTGGCTCCTTTCTCCAGCAAACAGTCAAGGAGAGATGTGGAGCAAGGACAGGTTGGGTAAACACTCGTGGGCTCAGATCTGTGCTCTAAAATGCAGGATGGAATGTGAGCCTCATGGATCTGGCAGGACAGTGCCCACATTTCAGGGCTGAGCTCTGTAATCTAGTGAGTTCTAAGTGTAAAATACATCAGAAGGGGTACAAATGTCCCTTTGGGACAATAAAACACCAGTTGTTTTAGACTTAAGGGTCCCAAACTAAGATATGGATGGGAATAGTTCTGGTTGGGGGAGTTTTGAAGGAGGTAAATTTGAGACATGCAGGGGCAGAAGAGCTCAGTTACCAGCTCAGCCTCCATCCAGCACAAGCACGTGGCTCAAGAGTCAGATCACATGTAAAATGCTGGGATTGGGCTTGGGTTACCAGACCTGCTTCTGATGTTACCCATCCCTGAGCTCCCTGTCTTTGGGGGATCACTGTCCTGACCTTCAGCACCCACTGCCCTCGAGCTGCATTTAACCCAACATACCTGTAATAGGATTCTTGCATCCAGCACACTTCTTGGCAACACACTCCTTGTAGCATTCAACGCAGTAAAACTGATCCTCCACAGCTGTGAAGCGCTTCCCACCCAGTTGCTTCTTGCAGTTGGAGCAAATGAAACACTCGGAATGCCAAGGCTGCTCCTGGTAAGTGAGGCCTCCAGAAGTGATGGGCTGGGGGAGAAAGAGCAGAGATGTGGTTTAGAATCGGCAGGGGAGAAGAGAGGTGACGCAGGCAAGGGGTGTAGGGTAGGAAAGCTTTGTCATGGGGAGGATCTTCCCAAGTTTACATCAAAATTTAATTGCACAGTGCACTTGAGTCCCTCCAACCTGAAATCCCACCTACCTGGCACTTTCATAATGCTTTCTTTTACCTGCAGTAACTGAAATTCCACACTAATCAGTTGCAGAAGTTGTAAAACAACTACTGTTTCACTTATTGAATATTCAATACCTTTCAGAGCTTAAACTATCCCCAAGGCAAGTGCAAGACTGGTATCAGTTGTTTTCTGCAGTGTTGCCATCAGCTAACCCAGCCACCCCTGCCCAGATCCAGTAATGCACAGGAACCATCAGCTCTCCCATCACTGCAGCAGCTGCTGCCACTGGTATCTCAGGGGAAGAACATCAGCACTGGTACAGCCTCAGCATGGTCTGCCTGCTGGTTCACCCTCCCAGCTCCCAAGAGGCACACGAGGGCTGGTTCTGGCAGCTGCCTCTGCAGAGGGAAAGGACTTACGTTCTTGCACTTAGCACAGGTCTTGGCAAACTTGTGCTCATGGCAGGAGACACAGTAGAAGTCATCACCCTTGGGGAAGAAGCTCCCAGATCCAATCACTTGCTTGCACTGGCTGCAGGTGAAGCAGTCCTTGTGCCAGACCATCTTCTTGTACTCAACGTTTTGGTCTCCTACAACAGATAAAAATAACTTGTCCTGGGAGATTTCAGGCCTGTGGCAAACCCTTCCCCCTGTGCAGTGTAACATCTGTGGACAAGACCTGTCCATAGCTATGCCCAGGATTTCAGGAATGCAGACAAGGGATGAGCTGGTAATTTCTGTAGCTGATTCTAGCCAGGGCTTGCTAGATTTTCTTAAAATAGTTATCAGCTGCCTGAGCCTTTGAGGACCTTGATTGGCTGAGCAAAGCTTTTGGTAGAAATAGTTTAAGACTGACATGAGGGTTAATTATCTACATGAGGGTTAATGGCAAAGCAGCCTTTCAAAACTTGAATAAAACGGACAGGTGAGAGCAACAGTCAAAATTTACTATTCTGAGGTGCTCCAGCCTTCCACTGCCATGCCCAAACCCCTAACTGCAGCCTCCACAGCCTGACAAACCCCCCTGGTTATGCCCTCAGACCCAACACTGGCACAGTACCTGCAATAATGGGCTTGAAGCAGCCCTTACACCTGGGTGCATCCTCAGCAGCAGTGCAGTTGCTGCACCAAACCTTGTTGTTCTCCCTCAGCATGAAGGGCTCGTTGACCAGGGACGTGTAGCACTTGAAGCAGCGGAAGCAGCTGTCGTGCCAGTAGCGGTTCTTGAAGTGCAGCTCCTGCAGTGAACAGAAAGGGAGGAGGGAAGGAGTTGAGAAGCTTTTCTCTCCCCCTGAGCAGCCCTAAAGCCAAGCTCCTGTCTCACCAGCCTGGGCTGTAAAGGATGGATTTGTTGTTCCTAAGTTTGTCTGATTCAGTGGGTAGGGCTACAGCTCCTCTTCGAGCACTTCAGGGAAGGACATTTAACCAAACCCACTGACACAATCACATTCGCTTTGGACTTCCAGGGGGACAGAAGATGCTTCAAACCAACAGCTTGGAGATTTGAGGTCCTGCAAATTTTCAGGTACTTACATTCCCTCTAGTTCAGGTGTACATTATTATTGCCACCAACATTTATCTGGCCCTGAAGGTGTATGCTAATGAATTCAGTAATACCATATTTCTATACATAAGCAACAAACCAATTTCCAGTTTTTATGGAGATCAAAACAGTTTCAACCACCAGGCTTGCAGATATTTTCAGGTCCTGCAGTTTGTGTTTCTTCATGTCCTGCCTGGTGTTAGAGTGTCTGAACATCAGAGATACTATTATAAATTAGCATAAGGGAAAAAAAACCAGCAGAACCATCTTGCCATCCAAATGCTCTCTCTCTCTCTCTATATATATATATATATATATACACAGAGAGTTTATTGATTTCCATTGTGGAGCAATAAGCATCTGACAAACTGACAAAAATCAGACCTCAGTGCTTTGCCCAGAATTATGAGTTTTGCAGGCCCTATGGAGGCCAGTTCCCTGCAGTTCTCTCCAGGGCAATTCAGCATTTGGTCATGTGGCTGGATCTAGACTCTGGAATGAGATGCTGTGCCAGAGCAGCCCCCCCTGAGCACCCTGTGCACACCCCAGCACCGCTCTTTGCCTGATGAGCACACGGCTGGCAGCCAGACACTCCCAAAGAGCTGCTCAGAGCCACACCAGAGCAAACACAGATCAGCCTCTGCCTCTCCTCGTGGCCCACTGAGGAGCTCAGCACTGACCTTGGAGTCGGCCCCGATGGGTTTCTTGCACTCGATGCAGGTGTTGGCGCAGAACTTGTCGAAGCACTTGACGCAGCAGTGCCTCCCCTCCTTCTGCACGTACTTCTTGCCCTGCAGAGGGTCGCGGCAGTAGTGGCAGTCGAAGCGCTCCGACATGGTGCCCACGGTGTAGCTGCCAGGCCCTGCAAGAGCACAGCACCTGAGGGGACAGCACTGGGGCCCTGGCGGCTGCTCCGGCCTCCTGGGGCTGTGCATGGCTCAGCAGTGAGCGTGTGGTGGTGTTACCACACTCCTCAGGGCTCCTCTGTAGAGAAAGCAGCTCCACTCGAGGAGAGCAGAATCCCAAACCAGACTTTTCCCCATCCCCTGGTTAAGTGGAAGGATGCTAGGCTGGTTTATTTACACACTGCACACCTGATCACTCCCTGGGAGTCCTTAGTTCATCACTGTAGGCCTCAGTGTGGTCCTGGCTGAGGCACCACTTCATTTGTGTGCACAAGTCACCAACAAACATGAGCAGAGTGGAATTGTTTCCATGTTTTCAGCCTGAACCCACAGCCAGCTGCAGCCCTCCAAGGCCTTTTGTGCTGGATAGTTGTGCAGCTTCCAGCTGCCTCTTTTCACCAGGCTTTCACATATAAAACCATAAGGGGAAAAGAAAAAAAAAAAAAAAACACCAAAAAACAAGGGAAAAAACTGCCTCCAGGGAGAGATATTTTTCAGTTCACACCATCAAGGCTCTGCCAAGGTCTGATGTTCCACCATGGTCAGGGAGCTGTCAGCGGGTGTGGGGAATCTTGACTGGAGGATTTTCCACTTTGGCTCACACTTTCTCCCCGGACACCCATCCCTTCCTGCACTCCCAGTCTCCTGCTGATGGCTCCCTCCATTCCATGCACCCTTCCTCAGCAGAAGCCATCAACACTCATGCAAGGGGCTACAAGGGCTCTGTCAGGATTCAGAGAATCCTGGACTGGTTGGGGTTTGAAGGAACCTTAGAGATCATCTTGTTCCAAACCCCCTGCTAAGGACAGCTGCTACATCAGGTTGCTTAAAGCCCAATCCAGCCTGGCCTGGAGCACTGCCAGGGAGAGAATATAAGAGTTAGAGAAGCCCATGGAGTCCCAGAGAGGCAGCTCCATCCCTGCCTCTGGTGCCCAGAGCCCCAGCACTGCAGAGCCCATTTCCCTGCACGACAAACACACGGGGACACAGCCATGAACCCTGTTCGTCATCACCAGCCAGATGGGGAATGTGGCTGTGGGCTGGCAGCAGGGACTGCCAAGAGGAAATGTCCTCTCTTCCTGACAGAGCAGTGTCAGCACAGAGCAAGGAAGGGAGAGGACAGAGGCAGGCCATACAAATTGCTGCTGCCTCCCTCACGTGGCCTCTCCTTGGACCACCCCAGCCAGGCCTGGGGGCTGCCTTGGAGCTGCTCCTTGCAGAGCTCAGGGGTACAGCAGTGCTCATTCAGCTGTGCTGCTCCAAGCCTTTAAACACCAAACCTGAAGGGGTTCTGGGGTGTGTCACTCCTGGCTGTGGAGTTTTATTATCTTTTATTATCTTTTTTTATTATTATTATCTCCTTAATAACCTGTTCACCTGCCAGCCCTCACAACAAGGCAGGGTCACTGGGACCCTGCTGGGCTCACCCTTGGCTGCAGGATGCTCTTGGTCTGCCCTGTTGTGGCCTAAAGACCTGTTCACAGGATTGTCATGGGCCCACCCCGGTAACTCCAGATGTACATCAGCGACAGGGCCCAGCCTCACCAGACCCCTGCAGCACACCAGGACCAGCCCAACACTGCTGGGAACAGAGCCAGAGGAGCCTGCACAGGGACCCTTGGCCACCACAGCAGAGCACCTGCCTCATCTGGGCCCAGGAAGAGTGCCACTCACACTGGTGCCTTGCAGGCTTTAAAACCCAAGAGTCATCACACTATCACCTCTTTGTCACCCTCTCAATAGCATAGGGCCAGAACAAGCTGAAGGATTTATATTTCAGAAAGCAGGACAGAGAGCCCTAAAGAAAAGTTTCATATAGGAAGGCTGCAGCAGAGGTGGAGGCTCTGTTCACACCCTATTCCTGCCCCTAAAACTGACAGAGGCAGGCTGGAGGCCAAGCTGGTAGGAATTGTACTTTGTGGAGGGTCCAAGGTCTGGCAATAATCCCTTGGCAAGGCCAGGGGATGCTATGTACTGCTGACAACTACACCAAGGGCTTTGAGGTACCTGTTCAAGCAGATGAAATGGATAAACAGCCGGGAAACATGGAAACTATGTGAGCTCTGCAGAGCTCTAGCAAGCAGGAGGGTTTTATTTGGAAGAAATGCAATTGCAGAGTCCAGGGCAAATGGTATTGGAACGTCCCTGGTCTCAGGTTTAGGGTTGCTTTCAACCTGAACACATAATCTTGAAAGTGTGGCTCAGGGAGCAACACAACCCTGTGTTCCCATGCAACACATCACGTGCTAATGGGAGACACATTTATCACAGCAGCTCTGCAGCTCCACAGGCAAATTAACACCGGGCCTGGAGCCCCCAGGTGGGCTGTGCCAGCAGCTTCTGCCTGCCTCGTGCCATCTCACACACCAGAAAACCCCTCTCAAGCACAGCCAGGGGCATGAATTTGCTTCGAGCTTTTCCAGAGGCTTCCTGCCTTCAGCACGATCACTCCTGAGTTCCTGGGCTCTGCTCACCTGTGCCGTGGCTAGAACCCACAGCAGCCAGAGCATCCCACAGCAGCCAGAGCATCCCACAGCACAGCCCACCCAGGGGAGGGTGCACAAGAGCCCTGGAAGCCACCAGGGTGTGGCAGAGTGGAGCGCCAGGCCAGCAGCAGCAGTGCTGGGACCACCAGATTATTTTCCCCAAATGGAGCAAACATCTGTGGGCACTTCAGAGCTCAGCTTCATTTAGTGTCCTGCAGCTGATCCCCTCAGCAGTCCTGTCCCCTCTCATGGAAGGTAAACAGAGCAGCTATTTCTCGTGCTCTGTATAAAAATAAATGTATTTCTAAAGACTGCTTGGCAGCAGGTCATGGGTTTGGAGTTGTTTATCTCCTTAATAACCTGTTCACCCTCCAGCTGCACCAGGTCCCCACAGCACAGCTTTCCAAAGCTTCCAGGTATATTAACCCTGGCCTGTCTTTACTATCTGAAAAGTAGGAAGGTTATGAAACCAGGGGTACACTGGGTACATGGAAAAATCATCACTTCCTTGGGGTCTTTATTCAGTGCCCTCATCATCACTTCCCACCTGAGCAGTGCAGCAGATGCTCAGCACAGGGCAGGGATCCACAGCAGGGGTACAGCAACCCAAAACCAGGGAGAGCACCCACCAAACCACCACTAAAACCCAGAGCACTGAACCTCTGTGCTTCTTTTCACACTGTTGTGCTGAAAATAGAGCAGTACATGCAGGTGTTTTAGCTGGGAAGTCACCTGAACACAAGTTTTTGTGGCTGTACCTTTACACCAGACTATGGCATCTCCAAGGTAACAGTCTGGTGTCTTGTTTAGCCCCAGGAGAATCTCATACCCTGAGGACATGCACTGATCCAAACCTCATGTCAGCACGACACTCAGGCCACAGAATGGGATTTAGAGAGCAGAGGAAAAGCATGGACAGGGTGGAGCTGTTCCCCCTCCCAGGCATGTGCAGAGGATTGTTCTGCTGGAGAGGAGCAGGTGAAACAGCAAGCACAGGCAGCTGGGGGGAGGGGAAAATGCAGAATGTGCCCATCCTTAAATAGCCTAGAGAACACTCAATAAGATGGAGAAAAATGCAGCCATACTTCCAGAAATGAATCTCACTCTAAGCAAGGGATCCCAGTCCCACCAGCCCTGGCAGGGTGCTCTCTAAATGTAGCTCCCTGATGGATTTGGCTGCAGCTGGAGGGCAGAAGGCCAGGCCAGTGGCCTTCTCAGATATCAGGGTATTTGGCACAAAGACCACTGGAATACAACCCTAACATTTACCTGACCACAGAGGTGCCAGTTGCCGCTTGTCCCCTGAAAGCATCTTCTACTTTACAAAAACAGCCCTTGGACAGCCACAGCTTCCATCCTCCAGAGACCTCAAACACTTGGGCCCCAGGGGCTTCTAAGTGGCACCAAGACCAAGCCCCAGGGCTGGCTGAGGGTCAGGGCCACATCTGCACCCTGCAGCACAGCCAGCTTTGGGATGGGAAGGGTGCAGACCTAAGGAGTGCCACCCCACAAAAACTGCTGCATCCACACGACCCCTGCCTCCTGCTGGGCTCCTGCATCACCCTGGGCTGGTTCATCCCAGCTCAGCCAAAAACCCAAAGCAGCATCGCAATGGTTTGCAATAATAAATGGAACCCAAGCACTCAGGGAAGGAAGCTGAAGCACAGCTGATAAGCAAAGCACTTAGCACAGGCTATGTGCTAATGTCTCTGGGGAATATGTTTAAATGTGATAAACCACCAAGGAAGAACTTGAAGTGTAGTCTCTAAACACAAGCAGAGAAACTGTACTTACACTTTACAGATTATTCTGCCACTTAAGAATGAAGATGAGGTTGGAGTTGTTAACCCTCTGCCCTACACACAGTTGCATATGGAAGGAAAAGTGCTTTTTGATTCTACGTTAGTTTTATTTTTTTCTCAGCAGACTGAGTACACAGCCCCACACTGCCAGGCACTGGCTACACCTGCCTGTTTCAGATCAGTCCTGGCAGCCCTGGTCTGTCACCTGAGTTACTATTCTCAGCATTCCTCTATGCAATGTCGCATGGTTTGCTATAAATACCTGGGAAACCCTTAAAAGAAGGATCCTGTTAATCCCAAATGCAAAGTGACACTCAGGACTGCACTGGCACAATGCCCTGGGCAACAAACATTTGCAAAGCCCAAGAAAAGAAAGAAAAGACATCTCTTGTAGGTCGTTTTTGCTGGGAGGGCTGAAAATACCAGAGCTGTGCTCTCCCATTGCCAGGCTGGGGCACGTGCGAGTCTCATACTCTATAATTCAAAAATTAATCTGTTGATAAAATGAAAGCTTCTTTATTTAGAGCAAGAACAGCTCCAAGTTCCTCAGGCAGTTGCCAGAAACATTCCCTACGGTCCTATTGCCACCATGTGTGAGCACATCCCAGTCATTACTAAACCTCCACAGTTCCCCAGGGAAGTAGGGACATGCCATTTATTAAAAATCACTGGCCCATCCCTGCAAACACTTTCCCCAGGGATTGCTTTGGCACTCAGTGCAGAGCTCAGTGAAGGCTAACAAGGCACCACTGCCTCGAGTAAGGCTGAGCACTTTAGGCAGAGTTTAAGCAACAAAGTCCAAACCTTTCAAAACTAAACAAATCCTGGTCACTAACTCACTCTGTGGCTGCATTAAGTTTTGTCCTTTGAGACTCCCCTGTTGTGTTCCCAGCTAAGCACTGGTCTGCCCCTCAGCAGCTGGATGCCCTTCTCACACCCAGGTGCCAAAATGAGGTTTCCTCTGCTCTGGAGGACCCAGCCCCACCCTGAGCAGGCACTGTGGTACCCCACGGCTGCCCTGGGGCTCCCAGTGGTCTGCAGCATCAGATGCTGTGCTGTGACTGTTTGGCAGCAGCAGTCCAACCTCAGCATCTGCTCGGAACACCCTGCAGCATTTTACATCACAGCACAGCACTGAGCCTGTGAGCTCTTGCTGCAGGGGACATCCCCGGAGGAAGAGGAGAAAGAAAAATTACATAGCTGAGAGTATAATGGAAGGATGCTACAGCACTGGTCAGTCTTGTGGGCTGGAATTAAACATCTTCTTACATCAAATGATACCACAGAAGTCAGATTTTACTCACAGTGGTGCCCTGAATAACACATATGTGCATCCCACAAGCAGCTACGTGCTGTGTGAGCAGCCTCACGTGTGTGCCTCCTCCTGGGAAGGTGGGCAGGAGGCTGAGCAGCAAACTGTGCCTTTCTGCCCAGCTTTGAGGATGCTCCCTGTTCCCAGGTCTCAGGAGCACCCCTGGCTCCTGGTGTGCAGCAGCTGAGCTTGGTGCCCACGGGAGCTGTGCCCCCTGACACCCTGTCCCCACACTGACACTGCCTCTGTGCTGTAGGGCTGTGAATAAACCCTGGATATGCACAAAAACAGCTGCTAAGAGAGAGATAGGCTTTCAAAAATCCCAAAGAGCTCCTGATTGTCTTCAGCTGCAGGGCTAGAGGAATGAGTCAGGATGGGAAGACAACCATCCTGACAAGTAAAATATGATCTCAAGATTCCTGTCTGTGTTAATGGAAAAATTAACATTTTCCTATCACTGGTAAGGGTCAGCCCATCTGAATTGAAAGATAAACAGAGAAGAGGGACTAACCACAAACTTCCCACCAGAGCAGAGCAAACCATCTGGGCTTACACACACTGGTCTCTCCTCTGCCCTGGGTTTCTCTGCTCCCTGCAATAAACTTGAAGCAAAGAGGAGAATTGTCCCCCATTTTCACCAAGTCTTGCTCAGATATCAGCTGAGCCGCAGCCTTCCCACAGCAGCAGATACAAAAACATTTAAAATCCAATGCATTTTACAAAACAAATGAGGCCACCACCAGCACTCTGCTCCAGCCCAGTCTCCCCCTGGTTATCAGCCCATTTGCCATCAGGAGTTACAGCTGCAGATTGCTGGGGTTTGAGTCTGAAATCAAAGTAATTTCTCTGGCATAGGAGCCTTTTAGCAAAACCTTCCTCCCCATTCACCAGGTGCACTCCCACAACACCTGGCAGCACAGCCACTTTACCTGTGTGCCTGTGGAAAGCCATGGCCAGCAGTCACAGCAGCCCCTCAGGTAATGGAGTTCACAGGCTGATAAGGAGCTGCCCCTTTTGATAACATACATTTAAACTGAGGCTATTAATATGGACAGGACTCCTACCAGATGTCCACTCCCCTCCCCAGAGATCTCAACCTTAATCCCCCTTGGAAATTCTTACCATTTTAGGTGATCTGAGGGAGAAGAATAGGATCCTGAGACCTCTAGGTCTCTGCAGGCAACAGTCAAATACCTGCCCAGCTACTCAGCACCCAAATTAGTCCCAAAGGCAGAATGAACTCATGAACTTGACCCCATGCTGGTACTATTTGGCCTTGGCTTTAGAGTGAGATTGTGTCTCGTAACAGTCCTGAGCTAAATTACAGACCCAATGTGAGGGCTGCTCTGCCATGGCTGAAGGGAAGAGGGATCACAGCCCGGGGGGCTGGGGGGCTGCAGCCCCAGGAGCCAGCAAGGGGCTGTCTTCTGGTCCAGAAGGGATGTGGCTGTACCCCAGAGGACTCAGGGAGAGCCCACAGAAATACCAGCACATACATTCATGGGTGGGTTGGATTTGCTCTCAGCATGGAGGTCATGCTGAAGTTTCACTGCCAGTAAAACTGCCATTGATGGTCCTTCCCCTGCTTTTTCCTTGAGGAAGCTCACAGCATTAACTGCTCAAAGGGAGCAAATCCCTGAAGAGCAGCACTTAGAAAGATGGGTGTCATGCTATGGGGCCTCTCTAGCACCTGGCATGGCTTTAGAGGCACTGGCTTGTGCCTCTCTCCCCTGCACTCAGGTGTTCCCAAAGCTCTCAGGAAGACCCCAGCTCCATGGCTCCAGCTGGCCTGTTTTCACCCAGGTCACAGCAGGAGAGGAGGGAGCTGTGGCTCGGGGTCACTCCTGTGGGGACCCCCAGGCTGCAGCAGCTCCAGAGCCCCACACTCACCCTGGGTTATGCAACTGCTGGGGAGGCTCAGGGCCGGGGGCCAGGGACGCCCAGCTGCTAATCCTGCCTCCCACTGACGCACTGCACGGCCGTGGGAAAGGCACTGAACCTCCCTGACAGCCACTGGGAAGAGCCAATGTTTATCATTCCTTCCAGGGAACCCATCGTGGTGGTGTCTGGCCTCTGAAGAGCAGCCCTGCTGCAGCCAGGAACGTCTCTGCTTCCCAAGAGCTCCTCAGGCACACACGTGCTCAGCCTCCAGCCTCAGCACTGGCCTTGGTGAGCCCCTGAGCCTTCACACCCATCTTAGCCCTCCAGACAGCATGTGCACAAGCTCAGCATCTCACCAGCATCCTGACATCTCCAAATTTCCACCATGGCCTGGAGAAGGCCACCCTTGACAGCATGCCATTCCAAGGAGCTCAGCATGGATCCGCTGGTGCAGCAGATTGAGGCTGGGAAACGTGCTAAAATAATAATGCACCGAAACACTTTGGCGAGGAAAAACCCAATGTTATTCTGCCCCAGCTCATCTATGAACTGCAGCAAATTGTTTGCATAATTCAGATGGCAACAGGAACCCTAACAACTGGTATTTTCCTGCTCTAATCTTGCTGTGCACAGTGTAATATTTACAGACATGAGTTCATTTTTGGCAATGCACGCAGAGTTTGCACCATTAACCATTCTCATTCCTTTCCAGCTCCCTACACAAAGCTCTGGCACCCTCCCACCCAGCTGTCATTTCCTGCTTTCCCCAGAATGCCCAGGTATTTCCATCAGGAGCCCTGGCTCCCATCCTGGCTGATGGAGCAGAGCCTGTGCATGGTGCCAGTGGCTGCCACGCCCCGAGCAGAGGGGCTGCAACCAGCAGCAGTTTGGCAGCTGCAGAGGGGTGTGGAGAGCAGGGATGGACACTGGGATGTCATTTCATGTGCACAAACACACGTGTGTCCACAGCACCAGGAATGGAGAGGAGAGGAGAGGAGAGGAGAGGAGAGGAGAGGAGAGGAGTTTGGCCAAGAAACAGGAGGAAAACCCAGACGTGTGGATGCCTATGGAGCTCCCTGGCACAGCTCACTCTGTAAAGCCCCAGAGCAGATTTTAATTAAAAGCCACTTTGTTTGAATCTCTGACCTCCTGGTCCAGCAGGAATGGAACAACCTTACTGCTGCTCTTGGTTTCTTGCCTGGTTTTAGCCACATAACTTTGGACAATTCCCCTTTCCTTCCCAAGACTCTCCTCATCCACACAAGCCCAGGTGGTTACACACAGCGGTGCTGCAGGTGTAGCACAAGTGCCAGGGAGAGACATCAGTGCCCCATGAAACGTGTCAGACACCTCCAGGAAAGAGAGGGTGCCCCAGAATGGAGCCGTGCCAGCCCTGGTCTGTGCCCCAGGCACCCACAGGTCCCAGAGGGAAGGGTGCTACAAATACACCAGTGAGTGCACAGCAGGGCACAGCAGGTTTGGGATGTCATGTTTTTCACATTGAACCTGTCCTGTAGGTTTTCCAGGGAGCTGCCCTGGACACACTGATCCCACCCAACGGGTCTGACTGCAGAGCAGCATGGCTGGGGCATAGTGTCATCCACTGGGATAAACAAATGATTCACGTTGTGATTTCCAGAGGATTTTCTTGCTCTAAGAATCCTGCCAGAAAAGGTCTGGGTCTCTCAGCTTGCTCACACATCCTGCTGTCATTCAACAGGCAGAAACTCCTAAAGAGAGCCGTTCTAAGCCAGGCATTGATGAACTATTAGTCACCATCATCAAAGAAAGCAGCAGTAAATACCAGCAGCAGAGCACCTGTGCACCTCCTAAAGTAATGCTGTGCCTCCTGCTTCCATACATGCTGCTGGCAATGCACAGTGCACCTGCACAGAGGAGCACACTGCCATTCACCAGGCTCCCCAGAAAATGAGAGTCCCACATTGCTCCCTACCCTTCCTGTCCTGAGGGCAGATCAAATTTATTTTAAATTTTATTTGATATGTCTCAAGTTGCATGTGTGTGTCTTCCCACAGCAAAGCACTCCTACCCAACAGATCTCAGCTATAAATTTTCTTGGCTCTTCTGAGGCAGAAATAAAACAGTTTTTAAAAACCAGATATTTGTTTTAGTATGAAGACAAAGTTTGCAGGAAGACCACCAGTAAGAGAGCTGGGTTTGAGAGAAGAGAAGACAGATACAGCTTTCTCCAAGGAAAAGGTCTTTGCAGCTGTAGCTGATCCATCAGGGAGATAAGAGGCAGCAGTCCCCAGTGCCACAGAAGCACTGGACAGGTTTGGCACGAGGACTGATCCAGCTCTCCAAGTCCTCAGATCCAACACTCCTGCTCCCAGCACTGGCAGCAGGCACTGCAGAGCAGAGTTTGCAGATCAGCCACAGAGCACTGCCAGGGGATGAGGATCCCTGTCCCCAGCCAGAGACCCTGCATGACACACTCACTCCTGAACCAGAATGGGAATTTTCCACCTTGTCCTTTCAAATCTGGACAGTTTCTACATGAAGTATCCCAAAAAATGCCCTGGAAGTCTCAACTCCAGCTCTGTGCACAAGGATATGCCTTGGCACCCCTGAAGCAACCTGCAGGCACTTACAGGAACACAAGGCAGAGACAGCTGGGATGTTCCCACATCCAGAGCAAAGCCAGCAAGGACACCACTGCAGGGACAGGGGAATGAGCACCCCAGGCACCAGGTGAGCCCCTGGAGTTCCCAGGGAGCCAGCTCACAGGGACAGTAGAGAAGGAAAGTGGCAAGATGTGCCAAAGGCAGGATTCTTCCAGGCTGAGCTCCAGCTCACAGCTGGGTCACAACAGTGAGCTGAGCCCTTCAGTGCCAGGGGAAGGTTTTTAGGCCAGCTCTGAAGGTAGGGGTAGAGGAATCTGGAATAGGTTTATAAGGAAGCAGATGCAGGGTGGGCAACATCCAGGAGCTCAGAGTGTGAGTAGAAACAAAAGGTGGAAAAGAAGACAGGATAAGAAGCGGGGGAAAGGGAAAAGGGTGTAGTAATAGGAAGGAATGGTCAAGAGATAACAGAGCTGGAAATAACCCATCTGAAAAAAAGCAAAACCAGGAAGAGATATAAACCAAGTCCTTCCCCATCTGTCTCCATCCACAGGCTGGACAGTTTCCAGGACTATTCCTGTGGCAGCTCCAAATTTATTTCCCTGCTGCCATCTGCTCTGTGGCTCCCTCCACACACACTCCCGACTGGCACTCCTTCCCTTCACCTGTTGCTGACATGGCAGACCTCTCACTGCTGCTGGGAGCCAAGTGACACTGAGGCACTGTGTCTGTGCATAAATCAGGAGCTGCTTTGTAGTCCCAAAGCTTTGTTCAGCTCCTGTTCCCGTGCTGGCTATGGCAGTGGGGTGGGATGCAGGCATCAAGCAGCCCCAGGCTGCAGAGAAGACTGGGGAGAGAAGAGGCTGCAGCAGCTCCTGGGCAGAGCTGGTTTTGAATAATAAAGTCAATTTCCTCCTATCCCTGCTCCTCTCTCTCCCATCACAGAGAAGATGCCAAGGCATCTTCCAGCACCAAGGATGCTGAGTGCCTGCTGTAGTCCCAACAGTTAGACTTAGACCTTCAGTGCAAACTCAAAAAGGAACAGCCTCAAAAGGCTGAAGATTTTTTTAAAATCTCTTAGAAAGACAAATGTTCTAGTCTTTAAAGGCACTTGCTTAAACGTGAGCTGTGTTTCTCTTCCCAGCTCTGTCTGCCAATCCTTCTGCTGTGAGTGTGCAGGCAGTGCCCTGGGAGGCTCAGCCACTGCCCACAACCCCTTCATGGACTGCAAGGTGGAGACCACAGGTGTGAGCGTGTCCATGAAGGTCACACAACCCTGAGGGGAGACAAAGATTTCCTCTACTCCTCTTGGGAGACAGGGCCACACGTACTGCCAAGACTGGTCTGATTTAGAAACCTCATAAGAGCAGCAGGCTCATAACTCAGCTAAAAATCTTCAAATACTGCACTTACCTCTTCCTCCCCAGCAGCCCTACAAGAGTCACACACAGACCCAGCCAGCAGTGCTGTGACTCCCAGTCCCTTCTGCCAGGAGATGTGTCCTGGGAGGAGCCATGGGGCCAACCAGCTGCACCACACCTCAGTTATTCCCCAGCCTGTTACCCAAAAGCTTCACACCTGGGGCAGTGGAGCTCCTTAGGGAGCTCCTTGGCCAACTTTAGGTCTTTCTTTGTTCAAGTTTAGTTGCACTCATGGGCAGGGGAAATGACCAGTGGAGTCAAAAATGAGGTAGGTATTTGCCAGTCACAGCTTTCCCCTTGTGGCTTAGCCCAGGCTTCAGAGCTGAGAAAAGTAACTCAAGTCCCTGTCAAATAAATACCAGAGTGATCCAGCCAGGCAGCACAGCAGCCTTGCCCAGGACAGATGAGGTGTGAGGAACAGGCACAGCAATATAATCCTGCCATACCCACACAATAAATGCTCATCCTTCACCAAGCAGTGAGTGAACCTTCACTGCAATAATATTTCAGTGTCCATCAGGCTCTCTGCACTTCCAGCAGCTCCCAGTTCCTTCTCATGGGCACAGCAGCTGGCTGGGCAGTGCTCTGCCTCAGTGAGGATAAACAGCTCACTGTGGAGCTCATGGAAGGAACTTCAGCTACTGGTTTGCTTCACTGCTTGAAAGCTGGGTCATTCCTTGGACATCTACCCACTAGGAGTCAGAGCTTAGCAGCTGCCCAGACATCAGCTACAGCACACAGGCTCTCCAGCATCCCCTGACACCCTCCTGTGCTCCTCCAACAGGACCTGGCTGCAAGGAAGACTCACACAAGGTGGGTGCTGCAGGCTCTGCCCAAGCTCTTCCTCCAAAGCCTGGAATCCTTTCCATGTGATGTTTTCTAGCAAAACACCACGTTCCCAGGAAGCTGCTGGGCAGATGGTTCTGCAGACCTCCATCCCCTGCCCACACAGGAGAGGGGCCAAGCCAAATCCCCACACCAACACTGCTCTGTGGCACCAAGGAGCCTTGGTATCTCCCCTTACAGATCTTGATTTTCAGGGGAGGAGAAGAAAAGGCTGTTTGTGGATGGACTGTGATTCTGGCAAAACATTCTCCAGAAATTCAGCACGTGAGAGACTCTGAGGATAGAAAACTTCAGCTCAGGTGGTCAGAGAAGGGCAAAGCAAAAGCCCTCAGGAAAGAGCTGCCTGGCTGGGGGGCAAGACAGGCCACTCTTGGATGAGGACGTGCCCTTCCAAGCATTGGCATGCCAGTTGGGAAGACTCCCTGGCATCCAGCACACCATCAAAGCACTGCCCAAACTTGGCACAGGCCACAGGGCCATGCCCTCAGCACTGATTTAGAGCTGACAGAGCCTGCACTGGCACATGCTTCAGCAGGAGGAGCAGCCCAACACCCTGGGCAGGACTGTCCCCTGGAGCAAGATCAACATTTGGCTGTCTGCACCCTCAGTTGTTAGCCAGAGCTGGTGGCTGAAAGGACCAGATCACCCCTGTTATGTGGCCATTTTAAAAATAACCTTTCCCAAAGCCCCACAGTGCATAACCCTGTGTCTGTCTCAGCTCCAGGAGCTGAAGGGATCAGCTTGCAGGGCTGATGGGTATTTTTGGGCACTCTGACTAATTGTCAGGACATATGCTGAGCATTCTTTACAAGGAAAAACAAAGCTGCAAAGTCTCCTCCAGCAAGGCCTAAGGGGTTGGATTAGTCACAAGAGTTATTTTCATAAAACTCCACTTTAGGAAGGTTTGATTTAACTTCCAGCTTCAGATAAGTGCAGTTTAAAATGGAAGAAGAGGTCAACTTCCTGGCACCCCAACACCCACCACAAAAGCCATTGCACACTGCACAACAAGGGCAGGAGAAGTGGAAACTCTTCACCCTGGAGTGGCTTCAGATCCACAAGTGTTTCTTGGGCACCACATTGAGTATTTTGCCAGTTGTGTATTGTGCCAGTGTCCCCCTTCCTCCCTCCCTCCTCTCTCAGGAGCTCCCAGCTCAGAGGTGCAGACTCCATGTCCTGCAGCCAAGGTGAAGTGCTCTCTAAGGCCTCATCCCCTGAGAGGAGCAGACATCAGCCAGTCCTTGCAGGTTTATTCACCATTAAAAAGACTTTGTTCTAGAAGCAGCCTGTTTGGAGGGGGTTTCCTTGCTGCAGTTCCTTGCTGCTTCTGTCACCAGCCTGAGCACCTCAGCAGCACTTCACCCACGAGCCAGCTTAAGGCAGCACTCACCAGCTCACTTTCTCTGCACTTGCTAAGACAGCAAATAAAGCACCTGTGTGCAACATCTCCACAACACCCTGGCACACACAAGCCAGAGCAGCCCATGTTTCCCCACCACGTTGCTCTCCCTTTCAGCCCAGAAGATCTTTGGGATGTTTGAAGCCCCCCTGCTCTCTCAGCCCATGGACTTGTGCTTTCCCCTTTCTCTGGCACATATCAAACCTTGCTCTTCTCACCCAGCAGACACACTGCACCAGCAGCACATGCATCTCAAGATGACAAGAGCTCTCTGAAGTCTCCACCAGTGCTCTCTGTGCATTTCCCCCTGAGCTGCAGAGCAATTTCCACTGAGGATAAGTGTTGTCAATTCAATTTCTAATAGCGGCATTAAAATGTATGAGCCATTTATCTGGAGTCAGGGATAACGTTTTCAAAGTGCCTGTGTGATAGAGGAATGTAAATCTCGTTTTTCATAAAGTGATAAGGATCCTGAGTCCCTCTGGAAATATGTCAGATCAGAGCTGGGCAAGGACTACACAGCAAAGCTTTACCTGTGGGGCTGGTTAGAAAACACAGGTTCAAATGTTTTAAAAAAGGAACAAATATCTTTAAATCTTTCATCAGGGTTAAGTTTCAATTTCAGCCAAAACCAGAGAGTCCCAGCCCAGAATGGTTTTCAGAGCCCTGCCCTGGTTTGTGGTGTCCCAGCTGAGTGTCATTAGCTGCAGGACAGAGGCTGTTTTGGAGAGGGAAGCAGGGGAATTCTCCTCTCCAACATACTCCCACTCTAGTTTTTTGGTTACCTAGCAAAATTTGAGTTCCATTAGTGTCTTGGAAACGTTAAGATCAGTACTTGGTGGGAGACAGCTCGGGCCAAAGGAGGGTGGGGGGTGAGGTGACTGAAACTGCTAAATTAAATAACTTCATTTCCCCCCTCCAGCAAGCAGGGCGTTCAGAGCCAAGGGAAGGCTCCAAGAGTCTCACAGCAGCTCTGCAGGCTACAGCACTTCTACCAGTGCTGACTCTGGAGCAATGGGCAAAGCCTGTGAGTGGGTACATTCATTAAACACAAACTTCAGAAAAACAAAAGTGAGATACCTGAAAGACTGTTTGATTTTAAACATAGAAATAAGCCAGCTGGAGCTGGTAAAAGTGCTTGTGTGTTTGATTAAGCCATCCCCTGCTCTGGGGCTGGATTCAGGTCCAAAAAATTATTTTGTTTTGTTTCTCAAGTAGCAGAGAGACAATAAATTCAGGGACAAGGAGCAACACAGTCTGCAAAGGGAAGCAGCCCTTCTCAACACAATCAGTGCCAGCTCTGCAGCTACTGCCCACAGCCAGCTGTTAGAGGATGGGCTCCGTGTGACAGAAAAGCAGTGCTAATTGCACACAAATGCCAGAGAAAACTGTCAAAAAGCTAAACCAGATGTGAAACAATGGTTTGCTTTCTTTGAAAACCAGCTTGTGCAACTGCATTTCATGAGAGCCCACAAGCACCACGTCCCTCTGGGAGTGCTGCAGGACAATGGGGAAAGGGTGAGGTTTCCAAATCATGGAGGGTTTTCCTGCAAGAGCAAGGGCTCTGCTTCCCTTTGGTAAAGTTTTACCCCTTGAGACAAACTCCCAGCTGTGCTAGAAGGAAGCCTGGTGGGAGCCTTGCCTGCTCTGTGCCAGGGCTGAGCAAGGTTAGGCTTGGACCTGGATCTGCAAGGAACAGCAGCAGGTTTAGTCACCCAGAGACAGCCAAAAGGCAAACACACCTTGATACCAAGGAGGGGAAACACTGGGGGAGGACACAGGGAAGACCTGCAGGGATGCCTGTCCTGCTCCCAAATGTTAACATCCACAGAAAAGAGGTGACACAAAGGAACATCAGACAAGCAGCGTCTCATCTCCAAAGAGATGCTGAAAACAGAAGGTAAAATGCTGCACGTGGCATTTGTAAGTTTTAAGGTTTTTCAGCATCCAACTCAGGTCTGGGCAGTTTGGGGTCCCTGTGGCACGGGGCTGTGTTTGCAGCAGGGTCACACAGACTCAAACCCAGCCCCTGGGACAGCCCAGGCACACCAGAGCACTGCCCACCTTGCAGCTATAAAAGGTGAACTCGTGTCTGTCTCACCCAGATCTCACTCAGCTCTAAATCTCCACATGAAAATCACCTTCTTTCAAGTGCCAGACTGCTGCAAGCACCAGGCTCTCCTGAAGCTGATGGCTGAATGCCCTGGTGGCACTGAGAGCTGCCTGACATGCTGAGGGGCTTGGTCATGTCACCAAAGCAGTACCCACATGGCTCCAGAAAGGAGCTGGAAAAATCCACCCACAGCCCTGGAAGGGACTTGCAAGAACACATAATTTACAGATCTCTCATGACTGTAAAATTATAATAAAAGACTTCCAAAATACAAAATAGCCCTGCTGAAACCAGACTCTTTTTATAGATGCAACCTCCATCCCTTGTTTCAGAAAGCTATGAAGTTAATAAAAAAAAAAAATCATGTTTTTTCACCATGTGAGTAGGTTCACAGATCACTTTTCAGGGGCTCAGCTTTTGTTTGCATTTGTGCTGTTGATAATTGTTCCCTGTTTCACTCACTGGTAATTATGTCCTAAAAGATTTGCTGAAATCCATCAGTGGCCTTGGTAAGGAGCTCATGCATTGCTTCATCAGGACAGGTGATGTTCTCAGGTATTTCTACACAACTTCATGTATTTGATAATTCAGCAATGGGGAGCAAAACCCAAGCAGAGACCACTGCCACAGCTTTGTCAGCGGGACAGGCACTATTTCCACTACAGACAGAACTTTGCAGTCAAAAGTTGTGCTTCTTCAGAAAATGCAAGTCCATGGAATGGAGTGCATCAGGAAATGTCTCTGTCCTGGCAGAGAAAGGTGCAGGGTGGTACAGGAGCCGTCCTGGGCAGCACAGCCTCCTTACCCTGCCTCTCTCAGGCACAGCTGGCACTCCACCAGAGCCCCTCCATCATCCCAGAAATGACATCTCTGCTCCCATAGAGCCCTGGCAGCAGGTGACTCCAAAACCCCAGCTCTGACCTGCTGAAACTGGGGACACTTCAGGGCAAAATAATGCCAGAGCCCAAACGTTCAATCTCCTGCCCCAGGTGTATTGCAGAAGAGGGTGAGGTTTTCCCTAGCCCTTGCCCCAGCCCCTGGAGCAGCAGCAGGGAGAGGCTTGGCCTGCCAGAACTCCTGCCTAACCAGCTGCTCAGAACCAGCCCTCACCTACAAGTCAAGCACCTCAGTTGTTTGTGGAACTCAAGTTTCCCCACAGTCCCTTCACAGGGAGCAGTTTCCAGGACAGGGGAGAGGCAGAGAAGGCCACCTCTGCATCTTCTGAACCCAGCCCCAAGGCTCTCCAGCCTTGTCCCACGAGGAATGTCACTGCCATGCTTCCAGGAATGGTGAAATCCCTGTCTCAGCAGCCAGCCTCACGCACCATCCCCTGCATTTACAAAAGCACTGTGGCAGGGCAGCTCCCACAGCATCCGAGTGTCCCTGGAGCCGCCTCATTCCTGGCGCTGCTCCCCTTCCCCCGGCCGAGGCACCCCCGCCGCTCCAGGGATGAGCTCATCGCTATTTCAGGTTGGATTTGCACTTGGCAATCTCCCTGGTAACCAAAACAAGTCCCTCCTCGGTTTAGAGGAGATTTATTGGTTGTTTGGGTCAGTGTCTAGCAGAGCGCACGGAACGCAGGCTGGGGAAGGGCAGGGAGGGCAGGAGATGCTCTCGGCAGAGCTCTGGGCTGTGAGCCCTGCAGAGCAGAGGAAAAGCTGCCTTCAGATCACCCCAGCCATGTGGAACTCAGGAAAGGAGCTGTGGGACACAGCTTTCACTCAAACACACCACAGGTGAGCCTCCAGGGCAGCCCCTGCCTGCCCAAACCAGGGTTACAGACTCTCCTGCACACCAGAGTTACCACAGGGATGCTGTTTGCAATCCTCTCCAGCCAAAAATCAGCACATCTTTCCCCAAACAGGGATGGTGTGTCCCCCACCCACTGCAAGAAACCCATGCTACCACAGGGACAGATCCAGAGTGGCAGTTTCCAACCCTGGTTATAAATTATTAAGGTGATAATGGCACAAGAGAGAAGAGAATATTATGGCAAGAGGTGGGTGACATGGTCTAGCATCCACCAAAGCAAATCCAGACAGAATTTAAAAGATTTGCTTCTCTTCAATCCTGATCCCATCCTGGCCATTTCCAGAGGCAGCACTGAAATAGATTATACATCAAGTGCATTCAGCTGGCAGGCTGTGCCCTGGGGAGCGTGACTGCCTTTCAATGGGCACAGCAAGGGCAGACAGGAAACTCTATTTGCTTGTGTTGAGTGAAAGACACAGCTCTGTGGATCTTTAATGTGAGATGAGACCAGAGAGGGGGAAATCCTTGCACCCTGGGCTGTTCCTCAGTGCCTCTCCACAGTAGTGTCAGAGGCAAGAGCACATCAGGACAGTGCTTGGACATCACCAGGGAAATTGTAAACGGAAGCAAAGCCACTCAGTCTCCAGATTACCATCTCAAATTACTCAATCCAGATGAGGACCACACACCTGTGTTCCGGAGCTGCTTTTTCTGTGTTTGCATTCCCTGAAACCACAGGCTGCCCTGTGGTTCATGCTGTACCAAAGAGCAGGACACAGTGCCAGGCCCCTGGAATGCTCTTGGGATCCTGACACTGCCTCTGTGGGCTCTTGAACTGAGCAGGCATCAGTCAGAAACTCAAACTCATCCACTGCATGAGGTAAATCAAGCTAGGAAAATCTCTGTAGCACACAGCAAGAGCACGGTGAGTGCACCCAGCTGTCCCCAGGCAGTTTCCTGGGATGCTGCAGCCCTGGGGATGACACACCTCCCAGGAATTTTAAAGAGCTCTTTGCTATCTCAGTGCAATGAGATGAGGGGAAAACCAAGGGGCACAGAATGAAGTGCAAAAGGCTCAGGAGTCCAAAACCAAGACGATAAGACAGAAGCTGGAAAGGGAGGCAGGCAGTGCCTCAGAAGTGACTAATTCCAAACCTTTGCTCCAGTGTTTATTATAGAAAAGAACAGATAAGAAAGGCTGATGGTAACAACTGCCAGGGGCAGCCAGTCCCAAGGTAAACAAGCAGCAAATGCCTTGGGAGCAGCCTGCCAAGTCCAGATGGTTCCCACATCTTGGGGCATTTCTTTAGAAGAAAGAATATCATTTTCTCCCACCCCAGCATCCTCCAGAGTGGGGGGGATTTAGGGTAGTGTCACAGTAAAGGGTCTCTTTGGTCAGAGACCACTGGAGCACATGAAAACTGAATATTCCCCTATGAAGGCTCTGAGGAAGAGCTGGGAGCCAAATCCCTGCAGGAAAATCAACTAACAACCACTGTGGGCTGCACCAGTCGTGGCTTCAGTGTGATGAACCATTTCTATTTTTCTTAGCACAAGAAGAAAGGCATGTCCAGCACTCTGGTTCATATGAGAGAGTTTTGGGGGATTGAGTGGATTTTTTTGCTCTGTCCAAGCAAAACAGCAATTCTTGCTCTGCCAGAAGCTCCTCTGCAGCTGAGAGCTGGTGTGGCACAAGAGCCCTCACACTCTGGGGCAGCTGCTGCAGTGCTGAAGGGATCTTGAAGCAGAATAGGTGGATTATAGATCCCTGACCCCACTGTGCCTCCCTGCAGGAGTCCCTTGCAATATGAAGCACACACAATTTCTTGTGAACAGGAGTTTTTAAACCCATCATTTCAGCAGACAGACACCACTGGAGCCAGCCAGTATTTGGCATATGGAGCACACAATTCCTGGTGAACAGGAGTCTTTTAAACCCATCATTTCAGCAGACAGACACCACTGGAGCCAGCCAGTATTTGATTTGAAGCTCCCTCCTATATCAAAGCATCATAAAGCACCATAAATCTGCAAGGCAGATTTTAGCCTCCTCTTTTCCACTCTGCTCATTTTCCCTTTCCAGGGGTGGAAAGGGATTGGAAACAAGAAGGCCAAAAAGCTGCCCTGCAGTGATTCCTCCCAGCAGGAACAGTTTTCCCCTGCTCTCCATCAGATGTCTGGGTGACAAGTGGCAATCTGCATTTGACCCCAGCAGATCACAAGTGCAGCAGTGTCCCACCACCTTCAACCCAGCTCTGACCCTTGGCTGCCAGCTCTGCAGGAGGGATGCATCCCAAACACCAGCAGCCACTGGGGTCACCTCAAGGGACAGAAAGAGATGAGACATCTGTGGAATGAGTGGGTCTTCTGAAAACATCCAAAGTCAAGAGGGTTTGAATTTATTTACAAAAATAATGCAACTCTGTAACGGCATCCAAACCAAAATTGTAACTCTGCCTGAAAGTTTCCAGTCAGGCACACAGCAAAATAGCTGCCCTTCCACCCTGACTGCAGCTCCAGGGGCTGCCAGGAACCCTGCCCTGGCTCTCCAACTTCTTCCAGGGAATTCTAGCTCAGCTTTTTTTGAAAGACTGCTTCCAGCCTTGTCTATACCATTCCAGCATGGCTAGAAAGCAATCCTTGCCCTACTTTGTTATTCTCCAAAGCCTTACATGTAATTTTAGCTCTGTCTTGCCATAGGACACAGACCCTATTTCCCATCTATTGTGATGGAGATGAAAAAGCTGGAGAAGCAGAAGAGGGAGCGAGCATCCATCCATCCATCCATCCATCAATCCATCCATCCATCCATCCATCCATCCATCCCTTTGTCCCACCACCCTCTCCTGCTCTGAGAGGAGGGTTTTGCTCTGGCAGCATTCCTGGCACTGCACATCCCTGAATCCCCCTGGAAGCACCAAGGGCCAGCTCCCGCCTCAGTGAGTGCTGCAGGGAGGGCAAGCACTGCCCCATCCAGGGATTTTCTGTGGCTTTCCAACAGCAGCTCAGAGCAGAGCAAAGCCTTTGCAGGAAGTACCCAGAGCAGCAAAATGAGCCATTTCTGGTAGGAGTTTTGCCTGCAGGGCTGGGGAGGTTTCACAGAGAGAAATGCTCATCACACACCAGCCTCAGCCTCCTGGCTCCAGTTCCTTCCTGCAGAAGCCAGCTGGGGTGATATTCCCAGATATTCTCTGGGCTGCTCAGCTACAGAAATCCCAGTTAAAGCACAGTGGGGAGAGGAACAAGCTGGGCTGTGTCCTGCCTCTGAAGCCCAGGGAAGCCCCAGTCCTTTGGTCCTGCACCCAGCCAAGTGCCTGCAAACAGGGTTTTAGTGGACTCAAGGACAAAAGGACTGAAGCCAGAATATATGACACAGTCCTTCCAAAACCACACTGCAGAAGTGGAAACATGCATTTATCTAAATAGCATTTAATTCTTTAGAGTCACAGTGTCTCAAGAGCCATCTGCTTAAAACTCCTCTCCAAACAGAGTATCTAAGTGAAATATGAGGTCTCTTTCTTCCTCCCACACTCCCTCTGCCAAAATCAGACACAAAATGACTGATCTCAGACATTTCTGCTTTGTTGCTTTCCCTGTCTGCATTTCTATAACAGAGAAATGAAATAAAAAGCTATCCCAATGAATCAAGCTGTAGTATTTTGACTTACAATGTATTTTTTTTTTATGAAATCACAGGTCAGTTCTGGGAAGGTTTATTATATAGACATGATTTCCATGATCTTTTCAAGCAAAAGTGAGTCCACCCTGCTCAAGGTAAAGAATTGAATCTGAAATCGCTTTGCTACCTTTGATGTCCTACCAGCAGGGCACAAGGTGAGAGTGGCTGGGGACCACGAGGGTGACAGGCAGGCATGGACAGCTTGGCTCAGCTCTCCACACATCTGCACCTCTGTGTGACCCTGGGAGCCTGCCCATGGCTCTCCAGGGGGCTGCTCTGATTTAGGAGCAGTCAAATCAAAACCAATCTAAAGCCTGAGCAAACTTTGCACATTGCTGGTGGTGAGGCTTTCATTGCTGCTTTTAATGCCCCTGGGACTTCAGGGCTAAGCAGCACCACAAAAAGGGAAATGCTAAACACAAACTTGTGTGATCCTTGTCCCGTCAGCAAAGATCAGAGGAATTTTCCACCTTAACCCCACAATGTTTCCACTGACTGGTGAATAAACTTACAATAACATAATTCACCCAGGCTGCAGCTGAGGGGACAGTTTTACTCCTGGCTCACATCTGCCTCTCTGCTCCACTTTGTGAGCCTCACCTGCAGAGCTGTGTGCAGCCCTGGGGTCCAGCACAAGGAAAGACATGGAGAGAGTCCAGAGAAGACAAGGGTGGTGTGCTCTGAGGGATGGAGCATCTCTCCATGGGCTGAGAGAGCTGGGCTGAGAAGGGAAGGCTCTGGGAAGGTTTTATTGCCATATTGTATTTCAGTACTTCAAAGAGGCTCACAAGGAAGATGGGAACAAACTTTTTATCAGGGCGTGCTGCAACATGACAAGGGCAAAGGTTTTAAACTGAAAGAGGTTAGATTAAGATTAGATACAAGGGAGGAGATTTTTACAATGGAAAAACCAGTAAAGCACTGGCACAGGTTGCCCAGAGAGGTGGTAGATGCCCCATCCCTGGAAGTGTTCAAGGCTAGGTTGGACAGGGCTCTGAGCAACCTGGCCTAGTTGATGTCCCTGTGGACTAAATGGCCTTTAAAGGTCCCTTCCAACCAAACTATTCTGTGATACGGAAGCAAGAGTGTCAGTTCCTTAAAGCTTTTGTTACATCCTAGTGCAGTGGGTGTGCACTGCAAGCCACATTCATGAGATAAGGATTTAGATTTCAGAAGAAGGGCATCCTACAGCATCACTCCCCTGTCCACAGACATGAACCTGACTGGGCTCTCCCAGCTGCTTCCTACCACATATCTGGATTTTCCATTCACAGTGCAGCTCCATGGAAAGGCTGCTTCCGAAGTAAAGGCCAGCCAAGACAGGCAGGAGAGTGTTTATTTCCAACTGTTTGAGTACCCTAAACATTGCCTCCTTTTGAACAGCTGCCACTGTTTACACCCAAGCAGAGAATTGTACCAGCACACAGGGAGACAAGGCATTGCTCACAGCAGGGAGTAACTTCTGCTGGAATCAAGGACTCAATCCTCAAAACCTTCCCCAGCCAAAATTCCTCAGTGCACTTCAGAAACCAGCTGTAAAATCCCAGCCCTGAACTCCTCAGTCCAAAATCTGAGCCACTGCCTTTCTGGAGTGGCTGCACTGAGGTCTGGAGAGGTTTTGGGTTTTGGCACTCGTGGTGCCAGCTCTGAAACACCTACCCACATTTTTCTTTTAGGTATTAGTCAAGAAGGAATTTTTATATACTGAGCTCCTTAAGGAAAAATTAGGAACTGGTTTGTATTCAAGAATGCTGTGTTTGGGAAAAAGAAAAAAAGAAAAGAAGAAAAGGGTGTTGTCACTGAAGTATGTGGGTGCTTTTATCATTACAAAAGAAAGTTGAAATTTCAAAGCCATATTTGGTTGCTTGATCAGCTATTTGCTTTGTACATCATGGCTTAAGAATTTAATCAGTTTCCTTTCGGAAGTTTTTTTGTTGTTGTTTAAAAAAATACTCTTCCTCTCAAAACAGGGTAAAAGGCTATTTGGTAGGTGGATTGTTCTTATAATTTTCCCCATTCCACATGCTAGATTTCAGTGGTTTAAAAAATAGTCACATCCCATTCTCAACCACAGACGAGCTCCTGCTTACAGAACACAAACTGGACCGGAGTCCCACACATTAACTTACCTCTTCACCAATTACTAAAAAAAAGATTAATGACAGAAACACCCACCCTGCAAACACATGGGCAAATACAACTTCACTCATGCAAGTGACTTCCCAAATCTCTCTCAGTACAGGGGTGCAGCATTTGTACAAAGCTGAAGGTGTTTGCATTCACAGGGTGCAGCTGCAGGAACTCTGAGACTGCCTGATATTCCATAATACACAAAGAGGAAAGTGTGATGATAATTATTAAGTAAAATCTTGCATTCCCATATTCCCCAGTTCTGTTACTGCCAGCCTGCTCCCAGGATTGTTCCTCACATCACCTGAGAGCCCACAAAACAGTCTCTGCTTCAGTTATTTCCTCCCCAGCTCTCATTAAATCCTCAAAGAGGCACATCTGATCACCTGCCCAGGAAAGCACAGAGCTGACAGCTCTCACACAGCTCAGCACCACTGCAAATGCTCCCTAAGCACCAGTGCCACTTGGAAGCAAGGAGAAAAGTTGTATTTATACCCCAGTGTTCAAAGCAACCACCTCCCAGGAGGCAGTATGCAAATCAGAAAAAGAGGATGCAAGAAAAATCAGAAGCAAGAATGTAGATAAATCCCGTTTCCAAAACAAGCAGTTTCTGAGCTTAACTCAGCGAACTACAGAGAAACTGCCTGCTGAAGTGTGTTAGAAGTAACATTACACACCCACAGGCTTCCCACTCCCCATCCCTGCTCCCACAAACCCTTCTCCGGCAGAGCAGCCACACGGCAGGGAAAAGACCAGCGCCAGCCCCGAAATCCAAGGATCTGCGAAGCGTGGGATGCCGGAGCGCTGCTGCCCTGCTGGGCGGGAGGATGCTGGAGCAGAACAGAGGGAGGCACAGGGGGAACTTGTGCTTACGGGCTGCCGGAGCAGGGCAGGGCAGGGATGGAGGACGCGGAGCGCCTTGGTCCGGGCAGCGCTGGGCGGCCGGGGAGAGACGCGGCTCCCACGCTTATAGCACGGGGAAAAAAAAAAAAAAAAAAAAAGTTAGTCCAGCCCAGAGCACCGATGCTGGAGGTGGGGAGCTCCTCCCAGGGTCACTGCACCGTCCCCGGGGGGAAAACCTCAAGCAGCGAGGGCACTTTGCCAGCAGATGTTGCGAGCTCCCCGCAGCAGCGCTGCCATGGGAACCACGGGATGCTGCAGGATGGGAACAGCCCCGCTGCCCCAAAAAGTGCCGGCGGCTGCACTCCCAGACAAGGGAAATGAGGCACAAAGTCTTTGCAGGAGGATGCCTCGCCTGCCCTGTCCAAGCAACCCTCTCTCAATGCTAAAGGCTTTCTTCAAGCTCTGTTAACACAGCACCTCCAGGTTCACAGACAGAGTTTGCAGGACACAAGATGAACAGCAGGGATGTACTGGAAGCTCTGTTAATACAGCACATCCAGGTTCACAGACAGTTTGCAGGACACAAGATGAACAGCAGGGATGTATTTCAAGTGAGAAGTCTGAAGGGAGGAAGGGAATCCAGCTGAAGAGAGCACAGAAAAAATGCCAGAAGAGGAGCATTTGCTTCAAAGCATATATGAAAAAGAATACTGTCAGGTAGCAATTCATTCATATTTTAAATAAATCTGCCTGCCTGTGCTGCTGCACCACACCAGAAAAATCTCACAGCATTCACTTTTGTTTTCTTTTCTCCCTTTCTCCATCCCTTATTCTTTTTATATTCTTCTGAGTTTCTCCCACTTACTTCCATTCTTCTGCTATTGGACACATGCCCCAGCAAGAAACCAAGTTTGTTTTTCAACAAGAGGTGCTTGTGTTGGAGCTCTTGCTGTACAAACAGGCTTTTGTGGTGCCTTGGAGAGGCAGCACAGAGCTCCTGACTAATGGCAGGAGAGGCTGGAAGGTGTGCTGGACACAGCACCAGTATCCCTGGAAAGCAGATCATTACACTTGGGCCAAGGAATTTCCCTTTGTTAGCAAAACAAAAACATTGTGTAAGAGCAAACACATTCTCTTTATAAAAACATTCATATTTTTCTGTGTCTCTCTTCATTCAACAGGTAAGTCCCACAGATTCCTCCAGCACTGCATCATCCACATCAACAGCACCCCTAGCAGGGACAGGAACACTGGGCTGCCCTGAGGCTCAGGGCTCAGACTGCCACCACTTGCCAAGAACAACTTCAGGCATGCATAAAACACAGATGTGAAACACCAACATCATTTATCACTGTGGACTGGAGTTTACACTTGATTTTCAAAGGAATCCAAATGCCCATTTCCAGCTCATTTTTCCAACATCTCTCCCAGCAAGCATGAAACTCACTCACCATTATGGGAGCTTTTCTCTAGTGGCTGTAACCAACCAAGAAGGTTAGCAGAACCCTCCTGCCCCTCAGGTGTGAGCTTTGTTAGGAGTTTGCAGCTGCAGAGCTCCAGGATTCATGGTGAGACCCATCAAGGATGGGACATTCAGACAGAGCATTCCCAGTTAGATAAATCAAGGCAAGAGCTCCAGGAGAAACCAGAGGTGTAGAGTGTGAGGATAAAGACAAACCAGGTGTTGCACAACTGTAGAAGAACATCACCAGGGAAAATTACCCTGCAGGCAGCTCCTGTGGGATTTCTTCTTTCAAAAGAAGGAGTTCTGCCTCTGGCATAAACAGAAATAGGAGGAGAGAGGAGTGAGGAGGTTTCTTCTTTCAAAAGCAGGAGTTCTCCTGCCTCTGGCATAAACAGAAATAGGAGGAGAGAGGAGTGAGGAGGGTGCTGCTCCAGGGGTGTCTGTACCAAAGGATTCCCTTCTCCAGGGCCAGCCATGTGCCCACAGGAGTACCTGGGGCTAATCCTGCACCTCTGCAGCTGCATCCTGGAAGATCCCACCCAGCTGATGCCTCCTGGAGAAGCAAAGTGCTCTGATGAGTGCCTGACACCAGGCACCTGCAGCCCACCAGCAGTGTAACAAGTATCCCATGTCTGCAGGAAATGTCATCAGGCTGCTATCAGGAGCCTCTTATTTAATACTTATTTAAAGTATTAGATACTTCATAATAAAGTATGAGATGCCTTCCACGTACAACACAAAGTAGAGATTTCATGGCCAAATCCCAAACACCATCAAAAGCAGCTCCTAGGCAGCATGTCTGTCAGCTTAATAGAGTAGCAGCTAAACAATAAATCCATCTATTTAATGTGGCTCTCACTGGTTACAGCAGAGCAGGCTGTTATTTGAGTCATTCATTGCTCTCATTGGATTGCAGCTCAAGGCCTCACCTGCAACGGGTGAATCCTTTAGATCCCTGTGGGATTCACTACCCAGTCCCATGGGCACAATCCACACCCAGAAAACAAAGCAGAATAAAGGTCTGCAAAGGCACGTGGCACAGAGCAAGTGCTTTACCCCATCTTCAGTCTGGCTGCTCCTGCCAGAAAGTGAGTGTGTGCAGGACCAGACCTTAAATCAGGCCTTAAAATGACCAGCATACCTGACAGAGAAGAATTTAAGCACTCCAAAGCTTGCACTCATCACAGCAGCAGCTTTATTGTGTTTGGAAAAGAGCACTGGATGACTTAGAGAGAAAGGACAGCACGCAACCAGAGTCAAGGAGCAGGCACTGGGGCACTGCCACATTACAGATACAGTAGAGCACTATAAAAATCTCTGCCAAAACATCAGATTAAACAAGAATAAAGTGCAAGAATGACACAACTCATTGCAAAGGACTGAGTCAACTCTGAGTCAATCCCCTGCTAGCACCAGTGCTTGCTAAGGAAGGTAATCAATTACCCTGCAAATTGATTTTTGGCAAACACAGGAAATAAA
Source organism: Passer montanus (assembly GCF_014805655.1). Taxonomy (NCBI): domain Eukaryota; kingdom Metazoa; phylum Chordata; class Aves; order Passeriformes; family Passeridae; genus Passer; species Passer montanus. The sequence goes on from NW_024369818.1 coordinate 6,571,651, forward strand.
TCTAAAAAAGAAGGACTCCAATGATCCAGTACATCCTTGACTAGCTATCCAAACAAAATGAACTATAAGCAGAAGCACTTAAAACTGAGTTGGTTGAATTACTCACTCAAACCTATCTGCTAGGAGACTTTATTTGGAGATGGGAGAGCTTGCAGAGGGTGTGGGGAGGCTGCTCCACAGCCAAGTGCTCTCCAAGAAACCCTGAGGGCAGGACACCCCAAAGCCAAGGGCTCAGCCCAGAGCCGGGATCATCTGCACCAGTGGAGAAAAAGAAGTGTTTGATTCATCCTCTGGGTCTCTGATTCCATTAAATTCCTCTGCAGCCACAGAGGGGGAAGCTCTTCCACACTGTGGGGCCTGGTTTTGGCAGGGGAAGGAAGAACAGTGCACCTTGGGGTGAATCCTTGCAGAACACAGTGCACCTTGGGGTGAATCCATGCAGAACACAATCCACCCTGGGGTGAGTCCTTGCTGGGTGTGACACATCCTATCCACAGTGTCCCCTAGTCAGGGCTGACAGTGGTGACAATCACCCTGTGTGAGTTAGAGCTGCCCCACTCACCTGTCTGAGGTGGGACCCCATGGCCACACAGAGCCACAACAGCTCTTCACACCAGCACAGACAATCTCCACACACAAACCCACTGAGACCTTCCCTCAGCTCCAGGTGAAAATAATCACCAATCTCCCTCATTAAAGTAATTTCCAGTCATTATCCCCTCTCCCCTCTTTGTGCAAGACAGCTGGGAAAGGTTCTTTTCCCCTCCCAACAGTCCAAAGCAGCTGGGAAATTTTCTTTCCCCCTTCCAAGTTGCAGTCTGAGGAATACAGATATTTTGGGCTTAAGGTACCATCACAAACCGTCTTGACTCCCTGTCCACACTGACTCCCCAGTCACTGCCCTGTTAATTCCCTAATTGACAGGCTCCATCCTCCTTTCACCACCCAGACACCTGCTCTCAGCAGCCCCTGAGAGCAGGAAGCCTTCCCAGCAGAGGCAGCCACCCAGGCTGGCTGTTCCTGTGTCCCTGCCTGGATAGAAGTCATCTTCTGTTTTGGATGGGTTCTTTTTCCTGTGGAATATAAAGCATCTGTGGCTCACACAGGGCCTCCCAGCTGAAAGGAGAACCATCATGTTGGAAAGCTGATCCCCTGAGGTCCCAGGGATGGCTCCCTCCTCAATGTGCCCTCTGACTTTTCCAAAGTCTGTGCTCAGCCCCAGGTGCACACCTTGCCCCGCAGTGAATCATCTCAGGAGATCTGAGAGAGAGGAAAAAGAAGAAAATAAATAAGAAAAGAGATCCAGCAGTCTCCACACCCTCAGCCATCCCACCTTTCTGCTGCCCTGGGGTGGTGGCCAGATGGAGCCTCAGCCCTGCAGGCAGCTGGAACTCACCTGCCATTCTGCTGCCCTGGGGGATCACTGGTGGCCAGATGGAGCCTCAGCCCTGCAGGCAGCTGGAACTCACCTGGCACCAGCGAATTACCTCACAAACATCAGCACAAGGTCTCCAGGCAGGCAAAGTAATGGAAAAGCTGAAGCACTTCAGAGTCATTCCTCTCTGGGAGTAAGCAAGGGAGGGGTTATGGAAGGCTTGGAACGGTGTGGTGAAACATCAGTGATGCAAAGCCTTTTCCATGGAGTCAAATACATAACACACTGCTTTGCAAACTGGTGCACAGGAGAGCACCACAACCTGCTGGCCACACAGCGTGGGCTGTGATCCCCAGTGGGAACAGCCAGGCTGCCAAGACACAGACATCTGTGTGCTTCTGCTGCAATTCTTCCTGTCAGCGTGGTCTGGAAATCACACACGTGCAAGGCAGTGAGGGGGAAATTGCTGGGGGGCACCAGTGGATTCTTCTTCATCACTGGTTGAGCAAACCAGAAAAGGACCAAGCTGTCCTGGCCTCAAGTTGCACCACGGGAGGTTTAGGTTGGATATTAGGAAATATTTCTCTGCTCAAAGTGTGGTCAAATACTGGAACAGGCTGCCCAGGAAAGTGGTGGAAGCACTGGCCCTGGGAGAGTTCAAAAGCCATGCAGAGGTGGTGCTTAGAGACCTGGTTTAGAGCTGGGATTGGCAGTGCTGGGTTAATGGTGGGACTCAAGATAAGCTTTTTCCAGCCTTTATCATTCTGTGATTCTTTTAATTTAGTGGGTAAAACAGCAAGCCACAAAAAAAGGATTATGATTGCATTATGTGACATGCACAAGACTACTCAGCTTTCCCCAATTTAGTGTCAAAGTATTTCTGTAGCATAGCCCTAAGATACCATCAGCAAACCTGGATCAACAGATCAAAGGAGATTTCCAAAAGCTGAACAATCACCTGCTGAGAGCCTGCTGGTGAATTAGCCCATGAGTAATTACAGTGGCTGTGCTGTGACATCACTGCTATTCAGATTTTCCTGAGTGACACCAGAATCTGCACATGGAGAAGGGATCTAGCTGAAGATTGTTCCCACCTTTAAAAAGCAGCTGCAGGGATGGCTCAGCTGTCAGATTAAGAGGAGCAGCCGTGTCAGCCCTCTTGGTGTCCTTTGGCAGAGTCCAAAATGCTTCTCCCAGAACAAGTTGCTCCTTCTGTGCATGGAAAATTACAAAGGTGACTCCATTTATAAAAGATGATGCACCAGAGCCCTGCAGGAATGGACCCATCTGTTGACTGTAGCAAGGCTACATTTGGAAAAGGCAAGAGAAACTAAGGTTTCCAACTGTCTTTCCAGCAACAATTTCAGTTTTCAAGGAATGTTGGCAGCAGTCACAGCTATTTATCTGCAGTCTGCAAGGGGCTATTCAAACACACCAGGTTTTCTGCCAAGGGCAGGGCTTGAGGTTTTCTACGTTACGGTTGTTTGAACTTCAGCATTTCCACCCACATCCACGTGCTGGGTCCTGGTGTTTTTCCTGCTGGATCACAAGCAGGGATGTGGGAGCAGCAGGCAGCTCATGGCCACGGGCACGGCCCCAGCTGGGCCCCCAGACTGGGACAGGGCAGCCCTGGCAGCGCCAGCTCTGCCCCGGCTGACACCAGCCTACAAACCTGAGACTGGAGAGTGGAGCAGCCTGGCCACAAACCAGCTTTGCTGCTGCACAGCTACTGCTGTCCCCAGGGCTTTTCAGCCACCCTCTGCCAGAGTCAAGTAAATTTCCATTGACTTCAACCACTGCTGGGGCAGTTTGTTTAAGTGTTTCCAGCCTTTGGCCCTTCCAGCAAACACCTTGGCCAGACGTTAAACAATAACAGGAATCCATCAAGTATTTGAGTATTTGCATATGCCAAACAGATAAAATTTCAGAAGAGGTTTGGTTCTTGGTCCTTATCAGTTATCAATTCCTGGGTGGATACCTACTGAGAGAGATTTAACAAAGGTTTCTAATAGCAACGAGGTAAAGAAATAGCAATTGATATAAGGTTTTCCTTCAAACAGAGCAAAGGGATTTGTGATGATACATATTATAGACACATGTATATCTTTATTTTACTATACATAATTACCCTAACATTGATCTTTTTCCTTGGTGTGAGACACATCAAGAGTTTAATGTTCCAAATTTAAAAAGATGGCTTCCAGGCATCAAACCAAAACTAAGCTTCTTTATTAATTTTAGCTTTAGATTTTAGTCTAAGAAAAAAAATCATTTGAGTTACTCACAGACTAACATAAGTAAAATAAACATTTTAATAGCAGAGGAAATTTTCAAAGCATGACAAATTTCATTTTGCCTGAGTCTGCAGCTAAAATCAAATCAATTAAAAAGCTGAGGACCATGAAGAAACACATACAATTGGATTAGATCATTCCATGAAGATGAGAGGCAGCAGGCTCTGTGCTGGGGCTCACAGTGTTTGCTGCAGCTCAGGGCACCAAAATTAAATTCCCCATCATGGTACAAACTGTTTGCTTGGCTTGGGCAGGGTGACAATATCAGTACCTGCCTGGCTCCGGGGCTGCTGGGAATGCTGTGGGCACACCCCAGAAAGGAACAATGTGCTCAGTGCCTGCAGTCCCTGGCTTGTTCAGCTGCATGACCACCATGGAGGGATGTGCTCGTGTCCCTCAGGGTCCTGTGTGCACACAAAGACACAATAGCATTTTGTGCTCCCCTCCTAGGGAGGCAAAGACACGTGAAAATTTAAAATGCAGGCTTTGCAACAAGAGACAGGTAGCAAGAGGACAAGCTTTCAGACTCAGAAGTACCCCATGGGGAAGGTTCTGGTTCCAGAGCAGAGCTGGAGACCTGGAGCCACTGCAAGAGAGTCACACGAAGCTCCTGTGCTGCCACAGCACCCTGCAGCCCATGGGATGGGTGCAGTCACAGCTCCTCCAGCAGCGTGTCCTTGTCTCTCTGGGGAGTCCTGACAACTGCTCTGCTGGCTCCTACAGAGTGATTTTCTGTGACTCACAATTAATGCCAGTGAAAATCAAGTTTAGGGTCATAGTTAATGGCATCTGAATCTGCACAGAGGGTAAATTTGGTGTGCCCCAAGGTACCAGCCCAAAGCAGCCCAGTGGTGCCCAGGGTTACACCAGGAGCAGAGTGGAGAAAGCAGCCACTTGTCCAAGGCTCTGGAAGAGCTCTGTCCCAGGGCTGGAACCGAGCACCAGCCCAGCTCACCACACCCAAGTGCCTCTGCAGAAATCAAAATCTCTTTTCTTTTACATAATGGCCCTGGGAATTGTACTGCTCAGCCCTGACCGATGGTGATGTGGAAAAGCCAGGTCACACCTTTCCACTTTTTCTGCTTTCTCCTTGTGTCCAACAGCACTGGCCAGATGAGCATTTTGAATTTCTGTATCAGATCAATTTTCCCTTTGTTGAAAAAACAAATTGCATTAAAATTATAAGACTATTGATGGAAAACTTAGTCACAAATGAGGTTGGGGTTCTTATTCTCTATGCCAAACAAATCAAGGGAGTGGTATCCCATTGCACTATATACTTCATGTTAGCTTCACACTTAGGCAAAAAGTAAATTTGTGCAAGATTTCCAGAGGCTTTGTTTCACAAACAAAAAAAAGAAATAGTCATGGGAAAATTACAAACAACTTGGCACTAAGGAAATTATGAATGCAATTTCCTGAGCTCAGTGTGCTGAAGGAGCTGCAGTAAATAGCTGTCAGGCAGCTTTCTCCAACAAAAGATTTTAGACTTGATACCCAGCTGTGAAGGAGATTTGTCTGTGCTGGACTTTTGTTCTCCTTCCAGTCAGATGGGATTTTCAACTGGCTTAGTTTAGCTGGCACAAAGGGAGCATGGGTGTGTTGCCTTTGGTTTAACCAAATTTTCTGGGAATAATTTCTTAAGTAAAAATGACAGAACTCACTTTTCTGCTGAGTTCTGCTGAAGAAAATTGATTTAACGATGATTTGAAGTCAAACTGAGAGACCCAAGAGAAAGATCTCAGACATATGCATGGCTACAGAGAAGCTGTCTTCCTGCCACTTCCAAACTGAAATAAATCTCTTCAGTAAAAGCAGATTGGGATTTTTTTTTTTTCCCTCAGCAGCTCAAGTGAGAGTTGGGAACAGAAGAAGAAACTGAACCAACAGCAGGGAAAAATATTTGGCATTAGGTATTCTGGATGTGAGGAAGAACACAAAAAAATTGTGCACAGACTTCTTAGATTTTGATGAGCCAGCCCCTCAGGAGAGCAGCTCCCTGCCAGGAGGGGTGACAGAGGCATGTCCAAGACAAAAAGGGCTCTGGGTGCTGCACGTTCCCTTTGCACCTCCCTGAAGCAAACCTGACTGGTCAGTGAGAAGTGCTGCCCTTTGGGGGGCTGGTCAGGCCCCCAGATTTGGGGGGCTGTTTTGGGAAGGGCTGGACCCTCCTGAAGCTGCTGGGTGCAGGTGCAGCGGGTGCTGCTGTGGTGAGGCAGCAGAGGCAGAAGCAGCTCTGGCTGCAGGAAGGGTCACTGAGCCCTGGGCACTGCCCTGGCTCCCTGCAGAGAGGATCCTGCCAGTGTCCCTGGCAACCCAGAGCCACAAACACCCAGTGGCAGGAGCCAGGAGGGACAGAGGGATTGGCCAAATATGAAACCTGGTAACTGGCTATAAATATTTACAGGCTGGCCTCAGCTTTGCTCTGCTGCATCAGAGGCTGGTTGGCTGGAGTGCAGGTATTAACTGTGCTGCTCCAGGACCTCCAGCAGCACCACCACCATCTCCACTCAGTGTCCTGAGCACATCCACTGCTGGGGAGGCCACTGGATGCTCCTTTTCCCAGCCTGAGGAGCCAGTGCATCCTTCCTGCTGGTGGTGTGTCCACAGCAGAAGTTCTGCTCCCGTGCCAGCCCAGCCAGCCCTGCAGACAGAACTGCTCCAGCCAGGACTGCCTGGCCCAGCTGGGCTCTCCTCCCTAGAGCAATGGAAGCCAGTCTTGCCAGCACTGCTGAGGCCAAATGCCAGCTCTGGAATCTCAAACTGAATATCTGTAAAGCCAGGATGATCCATTTTTTCCAGGGAGTTTTTTGACCCAGCCCCTACACCCTTGTCACGAGCACTGTGTCTATTATCAGCTCTGTCACTGGAGCACAGATTGCAGCTGAAGCAACAAGTCCCTGATGGAGCTGAGTTTAGGAATGCCACAGTGCCACAGGCCTGGCTTCTCTCTAGCAGGACCACAGCCCTGAGCCCTTTAGGCATCTCACCAGAACTGAGGTACAACACAGCAAATATCTCAGCAACAGAGCTCCAGCCCGTGCAGAGCAGGAACCAGCCACAAGGGAAATTTGTTTGCCTTTTGTAAGAATCTGGACATTTTTGTGTGAGCAGAAGACACAGGTGTGGGGTCCCATGGTGGAAAATATATTCCAGACATAGCCTGTGCAGTTTCAGAACTGCGTCACCTGAGCTGGCCCATCAGAGGAATCCTTGATTTTGCACTTTGAGAAATGGACACCAATGCAAATAGTCACCTCAGACCACTCAGACATCATTTAGCTAAACGGCTTTAGGATGTTCATGGCTATTTCAAAGCTAAAAATTAATGGCAGAGTACATGGAGAAGGGAAGAAATTTGCATTAAACCTGGCCCATCTGTCACTGAGATACACAGCCATTTCCAATTCTCTCTTATTGCAGATGTCAAAAGCTTCAGAACCTGTGAGAATTCACATAGCACATCCAAAGCACCAGTGATTAATATTAACTACCTGAAAAAAGGGAAAAGCAACCAATGCTGCATCTCTTGTTCTCTTTTCTCTTGTAGCTGTGGGAATTCTAAGAGTGAGCTGTATCACAGAAGAGCAGATTCAGCCATCCATCATCAAAGGGTGAGAGGAGATGCTTCAAGGCACTGCAGGGAATGAGGATGCTGTGAGGATGTGGAGACCTGCTGTCCTTAGCTGGTTTCAAGGTCATACCCCTGGAGCTACTACCCAGAAAAGGAACATTTTGGTTCAGACCAGTGCTGAGAGGAGGAAGGGCAAGAGAAAAATCTTTGCTGCTGCCTCAGCCCAGACACATTTACATTGCCAAGTGTTTCCATGCTCAGCCAGTTGGTGTTTTCCTATTCTCAAAGCATCCTTTGCCCTGCAGTGCCTGCCCTGCCCAGCACCCATGTGGGCAGGCTGGCATAACTGCCCTGGCTGCTGCAGGTGGAAGGGCTGGCATGCTGTGCAGAGCTGACAGCTTTAATTTATGCACATTTTCAATCTTTTCCCACATTCCTGGGAGCTTATGCACACAGGAAAGGGAGCAATGTTCACACATATCCTTAAAAGTAGCCATGACCACACTATTGTGGAACATGCAGGCTTAGGAGATTGCAACCATATATGGGCTCCTTGGGGCTGGAGCATCCCTGGCACCCCTGGGAGGAGGACAGCTGGTGGAATTTCCTATGAAAGAACAATTAATAAAGACCCAATCCTTTTGTGTATACACATGTCTAAATATTGGACAACAGATTCAAGGCTTTGCTACCCCAGAATCCTGAACCTTACCGGGCTCCTGCACTCATTCAGAGATTTGTAGCCTCTGACCCAGGTTCCAAGAGCAGGGACTGTGAGGGCTGGAGACAGGAAAAGCACCAAGAGGGGCTGTTTAAGGTCTGCAAGTCCCAAAGGAACATGCTCCAGAGCCCTGGTCCCCAAACACTGCTCTGAGAGCAGACCTCCAGCAGCCCTGAGTGGTGACAGGCTGGAATTCTGCTTTCCCTGGCTGGGAGGGGAAACAGCTCACCCCAACACCTCACCTCTGCAGCACCCTGAGACTTTGCTTTTCTTCTTATCTGAGCTCCAGGAGCTTTCAGGGACATCAGAGCTGCTGTGCCACTCCCTGCTTGGCCACAGCAGGGACAGGGCAGCAGGAGCCAGACTGTGCCCAGGGCTGCCACAAGGTGCAAAGCAGCCCCTGGGGTTAACCTGGCTGCAGGCACCAGGTGTGCTGCAAATGCTCTGGGATAAATGAGGCTGCTCCCAGCTGAGAGGGGGAGGTGGAAAGCAGGGGCACACACAGGGTTTGTGCTGGGCAGGGCTGCCACTCCTACACTGGACACAGAGAGTACACAAACACTCCCAGTCCCTGGGTTCCCTCACCAGCCTGGCAGATTTTGTTAGGGTTGTCAGCAAGGACACAATTTCTCCATTTCCATATTAATTGCCTTGTCTTCCAATTATTCTCCAATCACAGACACATGTGGCCAAAAGAGTTTTTTTGGTTTTTTTTTCATTTACTGTTGTGAGATTATAATTGGGCTCACTGGCATCTGACAGGCCACCTCAGATGGCATCTTCACCTCACCAAGAAGTGTTTGTGTTTCCTCCACAATACTCCCCACATCTGGTGAGAAACACTTTTGGAGTTGTGACAAGAGAAAGCCCTCTTGCAACAGTGCAGGCAGCCATGATGACCACAAATTGGCTGCAGATGTCAGCAAAGCCTGTGCTAGGAATGGCCCAGTGCCCAGGTGATGTGGGACACACACCTGTACACACGGGGAGCTCGTGGGGGAAGGTGCCCTTGTACAGCTCATCTCTGACCAAAAAACTCACCCTGCAGTCAGCTTTGGCCACTGGCTTTAAACTCATCATTCTGAAGCTTAATAGGGGAAAAAATGGCCAACAAGCATCTGGGCTTAAAGGGGAAAACAAGGCACAGGGGAGATGTCTGTGAGCTCCCCCATACTCCAGGGGTTTGGGAAGCTGGTGGCTCCTGCCAGGGCTGAGGCTGTCAGAGCAGTCAGTGCTGCAGCAGGGTCTCCTCTCCTTTGTGCACCCCAGGACTCGGCCGGATGGTGCCTGAGGTCTGGTGGGCCCGGCAGGGCAGGGGAGGGTCCCTGGAGCTGGCCGGGATCTGCAGGGACACGGTGCTGATGGACAATTGCTGTCCTTTCCAATATTGCCATCTAGAGGACCCAGCAAGGACCAGAGCTCCTTGCAGGCCATGATGAGATAAGGAAGAAGAATCAAAGCCTTGCTTTGTTTAAATTTTACCCCATATAAATGCTGGTCCAGCATGATGTGGAGAGGGAGAGCCAAGGGTGCAGAAGTGCCTGTGGTTTTGGGCACAGCAAACAGGATTGCTCTAAACACAGCCCTGTGATTTTTTTGAGGCTGTAGATACCCAGTGCTGGCCCATTTCCCAGCACTTTACTGATCCCCACATGAAGGTGGACAGATGGTACCGACTGAAAGCTGCCCCTCATCAGCTCAGACTGAGCAGAACTAATAAAACAGGGACTAATCAGCAAATGGCAGCTCTGTGCACCTCCCTGCAGGGGAAATCCCCCTCCCCAGATCATGCAGGGGACTGCCTTGTCCCTGCTTGCTGTGCCCCTGAACAGCACCCGCCCAAAACACGTTTGCATGGCTGATATGAGATGCACAGGGAGCCCATCCCAGGGGTGCCCAGCTGCAGCTGCCTGGGCTGGGGAGGCTGGACACAGACCAGGGCATCCCAGCTACATTTTGGGTACTGGGGATACCACTCACCAGTGGTTTGGGGCCTGAATCATACCTTGTTTCAAGGAAACAATGCATTTGAAGGGGTCTGCTGCACTTCTTGGAGGGTTTGGGAAGGTGAAGGGCTGCCAAAAGGCATTTGTTCAGTTGCTAAATGATGCCCTTGTTTGCTTTATACGTGCCCAAGCCCAACCCCAGCTGGGCTGGACAGCACATGTCCAGTGGGATTAGTGCTGTTTATTCTGTCAGGATGTTGAGGTGGGAGTGCACAGCAGAATTAGCATCACTTCCTAGCAAGAAAATCATGTAACACCTTTGTCTCCTGTCCCATTGCTGTGACTTCCAGTAGCACAGGCCACCCACGAGCAGCTGATGCCAGGCACCCCCCTCTCACTCACAGCTTTTGTGAGCTGCAGGCTCAGTTTTGGGACAGCCCAGCAGGACAGTTCAGGACCCACCACCCCACACAAAGGCCACAGTCCCTTTGGAAAGCAGCACAGACAGACCCTCATCTGCTGTGGGTGGGAGATTAAGTGTGGTAAACACCTACCAGGTAAATAGGTGTACAGGTACCTGCCTCCTGCAGCCAGGCACAGCTGTGACAAGGTGGTTTTACACCATCCAAGGGATGAAAGCTGTCCTTTGCAAACCAAAGCCCTCAGAAAGAGATTCCTGAAATTTCTGAGGTGCCCTCCGTACTGAAGGGTTGTAAAGAATTTGAACTTTTCAGCACGTGGCACCAAATAAATTGGTGCAGGTGGGAGTCAGAGGGCAGAATCACCAGCCAGGAGCCCACGTGCAAATTCAACAGTCCCAGGGATATAAAAGCCTGGCAAAGCTCAGGGACCTTGGTTTTGCAAACAGCCCATGGTGATGCCTCTGTGCAGGTCCACTCCCTGCCCCAGGGCTGGGAGTGAGCAGCACCATCCCAGCTGGATTTGCTGCTCCTGGAGGAGCTTTTGGCAGCCAGCATGGCTCTGCTCCCCAGCCCAGCTGCCCTCCAGTCCCTGGGGTCAGCATCCCTGGCTGCTGCCAAAGGCCATGAACAAACTGCTCTCAGAAGGTCCAGTGGCACGTGGTCACTTTGCTACAGATTTATTTCCATGTGAATTAATGAAACGGTACACACAATTCCAAAAAAAAAATAATCATCTTTTATAGGCCCATAATCCTTCTTTCACAGTACAACGCAACAGTAAAGGATTTAGTCAGTGTAAACAGAAGGTCCAATAGTGATCATCAGCTATCACAGATCAGCTGCACAAACACCACAGCTACGGGGTTAATGCCATTACCACACAAATTGACAGTACCAGTACAAATCATAACCTTACCTACAATGCTTTTTCATGTGCAAAAACCATGGAAATTCAATTTACAGAAGAAGGGCACCTTCTCTAAATCTTCATGGGGGCTGTAAAGTTCCTCCTCAGGGCTGGCTTATCTATTTGGCAAAGGTCTCAGGCCCTGGTTTTCCAAGGCACCCTTAGCTCCATCTGCAGCACAAAGCATCAGGGCTCTGCCTCTGCACACCAGGCATTCCCAGCACAGGAAATAATCAGCTGAGGATGAATCCCATTCATTTAGGAAATCACTCAATAATTTAAGCTTAAATTCACTCATTGACTAAGGCTATTCAAAACAGTCCTGGTTATATTATACATGGATCACAGTGCAACCCATAAAATCACCATTGGTTTACTTTTTTTCCTTTCATGTAACTGAACTGCTGTTGGTGTCAAAAGCTGAGGCTTCTGGCAGTGAGTGGATGAATTACTGAAGTCAAGGGGTCAGAGGAAGAGAAGAATGCTACCAAAGCCGTGGGAAAACATCACCTTGTGGTCACCTTGCAGCAAATTTGCACCTCAGCTGGGAATGCCTGGGAGGGAGCCCTGGGGCAGCAGAATGTCCTGCACCTCCAGCTGCACCAACTCTGTAAATTGAATTCATAGTCAGGCTATACAGGAAAAAACAAGAGGTAGTTATTAATCATACCTCTTCAAAAAGGCAGAACGAACAAAAAACAGGACGTAGAAGTGATGCAGTAAACCTAAAATCAACAGGTTTCTACTTTTTTTTCCTCTTTTTTTTTTTTTTTAAACACATGAAGTTAAGTTACAGACATCATATAAAATGCACACTCACTTTATGGAATTCCTGCATAGTAGGAAACAAAGGCCAGTGCTAATCCAACAGCTTTGTTAACAGCGGGATGCCATTTACAGGTGCAAGGAAGATGCCCCAAATATATCCAAATATAAACAGAGCATTACCTCCCTTCTAGGGAAGTCCTATGGCAACACTTACACATTTTGTTCAGAAGGAAAAAGAAAGCATTTTCTTGGGGATAAACTGCCAAAATAATTATCATTTCACATCCATAAATTTAAGGCAATGTTACTTAGACCTGAGAAAATGAAAAAAAACCAAACAAACTGTGTAGATTTATTTTCTCAACTATACATATACAATTGAAACTTCAGGATTTTCTGTCTCCTCCAACTCTCAGGTGGTGCTGGGGAAAACAGCTGTGGGGACACTGCTCTGAGGCCTCAGGGTCAGATCCTGAGAGATGCAGAGTTTGTTCCAAAGACAGCTAATGGGAGCTGGGAGTGCTCGGACTCACCTGGCTCTCTTTCATGTATTTTCATTTTAAACACCTCTGTTTAAGCCCTCTGGAGAGGGTTAACTCCAGAATGGGCCTGTAGTGCACCAGTAACCCTGAAAGGTTTGTATAGAAAAACTGTAGATAAAATAGACAATAAAATTACATACAGTAAATTTCCATGATTCCCCCTTTCCGGGATAAAAAAGATGTCAGGGTTAGCAGTTTCACTGCACCTTTAGCCATTCCCATAACTACAGAATAAATCCTTTAACACTAGTGTGAAATCGCAAATTGTTCTGTGCTCATCCTTGAAAAAAAACAAACGTAAATTAAAACCAAAAATCAACTCACAAACATTTGTCATTAAATGATAAGAGACACAAGAAAGGTCGGGTGGGGACTGCAGACACACAGCATGCTGAGGAGTTACCAAACAAAGTGCAATGGTTTCTGACTCTGCGGGAGGACGGACGGACAGACGGACGGCTCCCCTTCGGTACCAGCTGATGCCTCTGGAGAGCTCCGGAGGTACCGTGTGGATCTGCAGCCTTAAAGCTCGAGTTTGAGGATGGCTGTGCTCCACAGCCCCATGTGCAGCTGCAGCTGCAGCAGCTCTGCACACCTTGGCTACATCTGTGACCGCAGGACAGGGATTGGCCCGCGCAACGACACGGCCGCTTCCCGCACGGGAAACTGAGTTGCCAAAAGAGGATTTGATGGCTGGGTCGAGAAAGCTGCTTGAGCCACAGCTGAGAGATGGACTGAGACCTAAAATCTGTGCACGCCTGGTGTAGTTTCTGTGGGATTGCCTCCTTCTCCTGAACACAACTACGGACACCAACCATCCCTCTCTCCTGCTCCCATCCGGGCACCCACAGCCCCTGCTGTCAGCTTTGGCTGGGGCCTGCCATGAGCCCACTAAGGCAGGGCTTGGGCAGAGGGTCACTAAGAAGCAGAAAGTCTCCAAGTTCCCACAGTGAAACAAGTTTATCACCATCCACTGCCTGGTAAGAGGGTCTGTGAGCAGATTTTTTGCTGGTATTTCAAACGTGACTATCCAAAGATCAGAGACCAAAAGAAACTCAGCAAACCTCATCAGACCAGGAAGCAATTTCCACTGCTCACCAGCAACTCCCTACCCTCCTCTCCCAGGTTCAAAGGATGAACAGGGAGTCACAGCTCCTTTACTCACCCGCTGGGAACTAAACCCTTCATCAAATCACACATTAACAAAGCTCACTGTGTGCAAAAGACTCTGACGCTAAAACAGTTCCACCCTACATAGTGCAGTCAACACAGTTTTTAACTTAAATTTGCAGCTTGTTCTTTACAAGTGCTTGGCAGAGAATATTTATATTCTTTTGACACCATATAAATAATATTTATACAGCTTAGACATTTTGAGACATGCATTAGACTTTAGGTAGTACATACTTCTTGATCATATATGCAAATATTACTGTCAATTAAACCGAGCAACCTTAGGCTGGGCCGTGTCTCGCGCTGTCCAGGACGTTTGAGGGGGGCTCCGAATCGTCCATGGGCAGGACCAGGCGCGTTCCCCGGATCACCAGTTCGTGGTCCCCAAAAGCCAGCTCGCGGTCCAGGGCGTCCTCGGAGCCGTTCCCCGCGAAGCGCCGGGGCGCGCCGCTGGGCGCCACGGCGTCGGCGCTCACCGCCGAGTCCCCGTACGTCAGGCTGATGTCCCCGTCGTTCAGAATGAGGTCGGAGTCGTCGTCCTTCAGCTGCTCCTGGTTCTGGGGAACAAGCAGCAGCAAAGTGCTGTTCAACTCTTCCAGAATGGCTGTTTACAATCGCGTGGTGATGGTGACTGAGCAGAGACACGGGCACAGAGCCACAGGCTCTCCTGCACCCTGACCAGAGCCAGACGTGGCACACGCACATCTCGGAGCCCAAGTGACTCACAGCACGCAGAATTTCTCTGCAGACTGCCTAAAAGGGCTCTCCCAGCTCTTTTCTTTCTGGTGCCATAGCCAGGTACAAGGGGAATGCAGCACTGAGTGGCTTTAGCCACACTCATGAACACAGGAATTGCATTGCTGATCCCTCACAGCCATTTCTGGTTTGTCAGGATGCTGATACTGTGCAGATAGCACAAGAAGACTCCTGGCATGGAGAGCTGCCACTGCAAGGGGCCCCTGGGCACAGCAATACTGGCTGCCTTTCTGGTAGTGAGTGATGCAGCTGAAAGGGCTGCAGGAATGGCTCAGCTGTAAGGCTGGAAGCAAGCAGGGGACAGGGAATTGTGTGTCCTCCCAGCTGGGCCTGAGGAAGGACAGCTGTGACAACTTCATTGAGCCACTCACTGAGGAATCACCATGAATACACCCCAAACCCTTCCATGACCTAACAGCAGGCTGGAAAAGCAAAATCCTCATGGGAATTAGCTCACCAATACCTGATTTCCCTCATGCCCCCACCTTGACACTACAGAGCAGCATCCAAAAGAGAAACATAAACACATCAAACCCACAACACTGTGACAGAAAGGACACTAAAGAACTCACCTCATACGCCTGTGGGCTCGTCAGGCACCGGGCAACAGGCCCACAGCACCCTGGGAGTGTGGTGGTCAGAGGGGGACCACTGTGTGTCAGGAGAGGCTTTAGATAGCTATGGAGAGGGTTAAGGAAAAAAGAGGAACGGGGCCATGTTGGTGAGTAAAGGGCTGGGAGGGCAGCACTGAAGGACTTGGCATTGTGAGGAAATCACAGAAAGAAAAGGAACACAAATGTGTGCAAGCACAGAAGTTGTAATGGTGTGCAATGAGGATGCAACCAAAGACAGCAGGACACAGTTCTGGTGAGATGCTCAGCAGCACTGCTTGTCCCACCCTGTGCCCCTCAGCCTCACATTGCTCCTCCACTAATTCACAGCATCTGGAAAGGAGGACAGGCACACATCTGCCAAGGGGAGCTGCAAGTAAGAAAACCCCCATCCTCTCCTGCCCACCTGCCCCTGGGATTAAGGACCCCCAGGATGCCAATCTTGGAGAGCCCAGCTTTGAACAGAACTGCTGCTGCCCTCTCACAGACAGAGGGTGGAAATCGTCATTTCTTGCAGCCACAGACAGGAGCAGGTACAAAGCAAAACACAGCAATGTCACAGGAAAGCAAGCACTGGCTCCTCTGCAAGCAGGGAGGAACTCATGGTCCCATGAGAGTGTCTGGCAGCACACACCCACTGCTGCCCAAGGATACTTGTGGTCGAAGTTGTACCACATGCGGAAAAGCCAAGCGCTCTCAGCCTTCGTGCTCCTCCTCTCGCTCTCTGGGACCCCCTGTGGGAGAGAAAAACAGTAAAGAGGGGCAGGACAACAGGCCACGAGCTGGATCAGGGCCAGGAGACCCCATGGGACACTGGATTATCCCCCAGGGACACAGAGACACAGACTTTCCCACTGCCTCTTCAGAAGAAGCCTTTTGGTGGGTGTGTAAGGATGTTCACACCACAACAGGCTGCATTTAGCAGCATTTGACTGCCTCAGGGAGGTGGCATCAAAGCACAGAGTGACCATTTTGCTGCTACAGCCCTCCAGTGTCTGGCCCCAAGGTTTAAAAGTGCCTCAGAGCCAGCAGCTGCGCCCAGACACCACATTTAATAGTGACTGACAGATCCAACCTCCATCAGATCTCGCCTGACACTGCTGCATGCAAATAATTGTGTGGTATGGGAACTCCAGGCTTCCTTTTAGTCAGAGAAAAAAATATAAAACTGTTTGGAGGGCACTGTGAGTTACAATTACATATTTCATAGAAATCTGGCTTACAGATTTATGGCCCTGGGCTGCCTGTCACATTTGACGCTTTCTCTCCAGGAGGTGAGCAGCCCAATAAATGGGTCTGAATAAAATGAATCTCCAAGGTGCAGAATCCACACTGAAACCAAGGACAGCCACAGCCACAGCACGACCAGCTGCAGACACATGAATGAGACAGCTGGAACTACCAGGCAGGAAAACTCCCAGGGCTGTGGGGCTCCAGCATTGATCTCAGTGTGGTCAGTGGTGCCAGGGCTGCCACGGAACTACCCATAGGAAAATGGGTAAGCAGGGGCTGAGGGTGCCCATGGGTAAAAGTGGGGCAGATGCTACAAAAAGTGAGTCAGTTAATGGTGTTCCTGTACTGCCCTGGACACTGGGATGGGGCAGAGCCTCCATGTCATGCTCACTTTGGGATTTATTTCAAACCCAGCAAGGGAGAGACCGACTCTATTGCAGCAGCAACATGAACTGACTAAACAGTCCAGCATTGCTTCTGTGCCCTTCTTTCCAGCTGAGTCAAAACAAGGCTCATGAACACCAGAGAGCACAGAAAAGCTGTGATTCCCACTGACTGCAAACTCTTTCACAGGGGGAGCTAACACCTCCTGCAGCTGGAAGGAAGCAGAGCAGACAGGCATTCACAGGGTCAGGATGTGACCCCTGCCCCGAGGGCGCAGTGTAGCTTCCCCAGCAGAGCACACTCACCACGTTCTCCTGGTCTGCATCCACACCGACCCTGCAGGAGAGAACAAGCACAGAGTCACACAGCACGCCTGGCCTGGGGTCTGGGGGAAGGACAACACCAGGGATCTGAGACACGAGCAGAGGAGCTGGGAGCAGGTTGGGGGAGGCTGTGCTGAGGCAGGGCAGCCCCGCACTGACCTGCTGTCATCATGTTACAAAAGTTCCATACTGTTGTCTCCTCATTGCTAAAGTTTCACACCTTCTTGGTGTTTTCTAGTGGGCAGCTCCTCAGAGCACTGACTCTTTCTTTCTCACAAAGTCAAAGTCACCAACTGACTCCAGTTCCTCACAAAGTCACCAACTGCAGTTCCTTACAAAGTCACCAACTGACTCCAGCTCCCCTCTCAGCCAGCCAACCCACTCTTTTACAGCACTCTTCTTCTCACTGGTGACAGCTCTGGCCTGTTAGAGCCAGGCCTGTTCCTAACCTTGGTAACCGGCCCAGCTGCACTCCTCAGGGGTGAGATTACTTTCTGCACCATCTTTATTTTCCTCCATCCCATCCCCGCCCCGGCACTGACCGGATGTTGAGGCAGGACAGCATGGCCGTGGTGCCCCCGCCGAACACCCAGACAGTGAAGAAGACGATGAGCAGGGTGGTGCTGAACATCATCTGCCGCGCGTAGGTGGCCGTGTCGCGGATGGCCAGCGCGAAGGCCATGGCTCCACGCAGCCCTGCAGAGGGGCACAGAGCAGCTGTGGCAGCTCCCCACGTGGGCTTCACCTCCTGCTGCCCCTCTGCCAGGACACCCACCACCGGGGGAGAACGGGGATGGTTTTGTCACCCCTCTTTCCGAGCCCTGAAAGGCAACCCCTCCTCCCGCCCTGTAGCAGTGTGGGTTTTGTTTTATTAGCATGCTTGCTGTTTGATTTGTAATTTCGTAATTTCCTCACCCTGTCGTTTTTGTTCCTGTCGTTTCCCCGGAACTTTCCTCACTCCTTCTTTCATTAAATATCAGTCTTTCCCTGAACCTGCCTTCCCTCAAGAAACTTCCCTGTCAATTTTGTATTTCTCCAAACTTTATTAGTTCACTGAAGCCGTTCTCCTCCCTTGAAATTCTTTATTGGTTTATACATTGTATTCCCCGCCTTGTTTCTCACTCCAAATTCTCCTGATTAGCTAAAGATTGTATCCCCCCTTGAGACCTGCCCCCTTACATACGCTGTTGTTTGCCCTCAGTTCAGGGTCCTGGGATGCTGAGGAGGAGAAGTTTTGCCATCAAATAAAGCTCCCCCAGTTCCAGCCCAGGACCCTGGTGCTGCTCTTTTGTTTCCACGCTGCACCATCACTGCTGGCTGGGATTCAGCAAAGCTCAAAGGAAGGGGGGCTGTCACACCCCTGTCTGTCATCATCTAGCCAGGACAAGTGACACTGGCCCATGCCAGGTACTTGAAGCAGGACAGGAGGAGCTCATTCCTACATTTCACACCATGAGTCCCTCCCTGCCCAGCCTCCCCTCCAGACATTGCCCATAAGAGATTTAGAGTTGAATAAGGAATGTTTCCAGGATCTCAGGGGCAATGGGCCACGTGGTCAGAGGAAGGATGCAGCAACGTACCAGCAAACATCATCATGTGCTGCAAATTCGTTCCAATCTTATTTCTTCTCCCCAAATTCAGTAAAAATGACAATGGGTAAATGTTGGCAGCTCTTCCTAGGAAGATAGCAAGCTGTATTTGCACATGTTAAGGAAATTGCTCTTCCTGTGTCTCCCATCACATCCTACCTGCACACAGAGCCAGTTTTGACTGCCCAAAGGAAACTGGGAGCCGCAGAAAATGCTGGTGCAAAGAAAATAACCCAGCCCTGAGTGCTACAGCACTGTGGGCAGAGCAGGCTACTGCCTCGCTGAAACACAGCCCACACTGCAGTTCAGGAATATCACACAGAGACAAGCACAAATAAACACAGGTAATGATGAAAGGACATGTTAGACAAGTGAGAGGAGAGAAAAAACACCACTTCCCCGCAGTATGCTCTCTGCTGCCAGGCCCATTTTGCACCCCAAGAATTATTTGTCTTCTGTGAAGCTCAAGTTATCACAGCTATGACAACCCCTCTGACACTCCCCAGCATGTCAGCATGTCATTCCCCATTCCATACTTCACAGCTGGGTTTGAAGCTTTAAGCCAAGTCTCATTCCCAAAGATTATTCAACAAAATGAAAGCAGCAGCAGTTGAGAAGGAAAAAAAAAAATCTAATACTCTTTCTGTTTTCATAGCCTGCGAGATACAAGAATCACCAGCCCCTTCATATTGCTTTTTATCTTTGAAGCTGTATCTTTTAATACCAGCACCCAGATGGCAAAAATAATCTTGGAGCCAGTATTCAGCACAGCCTTGAATAATATGGAAAATGCTTCTAGCTTTTATGTTCTTTCCTGAACATCACAATTTGCATAAGAGACGTATTTCATGATCTCTCTCATGAATGAGCTATTTCATCAGTGAGTTAGCCAGTTCCCACTGAAGAGGCACAGCACAAAATTCCAATATAACAGCCCAAATGGCATTTCTCTGCTCTCCACCCCTTCTGCCCCACTGCAACCCCATAAAAGCTGATCAGGGAAATTCAGCTGAGCCTGCTGAAAACCCACGGACCAGCACTGGCAAAAATGTTTTGTTTACCAGTATAAATTTGCATCAGTGCTGACAAAGGGTGAAAATAATTCTGCAGATTTAACTGGCTTTTCTGTGATGTGAAAAAAAAATCCTTCAAAATTCTTGTTTTTCTGAGACATACCAGGGCCCTTGTTCCCATTAGCATCAGGCTGCAGAACAGGAAATCCTTTCTCATGACATCATTCAGAGGCATCTAGTGTAGCTGCAACTGTGCTGTTTGACCAAAAAAAGGCTTTTTTTCAGGGTTAACCAAGTGCACTAGCAGAGAAGAGGAAATAAATGGCTAAATCAGGCAGCCCCCCTTTGCAAAGCCTCCCCTGGTGCCACATGACAAAGCCAGGCATTGGCATCTTGGTCACATTGAATGATGAGTCCCTGCAGCAGCTGATTCAGATGCCCACAAGAGGAGAGAAGACAGGGAAAAAAAAATAAAAAATAAAACAAAAAACAAACAACAGAAGAGCTGGGAAAAGAATCTCCATCTTCTTAAAATAACCAGCAAAGGCACCACTACGTGGCAGAAATCCCCTTTTAAAAATAAAGCTAGACTGACTGAAAAAAAACAAACCCACTCATTTGAATGAAAAACACAAACTGGAATGAGGCACCTCTCCCTTTCTTTCTGTCCTATAAATTGGGCTCCAAAGGATACAAAGGCCCCCACCACAAAGGTAGGGTTGAAGACATGGTTCTGGAAGGTGAACAGTGCAAGTCCCATGTAGGAGAAGATGAAGTTTTCTGCCAAGAAATTCAGAAGCTCAAACAACTGAAAGAGAAAAACAAATGAAAAGTGAGTTAGACATAATATAGATTTAACAAGAAAAGCATGTTAGCCCATCTGTCATGCAATAAATACTTCTGCAGAAGCAACCCTAGTGAAATGCAGCTGTAAGAAGACAGATGCACCTAATTCTGGCTAGAGGGAAAGAAAAAAAATTTAATTTGAAATTCAGAGAGGCTGAAAGGGTCTGAGGAGTTCTCACCTGCTTAGTTCTGTGTTGGGACTCTGTAGATAAGTTGTTATAGGTATAATGAGCCTGTGTGATCCCACAGAAGAGCACAGCCACCACACCTGGGGAGCAGAGCATCACATTAGACTCCTAGTCGGGAAAAGGGAGCCAAGCTGCACCCCAAGCCTGTAGGGAACTGAATGCAGCAACCCCAAAACCCAGAACCATTAAACTCCTGCAGGCAGAGGGAGAGCCCTGGCTACAACTGATACTGAGAGACGCAAAACTCAGTGGCCCCATCAGCCCTGCAGATCTCCAGGCCAGAGGCAGGGCTGTGCTGGAGCTTGCCTGTAAAGCCACACGCTTCAGCCAGCAGGAATGTGCTCCAGGACATCAGGAAGAACAAGCCAGTCTCCAGCAAGGGGAACTCCCGAAGTTTGGTGAACTTGGTGACGTTGCAGATGGTTAAGGACAATTTGGAGAGACACTGCAGGCTAAGAGCATATCAAATTCCAACTGTGTATCACAGCTACACAGTCTGCCCCTAAAAAGGCTATGGCACTGTCCTTCACTAATTTAGGGGAAAAAAATTAAACATCTGGGTGAAATGCAGTGCAGGAAAAAAATAAATAAGCTGTTATGCAAACACTTGGGAAAAAAAACAAACAGTGAAAAGGATATTAAAGCTGTCACAACTCCAGTAGCTGCTCCCATTGCAAAAGATCCACTGAATATCCCCAGGAAGATCCCGATGGACTTGAACATTGCTGTGACATCAAATGTGTGGCTGTTGTCACCCGCTGGCTGATACGCAACTATTGAGCTGGAAGAGGAGGGAAACACAAGAACAGAACTGCTCAGTCTGGAGGGAGAGGCACCTCACGGTGCTACACAAGCCTTGCAAAGTGCTACAACTGCTGCAAACACCGAGCCTGAGCAACCAGGGAGACACAGCAGCCTGCCATCCCCTGGGATCACAGCGTGCAGTGGCTGCACCCCATCATTGTCCTGGGGAGTTTGGGATCAGCCACCCCCTCTAGACCTGGATGTGCAGTTACTCCTGGACATCAGAGAGCAGGGGACCAAAGCCCATGCCTCATGTGACATGTGGTATTTATGGTGGTGTTTGGGGGATTTGGCAGCAGCTCTCTGTAATGCCAGGTGCTGTGGGACCAGGGAGCATTCGAGCAGGAAAGCTCCATTTCTCCAGCGAGGCGGCTGCTGTGAGCATCCCTGGAGAGCTGTAACTGCTCCTGTTCTGCCACATTTAACATGCACTGCGTTTAGTCTGCACTGCTCTGGGCTCCAAAGTGCAACACCACAGGGTAGCCAAGGCAGACAGTGCAGCAACACCATTCCCTGCATCCACCAGACCTCAACAGACCTCTGTGATGAGACGGCAAACAGGTCTGCAGTGCTCTCAACCTGCTCCCTCCTAACTCCTGATGAGCTGAGCCTTGCATTAGTCATTGTTCTACCTGGAAAGGCTGAGATACAGGGGGACCCTTATCCAGCTCCTAAATCCCATTCATCAACTCCTTACATCACCTTCCTTGATGTAAACTTTTCAGAAACATTAACTTCCTAGTTAGCAATCCCCTGGCTCACTCAGTTAAAGCTCCTGGATGTGAACTTTAAACGTCTGCTGTTTAAACTGCTGAGAGCAGACACTTACTGCCCTGCACACACATATTGCAGCTTTCTCCCCTAACTATACATCAACATTTTTCTGCAACAGAAATTACAAACCTTCCCTTTCCAACACAGGTAATTTCCCTTGCTAAAATTCCCTGCTTTTAATACAGCTCATTTTTCTGCATTGCCTTTCACACTGCAAGCTGCAGATTTCTCCATGCTTTAATTCCTTTCATCAATTCCACCTTATACTCCTCATTCACCAACATGCATTCATTCTGGGTTTTCAGGTTTTATTTTTTTTTTAAATCCAGACTGGTTTCACTTCCCCTCCATAACCAACTCTTTGAATGTTGATTTTGCATTTTAACCTCTTACAGTTCTCCTTCTGGCTTTGTTTTTTGCATTGCCAATAAGACACTATTGCCAGCTGCCCTTTATTTCCTTTTTTGCTGCCCATAGGGCTTCCTGTTGTGTTTAATCCCTGTGAATCCTCCCTTTGGAAGAGGCAGGTTGGGAGCCTGCAGCTGCATTTACCCCTCTGCTCCCAAACTGCAGCTCTGGCACCTCACTGCCCACCAGCTTTCAGTTCTGGGTTCAATTCCTCTTCATCCTGCTACAAGCCACACCAGGCCAAGACAGGAACAGAAAGGCACAGATCCTGCTCCTTAAGCATGGGAACAATTTGCCCAGGGCTGAAAGCAGGCAGGAGAGGAGCCTTGGGGCACCCAGACTGGGCAAAGCCCCTGAAGAGCCCAGCTCCTCATCCTCCCCTGCCCGCAGTGCTGAGGCAAAATAAAATAACTGCTGAGTGAACTCAGAGCTGCTGCCTCAGTGCAAATTATCCTGTTTTGGGGAGGGGGTGGCCTGAGCTCAGCTCATGGAGAGAGGAAAGCAGGAAATCAGAGCAACAGCTCCAGAGCTGGCACCGAAACAGAGCAAGAGGCAAATCTCTGCGGGTGGTGCTGTCACCCACAAACTCCACCACAAATTCCATCGCTCTGAAGATGAATCCACCCACTCCCACCCAGAACCTGCCAGCACAGCCTGCAAGACCCCATCCCTTCCTCACTCATGACCACTTCTGAAACACAACCTGGCTGTGCAGCGTTTCCTCTTGCACCAGCAGTGACAAACACAGCAAAAAAGCCAGAGTGAGCAACACAAAGAGTTCCAGAAACCTCAACAGAAACAGTCAATTCAGTAAATACAACACACAGCTCACAGTGTGTTACTTGCTGCCTCCAGTGAAACCCACACAACCAGCAGCCTGGAGTGACAAGTATTCCAGAAATATTTTCTCCATTAGTCTTAGCTATATGTTAAGCTGTCACCATTGCAGGTATTATATATTATGGAACAAATTGCCATGATGACAACACAGTGAAAACGCAGATAAAATATGTCCTGCATGCAAAGGACATAAAATATTAAAGAATATAAAACATTCTTTAGAAAGGCAGCAAGTTTCCCATGTGTTTAGTCAAGGGCATTAACTCCAGCTGTAAGAACATTAACTCCTCAAGTGGGGAGAGAAAGGAAACAGCTGCTTTACCAGCTATTTCCACCCAAACAAAAACAAGGGTTTGTGGGTGGGAAGCGAGGCAGGTAGGAGCAAAGCCATCAGCAAGGGGTTTCAGTGGGACCTTGTGGCTGAAAAGGAGACTTGGTGCTTTTCCTGTTCCAGAGCGATATAAAAACTTCCCTGTGGATGGGTCAACTGACCACAAAAACAAAACAAAACCATCCATCAGGCAGGGGGAAGATGTAAAGGCAATCCATAATCCCCAGCAGTGGTAAGCAGCGAGGGCATGCATCAGGATGTCACTACAGCTTTTTGGGACTCTTAAGATGCTCTTGCAAACACCCATGCTCCTGTTTGACAGGGGCAAGGCCGAGAGGCTGCCCTCAACTCCTGACATGCAACACACGGAACAATTGTAAATGAAAGCAGGAGACACTTACGAAGACAGCACTATGGCAACGGCATCGTTGAGGACGCTCTCGCCAAAGAGAAGGGCATACAGCTCCACATCGACCTGCAGCTCGTGGAATATGGCAAGGACAGTCACTGACAAACAGAAAAATAGAGACATTCAAATAGGTGCTGTTATTTCGCTGTAATCAAAGACTAAATGTCCTTTTTAGAAAGCTGCCTTCCTGCACATCTGTGCCACTGCTGCGATGGTGCCAGCTGCCCCCCGTGCTCTCTTTGATAGTCTTCCTTCTGCTCTTTCAGATTTGGATTTGATTCATCATTTCCCTCCTCCTTTCACTAAAACACATCTTGGCCTACTGAATCTTTTGCAGGCAGACAAAAACAAACTCTGCTCGGAGCTTCCCAGGGTCTGAGCTCATGGGCTGGGCCATAGTACCAGGCTGGCATGAGCCACCCAGCTGTAGGGATGCTGTCAGCTCAGAGCACCAGGGAGAGCCTTCCTGCACCTGCAGAAGGCCAGAAGGACCAGGCTTGTCCAGGATGATGACTGCTTTTTCTTTCCATTCCTGAAACTCTGAGAGAAATCCTTGGATTCAACACATTCTAAGTGCCAGCACAGACACAACATTTCAGATCTGACTGGAAATAGCCAGGCATCAGCTCAAACCCCATGTGGGGGTTTCTGTGATTTAGGACCACATGGCAGAGATCAGAGCTCCCTCAAGCTCTTCTGTGATTCAGCAGCTCCAAGAAGATAATGGAAAGCAGCAGGTTTTGCATATCAGCCTCACAGAGACACCACAACATCCAAAACTAGCAAGACGTGACACTCGGTGCATTGGGCTGAGCCAATTCCAAACAACTTCTGTGAGGCTTCTCAAACAGCACTCTGGGCACACTGAGGGGGGTTTAACCCATTTATGCACAGGGAAATGCTCCATCTCCACCTGTGAAATCTTCTTGTTCCTATTTCAAGCCCAAAGAAGGAACACGACACCAACAGCTCATCCGCAGCATTTCTAAGCATTTGAAGATTTGCAGCCCTGCTCAGCAAAGAGCAGGAGCAAACAGAGCCCTTTTTGTGGCCCTGTGTTTCTACATGAAATGAGAGCATGCAAGTGAACAGCTACGACATACAAGCTATCATGAACTAACTTCAGTTATTTGGACAAAGCATATTTTCCACAGTTTTGACTTAGAAAGTGCATCATTAAACCAAGGTGTCACTACTCCTCAGTACTGCTCATTAAGGTGTCTCATTAGTCTAATTTCAATTAGATTAGCCCCTGTCAAAATCCAGCCAAACTGGAAGCAGGACAAAATAGTTTAACTAACTAAAACCACCAACTGAACCCTCCTCACATCTTGTTCTGCAACAGCTGCTGGCACAGGGAGGCAGAGACACAATGCCAAACCCCAGCAAAGTCAAAAGAGAAGTTGCCAAGGACTTCACTGCAAACAAGGATTCAGGAAAGCAGAGGTTTGCTAACTGTATTGCACATAACTGAAGAAAATTAAAAGGCACAGAGACAAATCTGACTTCTAAGAATGTCACAAATAAATTAAGCTCCAAAATTCAGAAGGAAGGAACTCACAGAGGTTTCAGACTTTCTTCCCCTCTGCCCCACAACTCAAAACAGGCTAAAATGTAGGGAAAGCTTGTAACACACCTGGGTCAGTGGCTGACACGATGGCCCCAAACAGGAGGCAGTCAGTGAAGTAGAAATCTCCCCCGAGCTGCCCGGTGACTTTCATCAGCGCCACGCAGCCGTACACCACAGAGCTGGGGATCAGAAGAGGCAGTTACACATCTCTGCAATGCACTGAAACAGCATTCACATGGGCTTGCTTTCCCTGCATTTACCAGGTTAAAGCTATCCAAATGCCAGGACACCAAAGAGCTGCATGGGAAGCACAGAGCCTGGTGAAACCCCAGGGCAATGATCTTGGAGGTGAATGCTGGACCACACAGCAAAGCACCCTCTGAACTGGAGCACAAACATGCTGCCAGGAGGGAACTGGGGCCAGAACCCCTCCAGGAGCACAACATGCCTAAAGAAAAGCAGCAGCCAGGCTTATGGGGTCACAAAATTACTTTGCAGTGCTGCACATTAACACAGTTCAGTGAGGTCACCTTGGACTGACTCTGAAATGCCCAAAACTTTCAGTGAGGAGCAGATAATGCAGATGTTGAGTTTGCTTGAACCCACTGGACTCCAGTGGAGAACACCCTGTGTCAGCCTGTGTGCTACTATCCAGAGTTGGAACCACCCAGCAGCTCTGCACTGAGGGATAAACAATCTGAAACACATCTGTGCTCACTAGACACCCATCTCTATGATCCTGCCCTCTACTCTTGTGCCTCGAGTTTAGGAGGCCTTATGCTTCCAATAATTTGAAGTTGCTGATTTATCAAGACAATTTTCTCTGAAGTGTGAAACTTTTCTTGCCATGAATAAATATTCTCATGGGATGCTCAGATGCTGAGAGAGCACTTCACAATTAGACAGCAACCATCCTGCCCACACAGCAAGAAGTTTGCACAGTAAATAGTATTATTTGCTGCTGCTGAGCAGCAGTAGCAGAGCCTGTGTGACCTTTCAGGGCTGGGATTAGCAGCTTCAGCTCCAGGCTTAGAGCACTTCTCCCAAGCACAGCTCAAACCCCTGTGGAAGAACCAGACCAGCTCCATCTACTCACCCAATCACCAGGCAGGAAATGGCGGTGCCAAGGAAAGCATATGCCAGGATGGATCCCAAGTTTCTGAAGAAGTGCCTCTAGCAGGAGAAAAAAGCCAAAAAACTGAATTATATTTGCTAACAATTTATTTCAAGCCTGCACAGGCACCCATAGTGTCCACAGCAACTTGGACCCAGCTCAGACACCATGAGCTGGACAGGCACAGGGTGCCCAGCACAGCCCAGTGCCAGACCAGGAGTTAATGCACCATTAATGAACGTGAATGCACCATGTTCTCATGGTGGGTGTTTAATAAGGTGCTATTCCAAGTCCTGGGAACTGATTTCCTAACCCAGCAGCATTCCTCCTTCCTTCTCCCGCAAGCTAAACTGCATCATTCTCCTCTCCTTCCAAGTCAGCATTTCAGAGAGCTGCTGCTTTCTAAAACCTTCCCACACTCCCATGTGCTTGGAGAGCTGGGATGGCTGAAATGACCCCAAAAACCCCTGCTGGAAACAGCTGAAGTCACTGACCCTTCCTGACAAAGGGTCAGGAAGGGGCAGACGAGAATGACAGGGGCACCCTCAGCTCTGCTTCCCACAATCCTACATTTGCTGGGTAAAACCATACCCACCCCCACAGACCCAGCCTGCTGAGCAAGCATTAAAGCACTCACAAGTATTAAAAATTCTCTGGAGGCAGAGGAACTAAAAACATCAGCACTGTAAAGACACGTACCCTTTTCAAGCTGTAGCCTGCATAAAATATAATGGGGGGAAGCAAAATGTTGAAGAATACTTCAGGATCAAAAGTCACCTGTTAAGAAAGAAAAAAATCCAACAGTAAAATGATTTGTTAAAATTTTGCAAGACAAAACACAAATAAGAAAGTAACATATGGAGGAAGCCCCATAACCCCACCATGGGAATCCTGTTGGGTCAACACTGAGGATGTGTCTGGGATCTTCTGGAGACAAATCTCAGAGTCTGAACAGCCTAAATTAAGATGAGCCAAAACTAGAGTTTCATTACATTGTGTTTAACATATAAATTACTGTTTATCACAAACACAAGTTAAAAAACCAAAATAAAAACACTTAATCTAGCAGATCCAGGACCCGTTCCCATGGAGAGAGCGGGAAGCACCGCTCACCTCTCCAGTCACTGCCTCCCTTACCTTCCTCAGCATCTCATTATCCTGGACGTTGTTGAGCTCCTGGGCACTGATTTCCCCCTTCAGGGTGTACTCATAGAACTTGCCACTGACGTTCACCAGCAGCGTGGCCGGGCTGCTCTGCACCTGGCAGCTCAGGGTGACGTTGTTGACGTCGCTGGGGACGTGGATGCCGTAGCGCAGGACCACGCCAACCAGGACACCTGGGGAGGGACACAGCTCTGTGAGACAAACCACAGCAAAGCCCAGAATGATCCCTCTGAGCATGGATGCAGCACCAGGATCCTGACCCCCGCTCAGCTGCTGAGCACAGCCACAACCCAATAATTGAACCATCCTCATCCCCCATGAGCCAGGTGAATGCTCCGTGCTCATTGGGAGTTTCTAACACAGCCATGGAAAGTCCTGAAGGATTTGAGCCACCCAGCAATCAGTTAAACCCTCACTCCAGGGCAGCCAAACATTGAAGGCACGCTGGGTTAAGGTGAGCAGCTCATACTGCTGGGCCAGGTGCTGCTCCCACGTGCCCAAACTGTGCCCCTTGCACCTTGAAACCTGACATTGATACATCAAACTCTTCATTTTGGCAGGGATTAAAGATGATACCCAGCAACCACCCTGATCACTCTGAGGCTGGCAAGCATCTTTCCTAAGGTGCTGCAGCACTATGCAGCCTCCTCCCAGCCCTCCCTGTTTTTATAAAACCACATTTTGAAATATAAACATATAAAACTGTTTTCCAATCCACGCCAACCACCCAGATCTACTCCTTGCCCCTACAAACTTCAGGTCTGCACCACAAGCAGCAGCCCCAGGGCAGCCTGTGAGGCAACTCTGCCTCCAGCTCAGCAAAGCAGGGGCATTTTGGAGTTAATTTGCAAGTCAGCAATTTATAAGGCATTTTTCTTTTGTTGTCTGAGGTCTCAAATCCAGACTCAAGTGTGTTGAGTGCTCTCCTGGCAGAGTGTTTTGACATCTGCAGGCTGGGGAAGAGGGGTGTCCCACAAGACACCTTTCCACGCAGCCTTCAGCACAAAAGGGTTTGGAAACTCCTTGATGAGGGCGGCCCCGAGCTGCCACAGAAATCCTGGATCTTAACCCCATCTCTGAACCACACATTTATGAAAAGCTCTCAGACACGTGGGAACTGAACCCAGACCGCAACGCTCTGCGGGCTGCTCCATTTGCCTCCCAGGACTCCTGTTCCTGACTGCTGCCTCAATTACAGCCTTGCTCTCTGCTTTCCTACAGGGAGGGCACGGCCCTGACTGGGAACACCCAGCTCTTCCTGTGCCACCACCTCTCAGAGCAGAGCCTGGGCAGGACACTGTGGGGCCACAGCTCGTTCAGCACCTCCTGCAGCCAGCTCCTGGTCAGCCACACACTTTTTGACTTCTCCTCCCTTGGCCATAGTTTTTCCAGGACAAGATTTGCCATTTTTCCTGATGGCGAGAAGAAAAGCCCCCAGCTCCCATCTCAGGGGTGCCACACACAGCAGGGCCACCAGAGCAAACACCCAGGCCACGAGCACAGGCAGAAGAGGTGGCTGCACACAAAGTCACCACTGAGCTCAGCTCAGGGACTGGGCAGACCCAAAACCCTGGTCTAACACAGCACTTTGCAGCACAGGTGAGCTGAAAGGCTACAGATGCTTTTAAGCCATGCACATCAACCATGTGCTCACCACTCTGGGCTTTATCCTGCCCTGCATCACCCCAAGAGTCACAGAACAGCTCCCTCTGGGCACAGCCTGGCACCAGCAGCTCCAGCAGGGAGAGTTCAGGGCACATCACACTGTGCAGAGCAGCTGAGGGCTGCTCTTACACCACCACCACTTAGAGGAGACACCAAAAGTAATTCTTTAGCTTACTTTTCTGCCAGCCTCTGCTCCTCTGATCTTCCAGTGCTCCAGAAATAAAAGTATAGAATGAAAGCATGTCAAGCACATCATGATGCCACAGCATGTATTCACAGGAGCATGTGGCAGTGGCTGCAAGGCACCACAGCAGTGGGACAAAACACCCCATTTTCCTTTCACACACAAGATGACAATCCTAGAGATACCACGGGAAACAACCAAAACCCCTCACTGGGACAAAAGGAATTTCAAAGGGCTGTTAACATCTGCTTATGGCTATTAAGGTACACCATACTTTGCAGCCCTCGAGAACTACCTGGGCTGACTTTTAAAAAGTTTCTTCTTTAAAAAAAAAGTATTTCAGAGGTTCATGCAGGAATCAGAAACCAGCAGCTGTCTGCCCTTGCTCAGATGGAAGGAAACCCACCCAGCAACCCCTTTAACACCCAAGCTGAACACTGTGAGATGAGAGACCGCACAGGAGGAGGGAGGGACAGACAGAAGGAGGCCCTGCTGTGAATTCAGAAGGGATCCTGACTCACAGCCTCTCCACCCTTAATCCCTGTCCCAAAGCAGTGCTACATCTGACAGCACCCCTGCTCCTCTGCCATCTCCTTATCCAGGCAGCTGCTCCTGGCCCTGTGTGCCAGCCAAGCTCCACACAGGGCCAAATTCCCACTCTGGCCAGGAATGGGGTAAGAGAAAAGGGACAGAAAAACCTACAACATCTGCAAAGACCCCTGTTTGGGAGTCCCCAAATCATACTTTTTTGTTTGCTCAGTAATAGGCTGCCTGGGAGGCTGCCAGCTGGGGAAAGACACCCACGTGCAAATACACAAATACACAAAATTCTCCTGGGCATTGAGTGTGACCCTGCCAGCAGCCCTGACACAGAGACACTGGCAGAGGCACCTGCAGGGAAAGCATCCTGCTGGACACCAATTATCCCACCAACATTAAATGGCCCCACCAGCAGCCCCTCCTGCCCCATGGTGGGTCTGACCAACCCTCCCTATCCAACGATGCTCACAGGAGGCACCTGGGACAAACCTGACATGGTTTTCCAGGCACCAACCCAGTCCTGAGCTCTGGCTACCTGGACCAAGCCCAGGGGACCCTGCAGGTGCTCCTGGCTCCAACAGGCTCTCAGGAAATAGTTCAGACTCTCCTGGCACACACAGGGCTGCCCCAGCAGCAACCTGTGAGCCAGTATCGACATGTGCTTGCTGCCAGAAGCTTTACAAAACTGAGCCCTGGGAGGGAGCTGAGCTGAGCTGAGCAGAGGGAACCCAGCACTGAGGAAGCTGCCAGCTGAAAGCTGCAAGGAGTTGAGAAGCTGAAGGCAAAGCCGGCAAATTAATTGAGTTCTTTTATGCAAAGTGCAAGAGATTATTTTCATTGCATTTCTCCTGACTTCATTAAAAAGAACAAAAGCCCATGGGCTTTTTCTTTAGGTGCTGTTGAACATTTCCGAGGTAATGTTTTAAATGAAGACTAATATATTACCAACCCCAGCACTTAACAACAATGGAAGCAGACAGGATCCCCAGGCGAGCATTAATCTGGACACCAAAAGGGAAGAGAAATGTAACAACTGAAGACATCCTGACAACAAGCAGTTTAGACACACACAATCCACGGGTCAAGTGGGAACAAGCACGAGGAAACTAAACTTCTAGAGAAGCCACCATCAGACTCTGAGAAGAACTGAAACAAAATTGTTCAATTAATCATCCCAAATGCTGAACACCTCAGATGTGGGAACCTCTTTTTAAACACAAAATGAAGCTTAAGGGCTACTAAGCACTTATTTTCTGTAACTGAAATTACTCCAGCCAGTGTCCAGCTCTTGAACATCAGCTCTGAGCAGACAGTGTGATTTGCACCATAGAAATCCACCTGGAGCAAGAGCTTATAAATTCCAGTAAAACAAAGAGGACAAAGAAACTTATGTGTTTTGCCAAAAGAGATATATGCAAAAGTTTTGACTTAGTTGTTGTTGGGTTTTTATAAACAGAAAAAGACAAGCTTTTGCAAATTGCTTCTCTTGTTCAGATTTCAGGGTCTGTTCTGCAGCCCCTTCCACGTTTTCAGTGAACTTCCTTGGGGCTAAAAGCATTGCAGGGAGCCAGGGACAGCAACACCTCCTTTCTTCCCTGCAGATTTCAAGTTGTCACAGTAAAACAACAGCATCTCACCACTCCCTGGGAATCACACATCCCTTTTGCTATGGTACCTTCCACCACCTGAGAAGCAAATGCCAAAAGCCTTGACACCGAGGAAAATTTGGGATTTTCTGTGTGATCAGACAGGTGACGTTACTGAATTCACTAGCAATTCCCTAAGCACAGTCTGCAGAAGAGCAGACAGAAAAGGTGCATTTTGTGGACCAGCAGGAGACTGGAACAACCCAGGCTGTGCTCTGAGAATTAAGTGAGCACTCAGGTACGTCAGGGAGAGAGGATAGTCAAGAGGAAGAAATGTCCAGGAGAAGAAGAACAATGTTAAGGGGAAGTGTGAAAGCATGAAAGGAATAGAAAGTCACATGTTGGGAGCTTTGGGGCAGCAGGAGAGAGAAGACCTTCCATGCTGGAAGCACGTTCACCCACAGCACAGCTCCTGTCCCAGGAGGTGGCCATCCCCACCCTGGGCAGGAGGCCAGAAACATCTGAACCCCCCGAGTGGTGGCTGGAAGGAATGTGAAAATGCAGAGCAGTATTCTGTGCCCCTGAAAAAGCAGAGCAGTATTTCATGCCCCTGAAGGAGCAGAGCAATATTTCATGCCCCTGAAAATGCAGAGCAGTATTCTGTGCCCCTGAAAAAGCAGAGCAGTATTTCATGCCCCTGAAGGAGCAGAGCAGTATTTTGTGCCCCTGAAAATGCAGAACAGTATTTCATGCCCCTGAAAATGCAGAGCAGTATTTTGTGCCCCTGAAAAAGCAGAGCAGTATTTCGTGCCTGTGCGCTGACGCAAGTGCCTCCACCCCTTCATTTGGAAGGACACTTCCAATTAACTGAAACTTGGGATCACAAAAGCCCAAACAGGTCAAGTCACAGCCTTTGGATCAAAGCTCTCTGCTGGGTGGGAGATTCAGCCACATCCAACTCTGTGTGGTCACACATCACCCCCAGCCAGCAAGGGCCACGCAGAGGACAGGCACTAACTACAGCACACAGCAGATGCCTTCTCAACCCTAAACTCAACAAATCTTCCCTAGATACAGACCCATGGCCATGTTAATCATTCCCCAGCACACGTCCCAGTCCTACTCTGGTTGAACTCAAAGTCATGCCAGAGAATCCAAGGAGAGCCATGCACGGCCTTGTCATACCCTGCTTCAGGCCTCCTCACGAGGCCATGGCACCTCAGGAAATCACAGGCCACCACTAAAACCCAAATGTCCACAGCCCCACTGCACTGACCCCAGCCTTGCTCCGTTCCTGAGGGAATACACATGGGCTCCTCTCCAAGAGCTCCTGTCACAGCAGGAGGAACCCCAAAGGTTGTGCACCCAGATCCCCAGGCAGCAGGACAGAAGGCTCGTGGGAGAATCCCCCAAATGGCCTCTCCATTATTCCTGGGCAGCTTCTGGAAATCTGGATGCTCCATGTTGGAAACACAGCCCCAGCATGTGGGATCACAGAACCACAGAATGGTTTGGGTCGGAAGGGGACCGTGAGGACCATCCAGCTCCAACGCCCTGCCACGGGCAGGGACACCTTCCACTAGAGCAGGATGCTCAGAGCCCCATCCAGCCCGGGATGCGAGGCTCCTGACCAGTGCAGCAGCTGGTCTGTGCTGCCCCAAGTCCCCACTCTCAGCCCTGGAGCAGGTAAGCGTGACCCGCCAGGGCCTGGTGACACGCCAGCCCATGACCCTGCCAGCCTCACCCCGTGAGGCCTCTGGAAAAACCCAACCACATCTCACTGCCAGGGATTCGGGAGCGACTCTGCCTTCCAGAGCCCTCCATATCTGGGGTTTGGAAAACAACCAGCCCCGACCCAGCACCGCCCAGATAAGGCTCAGCACAGCGGCGCGGGGCTGTCCGGGTGACACAGCACCCACCGAGGCTGTGCCGCGTCCCCCAGACAAGCCCCGGCACAGCCAGGGCCCAGCAGGAGCGGGAGAAGGACGGCTGCCCCGGGACAGCCGGGCTGGCCGGGCTGGGCTCCCCGCTCCCGGGGCAGCTCCCGCACGGCTCTCCGGGGCGCGGCGGGCTCCGCTCACCGTAGATCATGGCCAGCCCGGTCTCGTGGAGGAAGCGAGCGCGGCGGTGCTTGAAGAGCCAGATGGTGAGGATGGTGAGGGTGAGCAGCAGGATGAACACCAGCAGGTTGGCGCTGTCCTGGCGGTGGCTCTCCTCCGCCGCCTTCTCGGACACGATCTCCTCCTCCAGCGCCCCGGGACGCGCCGCCGCCACCTCGGCGCCCGCCGCGCCCCGCGCCCACAGCCCCGGCCCCGCCGACACCAGGAAGCGGCGCTGGGCGCAGGCGCCGGGGGCGGGAGCAGCGCCGGGAGCCCGGATAGGGACGGGCGGCAGCGACGGAGCGGGAGAGGGGAGCGGAGAGCGGGCAGGGCAGCGCCTGGGGCGGCGTGGGAGGGGGAAAGCGGTGCCGTGAGCCCGGGGACGAGTCCTGGGGAGCGGGATCGGAGTTCCGAGGGGTTGGCAGGAGGGAACAGAAATGCCCAGATGGATTTGGCGCAGGGTAGTTCAGCGCGGGTGTTGTTTGTGCGGGATGTCCTGCGGGACACAGCCCGGCTCACGGGGACACGGGGCCGGGAGGATGCTGCACCGTGCCAAGGCGTGTCTGTGGTGCCGAGAGCCGCTTCAGCCCCCCGGTGCGGTCAGGGTAGACTTCCCACCTTTTTTACCAGGAAATAGAGGGGGGATGCGTGGAACCGGTGAGTCAAAGGTTACAATAAATGCCAATGATCAACTTAAAGGTGACATGTGGGAAACGTCCTCAAAGAATTGCTTTTGTGCAATAAAGAAATAGATGGGGGGATGCGTGGAGCCGGTGGGTCAAGGTTGTAATAAATGCCAATGATCAGTTTAAAGGTGGCTTGTAGGAAACGTCCTCAAAGAATTGCCTTTGTGCCTTGGGGGCATGGAAGACCCGGGGTGTTCAGCTGTGCGGGACCCCGGTGTTTTCTCGCTTTGCCCCAGGCCTGGCTCGGCCAGGGCCGTCCCTCCTGCACGTGTTGTGTGCTCCCCTTCGTGTCGCTTTTGCTTGCACCGGTTTCTCAAGCTTTGAGGTTAAACACGTGCAAAGTGGGAATTAACTCGGGCGCCGCTGGCCCCAGGCTCTGTTTTCGGCTGGAAGGGATCCGGCCTGGCCCGGCGGAGGGAAGGGGCGGTTCGGGGGGGTCGATGGACCCCTTCTCCCGCAGCCGACCCCCAGGAGCATCCCTGGCTCCCGGATCCACTCCTCCCCTGGCATTTTATCAATGGCCCCGCGTGGGAAAGCGGCGGCGTGGCCCCGCCCCCTGCCGCTCAAGCCACGCCCCCTTTGCCCCGCCGCACTCCTCGGGCGCGGCCCGGCCCCGCCCCCTCGGTGACGCCATCCTGGCGCGCCGGGGCGCCCTGGCGGCGGCGGGCGGCGATGGCGGCGGGGTCGGTGTGGAAGGGGCTGGTGGGGCTCGGCCTCTTCGCCCTGGCACACGCGGCCTTCTCGGCGGCGCAGCGTGAGTCACCGCTGCGGGACGGGCCGGGGCGCGCCGGGGCACCGCCAGCCCCGCACGGCCGGCGGGGAACTCCCGGGGCGGGGGCCGGGCCGGGCCGGGCCGGCATCATCATCATCATCATCATCATCGCCCTCAATAAACAGCCCGCCGGCGGGGGCGGCCCTGCCCGTGGGGCCGGGCTGGGGGAGAGCGGGGCGAGCCCCGTAGCGGCGGGAAGGGAGGGAGAAACGAAGGGTGGGAAGGGGGAGCTGCCGCCCGCCGGGTCGCGGCTCCAGCCCGGCCCCTGCCTCCTTCTCCAGCCCGGCCTCTGCCCCCCGCTCCCTCCGGCTCCAGCCCGGCCCCTGCCTCCTTCTCCAGCCCGGCCCCTGCCGTCCCGCTCCCTCCGGCTCCAGCCCGGCCCCTGCCGTCCCGCTCCCTCCCGCCTGCCCGGGAGGGTCGGGCTGCCGCGAGTCTCCGCAGCCGTTCCCCGGGGGCTGGCGTTGCCGCGCTGTTCACTCGCGGGCAGTGTTTGATGGGTGCCTGTGTGTTTCTGTTTTGTAGATCGCTCGTACATGAGGCTGACAGAAAAGGAGGATGAAACGTTGCCCATAGATGTAAGTTCTGGCGGTGTGTGAGGGGTGTAGCTGTGGGGTGGCTTAGTCTCTCAGTTGCTTCCTTTTGATGTGCTAGGCAAGCATAAAGGGTAAAGTCGTTTTTAAGCTGCACTTTCACTGGAGCTCTCACTGTCAAAAAGAACCCACACTTTTCATCCCAGCTTCCTGATCATGGTGTAGCTGTCAGTGAAACCAAACCCCAGATCCAGACCTCCCTCTCCTTTAGAACTACCCTGGAGCTTCTTGTCCAGGATTCCCTGGATGTGGCTCAGAGAGCTTTTCCACCCATGCCCTCCTTTGCAGCATAAACATCCTGCACCCCGTGGCTCTGGGGGGCTGACACCTGTTTACCCAGTGTGGCTGTTTGGCCCTGCACAGCCTGCTTCAGGGAGGGGGCTTTCATTTACTTTATTTGCTTGCTTTTCAAATTTCCACTTCAGTCATCTGTTCCCTGTCTCCTTAACCAGAAGGGCAGGGAGACCAGGAGAGCCAGGCACAGTGCCTGGCCCAGGCTGCACAGTGTTCCTGGCAGGAGTTTGGGTCCTGGAGAGCCCAGAGCACAGGGCTTGGTCTCAGCTCTTGCTGAGGAGCCGTGTGAGTTGGTTCAGTCAGTGCAGCCCAGACCTGTGCTGGGGCAGCTGCAGCTCTGCTGTGCACACGGGAGGGAATTTTAATTCTCCTGTGCCTCAGTTTCCCCCCTGCTGGACTGCCCACCTCTGTTTGCTGTCACTGGATGAAAAGCAGCAGAGATCCTGTGTGGGAACTGAGATGTTTTGGTACATGTGCAGAGCACCTGGTGATGTGTGTGTTGCACTGTGCTCCCTCTGTTGCAGATAGTCCTGCAGACCCTGCTGGCCTTTGCAGTCACCTGCTATGGGATAGCACACATTGCAGGAGAGTTTAAAGACATGGATGCCACTTCAGAACTCAAAAATAAGTATGTTTTATTTCTTCTTTTTGTACGTGCTGGTGTCTGCTTCTCTGTACAAACTGAAATCACTCATCTTTAGCTCAGTCCTTCAATGCAGTCTGTGGGCAGTGACCCCAGGGGAGCAGCCACACTTCCAAAAGCCAACAGTGCCTTGAGTTCTAGGGAGAGTTAGATAACAGGCAGAAATCAAATAAACTTCTTGCTTTTCCTCATCTGAAATGCTGCTGTGCAGACTTGGTAGAGGAATGAAATGTGGAGGTGGGAAGTGGAGCTCAGGAATCACCACCTGCTGTCATGATGTGGTCTCAGACTGCACGTCTGAGTCACTGGAGTCTCACACAGTGTATTCAAGGCAGGACATCTCTAAGACTTTAAGAAAATAAGGAATTTTGAATCAAGGTTTTGAAGAGGATGGTTAGAGCATGCCAAGGTCGTGGGTTCAACTGCTTTATGAGCCATTCACTTTGGAGTTGGACTCAATGATCCTTGGGAGTCCCTTCCAACTCAGAATGTTCTGTGGTTCTGACAGGAAATTGGATGGGCAGACGTTGCCTCTCAGGCCATTTCCAAAACCACAGGGGAGTATGGGAAGTGAAAAAGTTGACCTAATTGTATTTCAGAGTGCTCACCTAAAGCCTTTAGCCTGAGGCACCGGGGGATGGAAAGCTGAGCATCATCAGGTGTTAGCACAAGTGACAGCTGGACAAAGGCTGGCACGTGGTGTGTCTGCAGCAGCACCCACGGGCTGCCTGAGCTCCAGAGAGGAAGGGGAAGTTGGTGACGTGGACATCTTGTGGTCTTTTTCACAACTGGCTGTGAATTTCCTCATTGGTTCAGTTTAGAAAACTTAAAAGCAAGCAAGAGTTTGTATTGAAAACTTGTGTTTTTGTGTCTGAAGTCAATACACCCCAGAGTGACTGTTCTAAACTCCCTGCTCTGAGAGAGTATTAACCTTGGCTTTTTGCATTTATCTTGAAGGACATTTGACACATTAAGGAACCATCCATCTTTTTATGTATTTAATCATCGTGGTAGAGTGTTGTTCCAGTCCCCAGACACAGTGAATTCTTCTTCAAACCAAGACGCTTTGTCATCCAGCTCGGCACTGAAATTTCGGAAACTTGAACCTCTGCGCCGCTAAGACTTTTACAGATGACACCAATAACCCAGGACACTGAGATGTAATATTCAAGTCGGGGATGTAAACACTTTTTTAATTTCTGGAGCAGTATTTATATTGATCTTCCAGACTTTATAAAATATATATATATATAAATATATATATATAAACTAATGACCTTCTTTGTACACTGTTAATGAGAATGACTGAATTGTGGATTGGCAATGCAGTGTAAATTCTACAGTTATGCTGTGAAACACATCTTCAAAGTTTCAGATATTAAAATGAGTTGCAGCTAACTTAACTTCAGTTAAAACAAAAAGCAAGCTAGTATTTCCTGCAATTAATGTTCTTTGGCAGGAGGGAATGTTTGAGTGTATTTATTTTCTCAGTTTGCTTGCACTACAGTCTATGGATCCCCTCTGAAATGCTGTGTGCACTGCATCACTGAACAGCAGGAAAAGGGGCACCACCTGATCCTAGAATGCCTGTGGGACACCAGCACAGTGTGGCAGGGGAAATCAAAGAGATTGCTTTCATTTTTATTTGTTTTACAATGCTGAAAAACAGTTGTGTGAAGGGTTATTCTTTTTCCTGTTTTTCACTACCACATTATTTCCTCGTTGCCCTCCTTTGTTCCGTGTGAGTTGCCCCGGGTTGCCTGGGCTGTGCCTTGGTGCTGGTGTGGGGAGGCAGCTCAGCTCAGCTGCCACACTCCTCGTTCTCCAGCTGTGAACTGGGGAATGCTGAACGTTGTGTGTGTGCTGAACACGGTGTTGGCACCAGGTACAACCTCCAAGTCATCTTCATATTTAAGTATCAGTAAGAGCTGTCCCTTCTGTGAGTGATCCAGGGGTAGGGTCCAGCAGCTTGCTCTGTTTGCTGGCACTAGTCCAGGACAGCCACCCCTTTTCTGCCAACAGAGCTTTCCACTTGATTTTTTCAGCTGAGCCCCTCATTGATTTAATATTACTGTCTTGATTTCATGTATTAGAACTGATCATACTGTCCTTAACTCTTACTTATGTCTAAATTCTTATCCCCCCTCAGGGGCTGAATCAATGCTAAAATCTCTCTTGGTCTGGCTTTTCACCTCCATGATGCAGGAGAGGGAGGGTAGGTTGGGTTACTGGCGAGGCCAGCAAGAATTTGGCCTGGTTGGAGGATGTTTCACTGACACAGTGGAAACTCAGCCTTTTGTCCTGGCATATGTTGTGTTTGGTATTTTTTTAAACTGTTAATAACCATCAAAGGCAAAAAGCTTGGCAAAAATACTGTGTAAACCCAAGTCTCTTTCTAGCTCTGCCCATCCTATGGAGTGGGTGCCCCAGTGCTCGAGCAATATCCATGGCTGCTGCTCTACAATCACTCCTAAGCATCTGGGTTTGATTAGAAAGGGTTACTCTGCCAGCTGAAAGCATCTGAGCTGCAGGATTAGTTCCTAAAGTGTCCTGGTTCTCCTCTTGCTGGTGTCACAAATTGGCTCCTGCCAGCACCAAAGGCCTCGGAAATAGTCTTGGGTCATCCCTTCACTGCACAGAGCTGAGGCTGAACGTGGGCCAGGTGCCCTTGTGGGGCAGAGGAGAGACAGAATGAGCAGAGGGAGGCAGAAGCACAGCAGGAGCTCAGTAGCCACTGTCATAGACAGGTTCTGCAGCCATGGTTGCACTGAGCCCTTTGCAGAGGGCCTTAGAGCAGAGCTGCTCACACAGAACATCTGAGAAGCCTCGTTTGTGCTGCTGGAAGGCTACAGGGACCT
The DNA here is from genome assembly GCF_014805655.1 of Passer montanus. Taxonomy (NCBI): domain Eukaryota; kingdom Metazoa; phylum Chordata; class Aves; order Passeriformes; family Passeridae; genus Passer; species Passer montanus. Next base: position 6,611,647 of record NW_024369818.1, read on the forward strand.
GCCTGAGTGTGAGGTGCTGCTGGGACAGGGAGGTGGAGAACATCACCTGCTGCTCAGAGCAGGTCCTGTGGGAGCACCTGGGGCTGCCCCAGGGCCCTTCTCATGAGGAGTAGCCTCACTCTGCAGCGGTGGTTCTATCACAAAGCTGTACAAATTATTTTTTCTTATTGATCTCACAATGTCAAATAAAAATTGATATCCTAAAGTGTTTGTTTGTTTGTTTATTTCTGACCATCCTGCAGCAGCAAATCCCGGGTGAGTGACTATTTAAAAGTGACTGCCCAGCACTGACATGAAGTGATTGCCTTAATTATGGCAGTTCTGTGTGAGAGTGCTGTCTGGCCTGGTGTCCATTACTGGGAGATAAGATCAGAAGGGGGGGATCAAAATAGCTGCAAGTAGCTGAGTAAAACACTTAGGAGGGAAATATTACCAGCCTGGGGATCTGCTTGCCTTTGAGGCTCCTCGTCATCCTCTCTGGCAGAGCTGATATATTTTCTGTCTTCAGTTTAACCACAGTAAAGGCTTTTCTGCCATGTGCTAATCTACCCTGCCAGCCCACGGGACAGGCTCCTGCAAGGTCTGCTGTTGCAACAGTCACTGGGGGAAACACTCGGGCTGCTCCCGGGGCTGGCGATAGTTAAAATCCTGGACTTGAGCAAGATCAGTTTTCACTCCTTGCTCTGCTTTTCCACTGGGGGAGGTTGAAAAGTTAGCAAAGCAGTGGAGGAGTTTACTCAACTACAACATCCATCAGGATTGCACCAGAGAGAGCAGCAGTCTCACCCCTCATCTGCTTTCTGTGCTGCTGCAGTTCTGCACCCAGCACAGCACACAAGGGGAAAACACCAATGAAAGGAGTGTTTGGGGAAGGGGCACCTTAACCAGCTCCCAAAGCCACCTCTTGCCTACCTTGCAGCAGGGGGTTCTTCACAGATGAGCTTCTCTTCTTCAAAAGCAAAGCAAGAGCTGAGCCAAGAGTTTCTTGAATTAGACTGGAGAGTTTCCAGCCTCGCCCAATGCACATTTACAGCCGTCACATCTTGAATTGCTTTGGCTACAAGCCGTGATATTTCTACTACATTAAATAGTGAAATAAAAAATATGTGCTGGTAATTTCCATTCATTGCTGAAGTAGCAGCTTTAATCTGCATTAATTTTGCTGGGTTTTTGAACTATTGCAGTGAGAGCTCAGTGGGGATTGCTAAGGAGGGCAGCAGTCATTTCCACCCTTGCAGGTGGGGGCATGGGGACCACGGTTCGTGTCAGAGATTGGTCACTCGTGCAGCCCTTTGTGTGAGGCTGGGATGGGAGTGCAGCTGGCAGAAGCACTTATTCTAGAGGTCAGTGAGGGCTGAAATGCAGCACCATGTGTGGAAATCCCTCCACATCTGATGTGTCCCCTGTGTGTCCCAGACAGAGCCATCGCTGCAGTCTGCTCCCATGTCCCCACTTCTGCCCAAAGTGGAGCACAGCTTTGTCAGGAAAGCTGGCAGCTCATGGCCCCTTCCAGGTGCTCTGGAGCGGTCACAGTCCCCCTTGCTGAAGAAAGCAGGGAATGACTATTACTTTCTAACCTTAAAATGATTTTTTGGCTTCCTTACCACTCGCTTCCCATGGTTTGGGTTCCCTCACACTTCACCACACTGCAGCAGATCTGCCCTTCTCCACCTCTGACACCTTCAGCAAGGACATTACTGTGGGGACATCCTCCAGCTGCATACAGCCCCCCACCGAGAGTGGCCCCATTTCTGCTCCCTTCTGCCACCTGCACCAACAGCAGCAGTTTTCCACCAGATAATTTGGGAAGGCTGTAGCTCACCCCGCAGCATCCAGGGTCAGTGCTGCCCCCAGGCTCCCAGTGGGAAGCCCCCAGCCGGGCAGGGAAGCTGCAGCTCTGCAGTTCCTGCTGTCCCAGCCGTGCTGTGCCAGACTGGCAGGCTGCCTGCAGAGGGGAAGGGCAAAGCAAGGCTATTTTGAATGTTAAACAAGCAGAAAAGACTTTGGTACCAGCTTTCCACAGGCAGCACTAACAGCAAAGGCAAAACACTCCTTGGATTTGGCCTTGAGGTTCACCTTGAAGCCATAATCACCAGGGGCAGAACCCCAGAGGAAATAAATCTGATATTCCGGCAGGTAAAAGCCTTTTAATCAAGCCCAGCTTGGTCTCAGTGACACAATGCCATTTCAAAACACTTCGGACTGCGACGAAAGCTACATCCTTAAAATGGCAGCTAATTAATTTTCCTGTCCTGCTAACTTAATCCTTTTTCCAGCCAAGAAAGGCAAATGGGAGTTCACAGAGGCAGCCGGGAGTCTGGCAGCGTGAGCAGGAACACAAGCCCCAGGGCTCCTTGGCAGGGACCCAGGCTGTGGTGTCACAGCTTCCCAGGCCATTTTAATAGGAGGGGAGATGGAAAAAAAAATAAATAAAAGGTGACATTTGCATTATCAATGGCTCACCCTATGCCAGTGGTCCTGGGGAACCCACAGCCCTCCACACAGAGAGATGTGGATGTTTATTCCCACTTCACACCCGTGCTGCCAGGCAGAGCACCCACACTGGCAGTGCCCTCCCTGCCCAGGCTGGTGCTGGCTGAACCAGTTTCCCCGGGATCTGCCGGAGGCAGGCCGTGCTGCAGGGGCACTTCACTTTGCATTTCAGAAAAAAATAATAGAAGAAAAGATTCCCCTCCTCCCCCAAGGTATTTCTGCTGTGTATTTTAGAGCAGTTCAGGGCCAGCCACAGAAGGCCAGTGCTGATGTCCCCAGAGCCCCAGGCTGCTCCAGAATCCCTTGTGCCTGCCCCAGGTCTCTGCTCCAGTGCAGGATGCAGGAGGAGCATCCTCTGCACACAGCAAAGGCTGAAGCAGAAGAGCACAAAACAGGATGCAGCCCAAAGCAGTTTTGGAGCAGCCAGTTTGGCAGGCAGTGCAAAGAGGGCCTCCTGTTCCCCACATCCACACCAGGCTGTCACTCCCTGGCCCATTACTGAAGCCTCCAAGGCACCCACAGGCCTGGGGGAGCCCCCAGTGAGGCTCCCAGCACAATGCCAAGCTTATGGAGGGGAGAAGAGAATGCCCCCTCCTTGCCCAGTGCCACCATGCTGCTCTACAGCCTCCTGGCACACACAGATCCCTTGGAGGGACCTTGGAGATGGTGGCACCATTTCACCACCACCACCACTCTGAAGCTGGAGCCAGCTGCTCCTTCCACACCTGCTTAAATACACTTCAGATCACAAAGGGAAATGCACAGCAGGGTGAGACCCATGTTCATCTCCACGGGAGGGACTCACATATCCTACAGGTTGCACCAGGGCTGGTTAAAAACCCCGCTCTGCTGGTGGCCAAGCACGGCCACGGCCACGCTGCTGCCTTGGGCTGTCCTGGGCTGGCAGGGAGGACAAACAAGGGAGCAGCCTGAGCTGTCTCCCAGCATGGGAGCAGTGGACAGGGGAGTCTCAAGGCACTTTGTTCTCTGCCTTTGCTTCTTGTGCTCAGGCAGCATCTGCAGAGCTTGAAAAGGGCAGACATGAAGCCCAAACCCACCAGATTCCGGGGGCAGAGCAATGGGATGCTCCACAGAGACAAAGTGCAAGTCAAAACAGGAGCAGTGAAATAAGAAGTGAGTCAGGACAGATGAGCTCCAGACAGAGCAGAGCACTCCATCTGCACAAAACCCCCTGGCAGGGCCCCACGCCAGCCTCACACTGAGCACAGCCCTGACCTCCCAAACTCACCACTGGCCAGCCCCTCAGAGGAGCTCCCACCTCATGCCTGAACAAGGAAAGGTTTTCAATCTCCTTCTGCTTTCCTACCATAGCAAGAGCTGTCCCTTTCGTCTCACCTTCACAACCCCTTCTCCCTTCAACAGTGGGTACACCAGGGCCAGGGTGCAAGGAGGGCCTGTTGTATCTACATTTGCAGGAATTCACCTTTGGCCACTGGAACCCAGACAAAAACCAGCTTTTAGCTGCCCCACGAGGTCAGAGCCTCCTCAGGGTCCTGATGTGTGAAGAAAAGCCACCACCATCGCTCAACCCATTATGCAGCAAGCGTTTCCCATGGCAGCCCGGGCCGTGACTCACCAGGAGCTGCCGCTCCTGCAGGGAATTCAGACAGTTCCCAGGAGTGGCTCTGACCCGGTTTCACCTGCTGGGAGCCGCAGGCGCTGCCGCAGCAGCAGCTCCTCGGTGAGAGCCCTCCCAGCTCACCGAGCCCCAGCACGTCCTGCCCACATCCAGCTCCCGGCATTCCTGTTCTCTGACACAACTCCCGCGGGAGGGTTTGATGGATGTGATACACTTCAAACAGCCTCTTCCAGAGTCCCCCACCGTCTCCTTTTCCACTAATGATCATTTTGGATAGCAGCTCCTAAGTTCTGTGTGTGCAGAGGGAGGAGCCCTGAGCCCAGGGATGCCAGCACAATTTCAAAATGTGCTTTCAATGAGCTGGGAAAGGAAAGGTGCTGGAGCAGCTCAGGTCGGAAGACAAACTCCAACAAAGACGCAGCATCACCACAAGTGGCAAAAGGCTTGGGCAGCTTCTCTGCAGCCCTCCTACCTTCCTTACCAAGCTCCTGCTTTTATCCAGCCCCAGAAGAACACTTCCAGCCAAAAGGAGCCACTGCAGCCACCTCTGTGTGGAAGCAGTAGGGAGCCAGCCCTGCCTCCACCGCACGCTGCTCCCATGCCAGAGCCAGCTGGGAGGTGGGAGAGCACAGGGAAAAAGGAACCCACTGACATTACAAGAGCCCAGCAACCAGTGTGTTGGTTTGTGGTGGGATTGTCCACACCAGGGAAATAATTCAAGTGTGCAAGACCAAATTAGGGCACAGATTTTATAATCATCTTTGTTAGTGACACACTATATGACCTTGGGTAAGTCCCTCCATCCATCTTTAAAGACTCAGAGGAGAGCCACAGGACTTTAATTAGCAGCCCTAAAAGTGCTCAAGATAGCTTGTCTCTCTTCCAAAATAACCAACTGCAGATGAATTGGAACAATCTTATTTTCAAATTCTGCAAGCAACTGGGATCCAGGCTGCTCTCAGATCAGTCACTTCGACAACATAATCAAAGTTAAATGTGCCAGCTGTGCATGAAGGGTTTTAATATGCTGTGCAGACTGGAAAGCAGCTCAAAGAATCAATGTTATTTTTCCATGGCTGGGATGTCACTGTCGAACAGCTGCATTATAATCATCTGCAATCAGCAAAATGCCCTTTTTTTAAATCACTTTCTAGTCTTGGGGAACAGGGCTCATTTTTATTTCTGCCCTACTTAGGAAAGCACCCTTGATCCCTGAGTCACCCACTGCCAAGGGATCAGGCAGCCACTACAGCAACGTGTCCTGACCAGCCCTGTGGCTGCTCAAACCCAAATACCCAACAGCCTCCTCAGCTCCACGAGTTGTGCCCAGACAGGAACTGCTCACACTGCTACCACCACCTCAAGGAACAGCAAGTGCATTTCCACAAACCCAGCAAAAATCAGCTCCATTTGCCTACTGCCACTGATCCAAGAGCTGGGATGGTTCCAGAGCAGTCTCTCCCTGTGGAAAACCTGAGCACAGCTCAGCATCCTCCTCTGCAAGGGCCACCTCTGCACAAGCACATGGGTCACAGCTGCAAGATGAAGCAAAGGGGGAGGTCTCCAACTCCATCCTTTATAAAAGACTGAACCTCTTTGATATATTCTACATACTGACTATTTACAAATACAATTTAACATTAAAATATACACCTGCTCTGGAGTAAAAGACAGGAAACAGGCTGACCATGCAAAAAGAGCTTTGCCCCAGTAACTACCAAAATGCTTTGTAACCTCTCCTCCTGTTCAGCATTCTGCAGGGCTCTAACTACTTTGTAAATGAGCACACACCACGGGGATCACTCCCAAAAAGCTCTGTCCCTCCTACCAGCTGCTCAACAGTGGCAAGTGGAGCACTGGGATATAGCAAATTGCCAGAGGTGTCCAATATTTTAAGGGACATTATGCAAGACTGTTTGCATTAGAGGAGTGACAGTGATGGAGATGACAGCAAGCATATACAAATGCCAAGGATCCAGCTACTTCCACTGCAGCTGGAGATGGTCCAGGACTAGGAAACAGCCATCAAATTCCCACTGCAGATGAAAAGATAAAACTTCCCCAAGCTCTCAAAAACATCAGATCTCCAGCAAAAATCTCATCTCAGGTTTCCATTCCACCACCTTTCCCAAGCCAAACTGTTCTTCTGGACTTCAATATAAATTGTTTGAGAGCTTCATCCCGAGCTCAACAACCTGAAGAAATATGTAGCTGCTTTGAGCACATCTCAGCTCGTGGTGAAGGGCAATTTTCCTTACATGGTACCAGCAGTCCCCATTCCTGGCAAAGCCATGTGGGTGAAGGCATGTGCAGCTCAGTTCTTCCACTGCCTATGGAAACATCCTCCAGCATTTACCACGAGGCTGTACAAGTCTGTACAACAATTAACTCCTTCCTTGGCACATCCATCCTCTGAACTCTGAGTAATCAGCTGCTCAAGGCACCAGATCTGTGCTCCCAGCCCTGAAAAGCATCTTGTGCACTTCTGAAATGAAGGCTCTGGCATGGAAGAGGTGAAGCTGAGCCACCTCCCACAGCACACAAGCAGCACCTGCCTTTTCCACCAACTCTTCTCACAGCCCCTGTCTGCATTTCCAGCTCCAGGGACAACCACAGGGCTCCCCTGCCATGCTGCTTTAGCCACTACCAAGAGACAACACCATATCACAGAGAGAAGAAAAACACCAATGCCAAAGCCAAGCCAACAGTCTTTCCGTGATGAAACAACATGCCAGATTGCAGCTCAACTCAATGGATAATTTCAGGAAAGTTCAACATTTTTTGTTTAGTCCATCCTCCTTGAAATGATCTCAAGATTCAGATTTAGAATACAGTTTAACAATTCCTGCAGGCCAGAAGATTTTTGCTAAGTCCCAAGGCATTCTTCTTCTCCAGTTTCTTCCTTTTCCACTTAGGATAGACTTCAACTTGTTTTTGCAGACCTGCAAGCAGCAGCTCCTTTTAATTCCAGTGACTAACATCCTTCCTTCAGCTCTCTGCCAAACCTCCTGTCTGCCAGATCTGGTGTCTTTGGCCTTGTTTTCTGCTTAACTAGGTTGCACATTCTCAAGACAAGCACTCTCAAGTCCATTTGCTAAAGGTGTGATGTTGCCACGTTGCTGGTATGAAATACTGTAATTGAGCTATATAGGTTTTTTTAACCATTTGTTTCTGTCAGGTAATGCATTTCTTGTATTTTTCCATCAGAAGTTTCTTAGTAGATAGTAAAAAACAGACCACAAGAAATGAAACTCAACAGCCTACGCTGCTGCCATTTCAGCCAGGCAGTTTAGAAGAACCAGGAGAAAACTACCAGATGGAAAAAAAAAAAAAACCAAAAAATAGGTTTGGGGTTTTTTTACAGTTTCCTGCAAAGGGAGACATACAATTGCTTGACCACAGTACAGTAACAGCCTCCGCAGCTGCTGTTTTGGAAGATGACAATCACTCTCTGATGCTGGTTAAACCTGGGCAAGAATACATGTGCCCACCATAAATGCACTGCACCCCCAAACTGGGAACAGCAGCACCCAACAGACACCTGCCACAGTGACCAGCCTTGGAGCTGCATGGCTTAGGAGGGAAAACCCTTGATGTCTACAAGGGAAAAAATAAAGCTAACACACAGAGAGGAGGCCTAGTTAAGAGAGGGTCAGAAAACCCTCAGATGCAGCAGAACTCTCACTAGTATCCAGACTCCAAAGCACCTAACAACCCTTCCAACCCAAGGAAGGCAAGTGCTAAATTTGTTAATTCAGATTGTGCTCTTTACAGGAAACACAGAGCTGCATTTCTTCCCTACTTCCCAACATTCAACTGTGCCACATTATTTCAACCTTACATAAACAACAGCTCAAACCCTTAAGTCTGAGCCAAGCACAAATAGCTTCCAATTCCAGGATGCATCAGTGGACCCATCCTCTCTCCTGAGCCTTGCTGAGGGACACTCCTGCTGCCAGAGGCTCAGCTGTCACACAGGTACAGTCCTGGTGACACAGCTCCTGCTGCTGGCTATGGTCTGTACCAGGAAAGGCAAGCCCTGACAGCAGTGTGGCTCTCCTGGCTGTCCCTGTAGTGCCAGCACAGCTTGGGACTGCACTTGTCCAAAAGCACATGCCACTCACATCCAGCACTGGGGTCTGGCTCACAAGGAATTCTCTCCTTTAAGACTCTTCTTAAACCAGTTGCAAAGCATTTTCTGCTTCCTAAATGAAACATTTCCATGTGGAATTCAGGGCTGTGTGTGCTCTTCACCAACTGGTGTTGCTCCTTTTTCTTTGTCTCTGCACTGACACAATCCCTAAGAACATCTTCCTTCCTTCTTATGAACTCATGTCCAGTTCACTACGTGGTTTCTGCTGCTCTAATATTCTAACCCAAATTCAATCTGTTCAGGTAACATAATGGTGAGATCAGGGAAAATTCCCACTGCTCGCACTTGAATATTTTGTAGCTTCTCAGGTTCCAAATGCAAGATTCCAAAGGAGTGCATGGAAGTTACCAGCTCCCTGCAGCTGATTTGGCAGCCAACTGCATCCCACCAAAAGAGCAGAATTACACACTAGTGCCAAGGTCACTAGTGAAAAATATGGCCCCTGCTCAGACACACAATGATCAAGTGAGTGACTCTGGAATTAGTGATGGAAACTGAACAGCCATTAACTACAAAGAAGAAAGCTGTCTCTCTTATCACCTACTATTTCAAGAATAGCACATTACATGCAACTTGATGCATTTAACCAGGCCGTTTTACAACGAGGTATATCTGACCCTCCATAAATAAAATGCCTTAGAAGAGTCCAACACTTGGCATGGGATGTCCATCACAGTGACAAACAGCTGCCATATGAAATTTGAAGGAGTAAATCCCCCTTTGTATAATTTCAATGTATTTGTGGAGTTTTAAAACAAATATTCAATTTTATTCATCTGCAGAGATGAATAAAAGTTACTTCTAAAAATCAGGGCACATTTATAGTAATGCATTCTCCTGTGTCACTTCATTCATATACACGGTGACAGAGATTTACTGTTGCTGTATTTCATTTCCTTCTTGAATTTCATTTCCTTCTTGGATTTCACTGGTGTCATTCCAATGGTCAAACTGCATCTTCCAAGGAAATCAAGGCCACTGCTTGAGAGCGGATGGAAAAGATGTCTCACAGGCTGGTTTGTACTAAAAATACCAGCAGGAACAGAGAAGTACAGGCTCACCATGAGAATCTGCTTCCCTGCCTGGCCAGTCCACTGGAATACCTGGGACATTTCCCATACTAGGCCAAGAGCACAAGTCAGCATGAGCACAACTTTAACCTGTCTTTTAAAGAAAGCTGTTAGAGGATCAGAGGAGGTTATGAGCAAACACCTGAAAATTCACACTCGTCCCACGAGACACTTCATACTGGCACATTACTGGTACTGTACTGCTTTAGAGAGAAAAAAAAGTATATAATTATATACAGGTGGCTTCAGTCTTCTTTGTATGTTCTGTCATATATGGAATTGCCTTTGGACAAAATAGTTAAGATGAACAAAGGAGAGGATACCAGCTCAGGTAACCAAGGGTTTGGCAAACTGGAACTTACAGCCCTTAAAACTGAGTAAAAATGTGCACCCCAGAGGCCAAGCTGAGTGACACCTGGACAGCTGCTCCAGGGTACAAACACATTCTGCAGCTAACACCACAAGCTGTGTTTGAGGATGTGAAAGACCAGGTTCAGCTGGTTTTACAAAAATATCCTCAGTCTGCTGGTAACAGACAACTGGAGGAACTCAGTGCTGCCCGCTACAGACTCCTCAGATTAGCACTTCTTAAAAATTAATAAAATGGTTTATTTTATATATACATATGTTCCAAAAAATTTATACAGTTAAAATATCAAATTAGTGATCTGGTAACAATACTGTTCAAAATAATCTCTTTTGTATGAACATTAAAATACACGTTTTTAAAAGCATCTCCTTTTAGTGCTTCCAAAGCACAGCGTGTGCCAAGGCCACCTGAAGAATCTCCGTCCTCCTCACAGGATGAAAGAGAACTGAAGTCGGGGACCTGGGAAGCCTCAGGTGCACTTTCATAATGTCTGCAGACAAAACAGAAGAGAGTCTGAGGTAGATTGTTTAGTGACCATCAGGTGGTAACAGTCACAGGGCTGTCTTTAGCTTTCATTAACACAATAGCAGTTTCTTTACTCTCAATCTACACTGAATCTCAAGTTTAAAGGCATGGCTAGCAGTTCTTGGGAACAAGACCCTTGTCTCTGTGGTGGCAACATGCAATTTTACCAGTGCAGGTGTTTCTGGGAGGGTTTTTTTGGGAACACACGGGCTCTCTCCACGATGCAGACAGTGTGTGCATTTGACAGTGCCCCATTTTAGTGCAACCTGCTGCCTATAGCACGTAAATGTCTAATGACAGCGTTCAAATGAGTAAATTCTCATCACCTGCAGGAGGGGCAGCAATGGTTATTTTCTTCCGCCTGTTGAGCAAAGAGCACCCTCCACAGGAAAAAGCCACACCTTTCATAGCAAATCCTTAAGGTTATAGCCCAGCTTCTGCCGAATCAGGCTCTTAAAGTTAAAGCTCCACTGCTTCTTCTCAGACTGTGACAGTAAAATGACTTGACTGCCGAGATGGTGAGGGCAGCAGCCACGTCCTCTTCCACTCTTCTGTGGCACAGCAAACTCGTTCCTGGTCCGCATTGCTCTGGCTGGTGCATTATTATCTGCTGTTGACATGATTAACTCTGTTGGGTGGGCTGGTGAAATCTAGTTCCTCTAGTATTCTCTCTAAGTGTTGTATTAAGACCCGTTTTTTAAACCTACGGAAGAGAGGGAGAGAAATATCAATTTCTTCTTCCAAAAATACAGTTGAACAACTCAAGAATATTCAGCCATGACAAATCATATTCCCAGAGGTTCTCTGTTTCCAGTAGGGAAGAGCTTGCTTTATTTCTGACATTAGAATGGCTAGAAAATTTAATTTACTACATTTGCCCCTCCCCAACCCACTCATATTTTGAGTTGATCTTCAAGAACAACCTGTTATCTCTCTAATTAATATTTAAACTTTAATGTCATTCACTACATAAAAATGTAACAGTAGTTTGACCACTAAAACAATTATAATTTAAGTATGTCAAAACAGAAAATCAGATAGCACTGATAAAGCTTATTATTTACTACCATTATCTAAATTAATATTAAATTTATGACTGAGTCATTTCTATCTATACAAACCTTGCTGCTTCCTTGATAGCAAATTCAATGAAATACTTCTGAATTTCCATAGGTCCTTGCACCTCCTCAAGAAGAGAAAATATTTTTTCATAATCTAAAAAAGAGATAAAAATTAAACCAAGTATTAAAAATTAATGTTGCAGATAAAATTTCAGAAAAGCTCAAGAGCAAAAAAGAAAAACAAAGCTCAGTCTCATGTATCTCTGTATGATAAAACATGTAAGGCAAGAAAAACACCTGCGCTAGCTTTAAGAGCAGAACACAGGTGACAGAATAATTCAAAGTAATACTGATGATCTGGGAATTCAAATGTGGCACCAAAGATTAAGGTTCTCTTTAAAAGCAGCAGGTAGGAACATTTATCCTCAGATAAATGGCTGGTAGAGAGAAGCCTCCCATTTCCATGATCACAGCTAACACACACAGGGCCACCAAACCCTGATCTGCCCTGGAGCCATTGTTTCCATCTCTAGAAAGGCAAATTATCAACCCTTAGTGTGAGCAAAACACGACTCCCACTGGTACAGGGTAAATATGTCCACTGCAAAAGAATAAACTGGACATACTAAACTGGAAACAAATTTAAAACCAGCATTGTTTCACTATTTCCCATAACTGACCCCTGTATTAATACATTTCTGGTACTGTGACCAAAAGTCTGCCCAGAGTGGGCAGAGGGAGCATAAAGGGTCAGACCTCTAAACAGATTACATATTCAAGTCACTCCAATTTAGCTTCTTTCTCTGATGACAGCTTGAATCCTGCAGCAAGACAGGTGACTCACACTGAACACAGTTTTACTAGGCATGAATTTGGTACAAAATTGGATGAACCCACTTTTCAGAGTGTCACTTTTAGCCTTCAATTCTTAAGTGTTTGCAACTTTTACGTTTCATCACTAATTAGTCTCACAAATTTATTTTTTTTTAAATCACTGTGCTGTAAGCTGTTACTATTCCCTTTCAAGCACAGTCCAAGATGCACACCCTTACAGAGATGTGCCTTTGCCCTGCAAAAGGGAGTTTTGATGGACACAGAGCAACAAGTACACTTTGTGTACACAGGAGCAGTGCAGCCTAAGGCAGAGTATTCGGTCTCATTAGATCATCTGTAACAAAACCAAAACCTCTGAAAGGTGCTGCTTTTACAGGGCACCTCTTACACCAGTTAACCTGTCTTCAAGGGCAAACCAGGGTGACTTGGCACTTAACCTCCTAAGCCCAAGTCTAAACTTCAACTCACCTGCCCAGCATTTCCTCTTTTTTTACCCCTCCACTGCTCATTTATGAGCAACCAGAAATTACTCAAAATCTGAAGTTGTGTGTATATTAAAAATAGTTCTTTCATTCCAGGAAAAGTCTCCTCTCTCACACCACATATAATATACACTATAAAATAAAAGAAACCCAAATAACTTACTTCTTCCAGGTTTGCGAACCTCTTTCATCACTTTAATTTTGATGTCAGCATTGCTTCCCTCCAACATGGTAGGTGTTATTTTGAAGGAATTTGGCACAGATTCAGAAGTAGACTCCATGGCCCGCTTTTGGTCATCTCCACTCACACTGTAATTCACAGGCCCCCGAACAAGGGCGTTGGTACCAGGTTTATGATCCAACCCATCTTCACTTAAACAATTGAATTCAACAGGTAAGGAGTCTAAGTCGTTGGGTAACATCTCATCCTCTCCCACAGCAGCTGGAACCACAGGAGCCATTTGCACAGGTAAGCCATCAATTTGCTTCTCCATTGACTGACAATTTTCTGCTTTCTTCTCTCCATTGCCATCTTGGACAACACTGTTACTGGTATCTACAAGTGAAAAACATATATCTTACTGGTGCATAAGAGCAGCATCAAAAAAAACAAACAGAAGTACTTCTGTATCCTTTTTGTCTGAAGTGCTGTGTAGCAATCTGACAACACTGGACAACACTCCAAAACCTTTATTCAGCTGTGGATGTGACCAAGAGAATACCTCCCCTTTGGACTGCTGCATCTCCTATCGTTATTGTTAAGTCACCATGTTCTGTACTCCTAGTGCAATGTCATGACTCCTAAGTAAACTCATGTTTTCCTTCTCTTCCCCAAACCCAGCTAATGGAGTTTTCTTCTGACTCCATTTGCTGCAATAGGTGGGTATGAAAATTCCAATTTGTGGGAAACGAAACAACTGTATTTTAACTTTCCTTCTTCACCACAGAATGAAAAACTTAAAGCTGATCTGAGATACTTTCTATCTCCAAACAGCTTTTTAAATTTCACATTAGCTATAGCAGCAACCTTTTCATCTAAGCCAACAAAAGAAACCCACTCCTACGTAACAGCGAAGCACAGACGCGCTGGCAGAACCTTTTCCCTCCCTCCCCAGATCCCCCACCACCCGAGCTGCTGCACCACAGCTCAGCATACCTTTATTTGCTGGGACACCCTTGAGGCCCAGGTAGCAGGGGGAGCCAGGGGCAGCGGGTGGCCCCTTGCCACCCACGTGGTTGGTGACGACGGGCGGTGCCTGCGGCCGCCGCAGCAGGGGGGACATGCTGCGCCGCCGCTTCAGCGACGCCGGCGTGTTCGGCTCCCCGGGACGCTTGATCTTGTTCTGGGGCCCAGCCACAAACTCGTCAGCTTCATCTATCATCATACCCTGAAAAGGAAGTAATAATTTCAGCTAGCAGCACAAAGCAGCAACTGTTTCACCAAGCCACTGATGAGTTGAGTCCCTGTGCGTTCAGACTCAAGTGGCGTTCAGAACACTTGACAGCTCTCAGGACAGATACCCAACGTAACCAGAGAGAGCCCAGTGCCACTCTGTAAAGCAGCACGATTCCATACACATTCCTCTTGGACCACACGGGAGACATCCCTCCTTTCCACAGGCTGCACAGGTTAGCAATATATTGTAGTTGTGGGGGAGAAAGTCTATGCACAAACGATTTCAAGCTGCATTAAATATAAAGGCAGAGCAGGCAGCAAGGCCCCTCCTACCTTCTTGTCCTGTTTAAATGGATTGCCAAATGTATGGAGTCTTTTTGGTTGATCTGGGTCAATTTCCCGAAGAGGTGAAGGCATCATTTTCAGGTATTCCTGGTAATTTCCCATCTGAGCAACAGGAACACTATGAAGGCAGTCTGCAACAGAAAAGAGATCTTAATTCAGTCTTAAAATTAAAGTAATACAAACTTCACACCTCAAGTGTTAGCATTTAACTGATTATTTCTTTTGACTACGGAGGATGACCTGAAGACTACAATTGTGGAAATAAGCCAGGCAATAGCTGAGCTTAATTGGCAGAAGAATAAAAAATAAGCGAGTTTAATTTCTACACCAACAACTGCATCTTTAGACCACCAGCACCTCACAAAAAACAAAGAGAGCTCCTCTCTGCCTTAAGCCCCCATTACTTCCTCACTTCCTAACACTAAACCCTGGTGAATGTGAAAGCTCTCCCATGGAACTTATTTTCATATTTCAAAGCCAGCACGACATCTTGCATGACAGAAGGCAAAGATCTCCTTCCTTCCCCTTCGGAGTCAAGAAAAGGGCATTGTCTGACTCAGCAAGAGATGCAATGGCCACCTCTGCCCTCACACCAAAAACACTGCCTTAAGGAAATAACAAAAATAGCTGTATTCTCTTCAAACTATTAATGAACTGTGATTCCTTACCTTCATCCTGCCCCAAGATAAGCCTGTGTGTTTTCAGAAGATTGGTTCTCATTCTAGTTAG
Organism: Passer montanus; assembly: GCF_014805655.1. Classification (NCBI taxonomy): domain Eukaryota; kingdom Metazoa; phylum Chordata; class Aves; order Passeriformes; family Passeridae; genus Passer; species Passer montanus. The sequence continues at coordinate 6,626,705 of NW_024369818.1, forward strand.
CTGGTCTAGAAGACTGCGACGAGGAATATCATATGCATTTCTGAATGCCTGTGGCTTCAAATCCTAGTTTTGTAACAAAATAAGTAACTTTCAGTTAATCCATCAGTTCTCATGCATGGAGAAATTCCACTAAGAACTGTAATAACATTAACTTTTAAAAAATATTCTTAAGTAACTTTACAGCTTCATAACTGGATACAAGCAGCTCAGTGGCTGTCTTTTCAACACGACCTTATTCAGCATTAGTGCTTTAAGCTCCATTAAGAGTAAGCACATTAATTCGTGGATGAACAACAATAGCTGTCTTTTACAGAGATTGGCACTTAAAACACAGTCATTTTCATTTACTACCATGGCATTTTCAAACAGTGTCCCAAAATCAAGTGCAAAAAAATTGCATTTACTCTTCTCCCTCTTTATGTCTATGCTGTACTCATCACAGTTCAGCGAAGGTACTTCCTTCTACACTAAGCCCATAAAAGTTACCCACATAAAACAGATGAGATTAACTGCTTAGTCATGCAAGATCACAGTGCTGTTTACCTTGTTTAAGAGTCCTATGTGGAATCCAGCAAATTCTTTAACATTCATTTCTGACAGTCTCAGAGGAGATTCCCCAGTGATCCCTTGCAGCAGTTGTTTAAAATCCCTACTGTGTACCAAGGAGAGGCCACTGGAGTGATTTTTCACTTTTATTCCAATTTCTTGTGGAACTTTCTTACCCACTGAACCTATTATCCGTTCCGATTCTATTTTTGTCTAAAATGGAATCACACCGTGAGTTAAAGAATCAGCAGGCATTGCACATTTCCAGTACAAAACACACAGTACATTAGCAGAATAAAACTATAAATTTAGTTCCCTACTACCTACCCAGGGATACATTGGATTACATAGATTAGATCTCAAGCATAAAGAAATCCTAATGTGCTAGCATATGGAAAAATATTTAGCCAGTGTATCTAAATTTATATGCCAGTAGGAGGTCTGTGAATATTCCCTGATTTTGCTGCAAGTCTTTAACTATCTTGTGTCTCTGAAGAACCATCTTTAAATGGAAAGAAAAAACAAAATGGAAGGTAGGACGTCTTAGCTAACAATAAAGCTGCATTCAAAACAATAGTAATATTCAGATATAGTAATATAATTTCAGTTTATTTCTGCAGCAACCTATGAACTAAGGTTTGCCCTGTATTTTTGTAACAATATAAGGGAGAAAAGTTGCAAAAGAAATCTGTTTTATGAGTACATTTCTAAAATGTATCACTTCTCCAATTAGCACAGATTTCTTATTAGAGCTACAGAGCATTTTACTGTATTAAATTCTAACTGCATTCAGAGTTAAGGTTTTTTTACCCACTAGCAATACCTCCAAAGGAAAAAAACACCCAACCAACCAAAACCCCAAAACCCACTGTGATTGCAAGCCACTTCCCCCAGATCTCCTCTGCACAGTTTGCCTCATTATCTGTGGGAAATTGAATTTAAGGATAGCAGAAGCACAGCAGAATTCTGGAATTGCCTGTGCCTATAGAGGAGCTGATAATGCATTCCACACATTCAAACTGTTCCATGTGCTGAGAACGTCTGTGAGAGCCACAGCAGCCATCTCCAGTCATTCCAACAGTGCAGATAAATCACATCAATTTGCATATCATTACATTTCCAAAATACCACAGAAAGTTTTATGTCTAGTAGATGCTCAGTCATTCAGAGGCTCTGGGATGTATTTTGTGCATTCTTTAAGGCGGAGGATTTTTGCTTTGTAATTTTAAAGGCTGCTTCCCCCACTGCCTTTCAGATATTGAACTGCTGTTTTAAGAGCTCCTCATGCTAAGGAGGAACAACTTCCAGGCCCTTACACCTGGAATGGCAGAACTGGCAAAGAGAAAAGGATATGTAGGACTATTTTCCACCAGGTCACACTTAACAGACAGAAGACTTTGACCTGAAGGAAAGAGGAAGCTCAGATATAAAGCTTGAACTGTGATTTTACTCCCCACGGACAAGAACATACTTTTACTTTTTTGGAAAATACACATTGCCCAGGGACACATGGAAATAAACATGAGACTGAAAACAAGCCTCTGACTTCAGCTGTGAAGAACAATGGCAAGAGCAGGCATAAATCCAATTAATGATTATCTTTGGAGTTTTAAATCTAACAAATATTTGAAGTATAGCTGAAGAGGTTTCATTTGCATTCCTCTCCACCATATACAGAAGGCACAATCACTGGCTACAGAACCATACTGGATTCATCCATATTTGCAGTTGAAATGCTCACCAATCTTCAATTATAATATATGCTGCACACCCATATGAACTCCCCCAGGGATTAACTGCTTTATAATGAGATTACCACAAACTAAATAATCAACGCACTTCTAATTGCAAAGGTTTCATCAATACTACCTGTTGGCTGAGTTTTTTAAGGTAAGAGATAACACTGTAACTAAGTCCACAATCTAAATTATCTGATATCAGATTTGGAGCTCCCATCATCCTTAGGGCTTTCTTTAATGGCTATAAGGAAAACAAAATACACAATAGTAAGAGAATAAGTATTTAAAAAAGAAATTTATAAGCTCAATTATAGGAAGCTAAGGCACATAGATTAGTGCTCTAGCTTTTCCACTTTTGGCCACTAAAATTCAAGTCTATTCAGATAACATGTGACATGAGTTTGGTGTCTAACTAGCTCACAATGGACATTATGCCACATCACCAAGACACCACACAGCGTGGTGCCACTGGCAGGTTCCACTCCAAGGCTCAGGTCCAGAATAGCCGGGATGATGCAAGTCCATATTGAGGTGCATTGTCCAAGCTACATTAAAAGGTGACACAGTGCCTCCCTCCACCCTTTATTTGGCTCAGTCAATATCAGTTTCCCAAGTTGTAGCACTTGGCCCACATTAACAAACAACCTAATCTGCATTTTCCTTATTCAGCTACCAAAAAAATGCCAAATTTGGCTTATCTGAATGTTCTGAAGTACTTTTGATCAAAATTCATTTAATATTTAATGATCAGAAAACACATTTATTAAACACTTAAGATATTAACATAGCTACTCCTCGTCCTCAGTATTTCTTCAAATTTTTTTATTCTTAAAAATGTTTACTCTAATCTACATACCTCTGAAAGGCAGAATGTTAACTACCTAAAATGCCATCATAATTATGTAAAAAAACTTTACTGGGAAGAGGTATGATGCAAAGGACTCTGGTCACACCAGCCATTATACCCCAGAGGATGAGATGAGAAGAGGAACATACCAGTAAGTAGTAAGGAGGCATTGTTTTTAAGTAGTTGTCAAAAGCCTGTCGCCACTTCAGATTTGGCTTAAGTTTGTGAACCTTAAACAAGTCATCTGCAACAAGGAAAACAACAACAGGAGGTGTCATTTATACAGTCCCACAATTTTAGCTTTGTCCAAAATCGTACGTGCCAGGTTTCCCCCCGTTTTCTCCCCCCACCCATGTCCCAGTGGGGCTTCCCCCCAAAAACTGCTCTTAGCCTGAGGTGTGAAGGATTGGGAATCCCCACTCCTAGCTGCAGTAGGTAATCCAGAGCAAGTCCCCATTACAACCAAACTTACAAGGTACACCAGACTTAAACACTGCACACAACTACCAGCAGCATGGAAGGTGCAACAGATCCACCTGTTAAAGAGTTTCACCTCCCTTGCCTCTCTCTTGCACATCAGGGAGTCCCTGTATCTGATTAAATCAAACAACATTAATTTGGTTCCATTTCCATTTTCAAACCAGCTTTCTTCTGTTCAACCTGTATGATGAATTCTGGTCTCCAGTAAAATTATTCTTTGGCATCAAAGGGAAAGAACAAAAAAAGTTCAATCAGAGAATCCTTCTGGACAGCTTTGCTGGACTTGCTGCCAACAGCAGCAGCTGCACCTGGCAGACAAGGGGTTACCTCCAGCCACAACACCTGCCTCCTGCCAGGGCAGCAAATCTCCCACAGGTATAGACAAGAGAGAGAAATTAGCTACAAAAACTGCTGTCCTTTAAGAGAGGGGCAAGCAGACATTCCTTGCTTTGGGTAGTGTTTTAGAAGCACGTGGCTCACTCCAGGTGTGCACCTGGCTGCTCAGGAATGGCTGAGGTGAAGTGTGGGCCCCTTTGCTGTGCACACTCTGAACTGTGCCTGTGGTCTCTGCACCAAACACAGCATCCTGCAATTTTCCATTTGCAATTATGAATTATCCACTGAAATGAAGGTTCTTAGTAGGATTGTAGCACGCTAGCAAAGTGAGGCTAATGGAAGGATATGCAGGTCTGGAGAAAGGGACGTCCAAAAATTAACTGGGGAGAGCTGCAGGAGACAGAGATGCACAGAAGAGGGTGTGCAAAAGACAGATGTAGCAAAGAAATAGTTTTCTCCACACTGAGTTTTCAGGAAGATGTATTTGGAGAAGAAAATTTGACTTGCATAGTGCTCTGCACAAATTGAACAGATGTTATGATACTACTTCCCAAGTTCTCGTAGACACACCACACTCAATTACAGGTATTTTCCATGAATTCTGGATTACATATAAAAACCATACTACAGATGCTACTTCTTCTCTTCCCTGGCCTGAAGAAAGTGGGCTGGAGTTGGACAGGACAAATCAAAATTCCATTTAAAAATCTCAATATACTTCAAGCTTAGCACTATTATTCAAAAGAACCTGGGGTGATATCATGATATATGGCAAAAAAGAAAAAAAATCCATTCTTATTTCACAGACCTATTTCCTTTTTGCAGCAAAATGCAAGTTAAACTACACCCGTCCCAAAATTCAACATAAAACCAAAAACTTAAAAAGCAAGATGTTCAGTACTGTAGTATGTCCTAATATTTTACAGTCTATGGGTTGGTTGAGTACAGCTTGAACCTTAAACCCCTTATCAGCACTTGATTAGTGTCTCACTATGGGCACTGTGACATGGCACAGGCACTCCTCAGCTCAGCCACCTGGGGACCCAATCCACAGCACACTTTTAGTCCCAGACATCAAAAGCAAAAGCACCTCCCTGATCTCTGCTACCCCAGGAAAAAGTTCTCGAACCTACGTAGAGCTTCAGCTTTCAAAATCAGTCTCCCCAAAGCACAAACTCACTGCAGGAACTGCCACCTTCTCAAAAGGGAGATAAACACAGCCACAAGTTTCAAAGAGAACTTCACCATCAGCATCTTACCTGCCTCTACCTTGAGAGTTTGAGACACACACTGTCAGCAGATTGCAACACAGGCCACTTTTCCCCCTGTGCCCTGGGCTGCACATGATGATTTACACAAATAAGCAAACTAAAAATAATCCAGTTAACTGTGTCTTTCACAGACTAAACCCCAAACTTTTGCAGATAAAAATCAAAAAGTATTGAAAAAATCCTTACACAATTTAGTTTTACTTCTACCTAATTATTTTCAGATACTAATTTCTGCAAAGTCTACTTAATGCAGAATTCTTTTTATTTCTGAACTCAGAGGGAGCTAAAAGCACTGCATAATGGGAACATGGTATTAAAAAACATTAGGAACAGGCTGCAAGCAACAAGGGATCAGGTAAAATCAAACAGACCAGTTAACTGAAAAATGCATTGCAAAGTCTTTATCTGCTTCAGATTAATGTAAAAAACAATCAGATTGTGACAGGACACAATATATACTTTTAACACTACAGAAGGGGACTGGACACTCCTTTAAAGCGAACAGTTAAAAAAAGGTGTGAGAGAGAGGAGAGTGAGCAGGTAATTTAAACAGTTCAGCTGGAGCCTAAATTACAACAGTTCATGCACCAAAGTAAAACTTCAAACTTTTTTTTTTTAATCACCACTCACATTAAATTCTACCTGAGCAAGTACACCACCATTCCCTGTTGACTCCTGTAATTGTCCAAATTATGCACTAATCCTCTATTCTAGGTAGTAGATTCATGATTTTACACTCACAGAAAACAGTATCCTTCCCTACAAACCATCTAAGCAAAAATAAGGCACTGCAATGGAAAGCAGCATCCATCATTACCTAAGACAGGTATTTGTCACTGTTTCCCCACTGATACAAAATGTATCAAAATGTATTTGGCTGTTCCTCCCAGGGGCACAGCATGCTGTGTTCACACCGGTGAGAACATAACACTTAGTTTCCAAAATATAAAATCATTACTTGCAGGTTCTCTCACAGCGCCTGTATCAGCATCAAAGGAATCTCTCCATGCTGCAGTCCTTCACAGGCAGACATTTTCTAAATGCTCATCCTGTTGCATATTTAGACTCACAGAAAAAGGGTATTTAACCACTTTCTCGAGGCATTTCCTGCATGGCTGTTTCACTGCTGCTTCTGCTGACACTCCCAATGAACAGTCACTCCTACTGCCCAGCAGGGCTTGCCCTCCCACCCATGCAGCTAAAAGGAACCAAGGAAACACCCTAGGCGAGGCAGAAGCATTTAGAAATACACCTCATCTTTACTTAGCTCTCCCTAAAACCCCTCCTTCAACTTCTGCTTCATGAACTTGGCTGTACAATGTTTTTAAACAGAACAGCACCTGAAGTACAACAGCTTTGCAACAATCCTTCAAGAGGAAATTTCTATAATCTGTGGGCCAAGCATCCAGCACTGAAACACGTCAGCATCTGCCTGTGAAAAGCTCTGCCTTCAGCAGCCTCCCACTGAACAGAAAGAACTGCAGCCCACCTCCTCAGTTCTGGGAGCAAACCACCACCAAGCTAGTCAGGACTTCTCTCTAGCTGCCTGAAAGCAAACTGGAGCTGCTCATGCCACATTACCCACCATGGCTGGACATGGACCAGAGAGCAGGGATTTTGTCAGCCAACCAAACACAATGCATGAGCCCAGTAACACACAGACTTTGTGCCTTCACTGTTTTATCAAGGCCTATTAAGGGTTCCTTTCCCTTAAAGCTTCTGAAAGCAGGCTCTGAAGTTAAACACCAGCAGAAGTTACAGCATTCTCAAATCCACTCTTGCAGAAACCAAGACATAAAATCACCAAAGCTACAGGATGTGGTACAATTCACCTCCTTCAGCCATGGACCAGTACGAATTCTTTCAGTTTTCTCAAGTATCACCTGCAAGCTGCCTCATACCTACCTAGCTTACCTGTTTGTAGGGCTGTCTTACATTATTCTTCAAAAAGAGAATTAAAACTTTACCTGCTCAGGAAGGCAGGAGGAAAACAAAAATTCAAGCAAAAAAAAATCTTTAAACATCTTACTGTCTGTTTATAAGGTTGAATACATTTGATAATACAGTACAAATTTACAGTTGTATAGTGGTTTTGTCCTTGAAAGAGTGACCAGAAGGAACAGAGGTAGATTACTCATGGTACTGTCCCAACCAGTCCTCCAACACAATATTCTACCAGGAGGGCAGGAGCCACTAGAACCACACTGAACAATATGAGAGGTAGTGGCTGAATGGAGCAGAGTCCTGGTCTTGGGAGTTCTCCACATCCTTTTAAATCAGGGTGAGAGTAATGAAAAATTTGTTTTACACACTCATCAGTCCTCTGCTGAACCATCAGTATCCACTACCAGTGTGTATGAAGGCACACACAGGAAGAAGGTTTCTACCTACAGAGCCAAATATAGAGTCAGGATTGCTAAAAACATCTGCAAATAATAACCAGGTATGCTGCTTATCATTTCACTCATTTTCCATACTGCTAAGTAGTAAAGGGTCCAGATCTACTTTTGTGTTGAAGGTATATTCCACAGAACTCAATTCTACCATGCCTTAGAGACCAAGGATAAACAAAGCCCTGGAAGGAGATCTGAAGGCAACCCTGTGTGTGTTTGTATGAACAATATGGAATGCATGGGATTCATGAGCTCAAGAAAACATCCACTTTACAACTCAGGCAATGTGGAAACTCTGCATTCTCCTTTGAAGATCCTCCAGAAATACAAGAAATGGATTACCAGGTGAGTAAACTGCAGAACAGCACTACACAAACTGAAAAGTGCCTCTCCTCAAAGAGAAGAAAGAGCTTTATACCCCTGTAAAAAAAAGGCAGGGGGAAGACAAGAGCTGCCAGAGAAGTCACAGCAGAACTGCAAATGTCAACATCAACATGAACAGGGAAGTTAACTTAGGATCAGTGATGGCTTTTCAGCTAGTGGATCTGCTGCAGTATTTCAGGAACCACAAAGTCACTGGAACTCTCACCCTGCTTGCACATTTTGGGACAATTACCAGGCTACATAGATAACTATAAAAGACACATTATCAGCAAGCACAAATTTCTTCTTTTTTGGTTATGACCAGGATTACAAAAAAAGCATTCCTAAATTGTGTTCTGATTTTTTTTTCCTAGAAATGAATAGAAAAAAATCCTGTGTAAGACAGCAAGACTCAATTCTCTTGGTCACTGTTCTTCTGTATCACTAAAAACACCCACAAAAACTAGAACAAAAAAGCCTTAACAGCATCTGCAACTGAAAGGGTTAGTGGCACTCTGGAAACTTCTCTCTGCCATTACCTTTATGTCTTTATACACAGCACTTTTTCATAATATCTTTCCTTAGAAAATAATTTCATTGTGGGAGTAAAAAAACAAAAGCAAAACCTGGTCCTTTGGGCAGGAAAGAAATGCAGACTGTTTCACTGCTCAATTCCTTCTTACTGCTCTGAACTGCATTAGGGAATTCCCTCTTCCCAACACCCGTGACAAACACTGCATCTCATCTTCCAGTAAAAAATAAGCTGCTACAAGAGCAACTGCAAAACCTGGATACACCACACCCTAAATGAGGGAAAAGAATGGAGGTTGAAGCTTACTCCAGGTTAAGGAAGAGGCTACGTGTCTAGGAGGTGAACAGCATCAAACATGCACTGGAAGCAGGTAGCTCTCCTCCTCTGCTGGAGAGAAAAAAAGGGAGAGGGGGTATGAAAATCCTCTCCTCCCAAAGTACGTTAAAAGAGTTTGCAACATTCTCTACTCTCTGATCTCCATTATTTTTTAATGTCTCAAACTAAGGCAGAACACCAACCATCATTGTTTTGCTTTTACTCTGGAGCAGCTGCACTGGCAGTCCAATGCAGATGTGTTACCTACCTAGCAATGGAAGTAAAACAGGGTAGTTGTAAGGCATCACAAAGAGGTTTACACAGGTTAAAGTAGTGCTTGCTTTTAAATACCCAAACGGGTGGCCGAGCTCGCTGTATTTTCCACTGCTACTCACAAATACCTGACAAAGAATAAGAGAGAGCACTGTGTTAGAATGAAGAATGTGAAGAATTGTAAGTATGGGGCATTTAAAAATTCAAATCAATCTGAATCCAGCTGCATTGAGACAGTAAATTTATCAAGCACAGACAAATCAGGGTGAGTATGGACCTACCCTCCCCAGTCACCAAACTGAGACTTGCAACATTTAGTGTACACCCAGGAAGTGTGGAAAGCTCTTCACAGAGTAATCTTTACTGCTTTAGTGAAACTACTGTGAAGTGATGCCCTGAAGAGTTTTTGAAATTATTTAAAACAGGTTAGGGACATCTGTTGAAGGAATGTTAAATAAACAAGCTATTTGGAATTAGTCTTCTGACTCAAAAATAGCACAACTAATGTTTACAACACGATAAAAAGAAATGCAAAACGTTTTAAGCATAGAAATTAAACAAAACAAACAACCACTCAAGAAATGTCTTGATTATGCCCAGTGCCAACATTCTGAAAATTGACTTAATTTTTTTAAGCGCACATATATGAGGGTTTTAATCCTGAAAAGCAATACATGTAAACAATATTTCAGCAGGATAAAAATGGTAGATGTTCTCGACTGAGGCAAGCAAAATAACCCACATCTAAGTCAAAAATAGTTTTCCTAGAAAAAAATAAACCTTGCAGCAAATAGCAAGTGGTTTTCCTCTGTTTTTTTCAGGGCATAAGAAACTGGGTTTGTTGCATGGTTTCTATGACAATGAGCCTATTTCTCTGATTTGTAAGGGTCTGATGTGTAGCTGGGAGAAGAAAAGCCATTTTTGAAAAATAGCAGAGTAATTTTAGTAACTCAGGCAAATAATGCCCCTAACAGAATATAAAGGACATTTTTGAAATTAGTTTTTTTTAAAGTAACTTTAATTTATCTTATGAATATGTCATATTTTCAACTAAGCTGTAGCATTTATTAGGGATACAAAAACAGAGACACCTCCAAATTCACTTTTCCAACTAAAGTGTAACACTAAGCATACTCCTGATGTACACATTAGTCTAATATTTAAAAGAACACCATCAAGAAGGGAGCCTGATTTTAGAGAGGACACAAACTTACAAAAAAATAACAAAAGTATCACATGACAGAGGATTTCAGCAACAGAACTTCAACCTCTGCAAGGCCAACCTAGTCAACAGGATCAACAGCTTCCATTCAATTCCCATTAGCAGCCTCAGCCATCTAGTGAAAATGATTTGCAGCTGTTCATTAGGTAACATGATGGAAACTAGTGCTGGGTTTTCCCTGTAAGCAAATGGAAGCCTGCAGAGAATTTCAATTTAGCCAAAAATGGAACCTGGGGGGCGTATTTCTTAGCAAAATGAGATGGACCTAGAAAGAGAATTAAATGAGATTACAAAGCCTGTGGAGGGAACACTCAATTCTGACTCTTAATGATTCTCTTAGAAAGGAGGTAAGTGAAACCTTGACATGCTTCTTCTCATGTGCTGCAGAGTTTGAACCAGACCCCAATTCTCCAGGCTTGCAAAGACTGAAGCACCCCAGATTAGCCATTACTTTTCTAGAATCAAATAAAGGGCAAGTACCTGCCAGCAGGTATGGGGAGACTTTCGTTCCAGGATGTACTGGGTGAGGGGTGAAGGCTCAAGCTCATACTTGTCAAAAGGAAGCTTGTCTATGACCATGGGCTCACAATCCACACAGGAGAACCTCACCACGGGGTGAGCTGTGCGTGGAGGCTGAAAGGGGGGAAAAGGGTATCAGTTTTCACATATTTATGGTAAACAAACAAATTCTCTTAAAAACATCCATAAGCGGGTATTTCACCATCCTGAAAGTCTTAAAACACTCTGTTTCCACAGTATTCATTTGAAGAAAATAAAATACAAGCTCCTATAACAGAATATAAACTAAATATTTCTCTAACTGAAAAAAAAAAAATGATCACACACTGATACACTCTTCCCACCAAGAGAAAAACATGGTTAATATGCCACTATTTATCTTTAAAAGCCTTCATGTCAATTGAGCTACAACACAGACTGGCTTAAAGGAAACTTCAACTCTTCTTCCCAGCTTGAAGTCCACAGAAAAACAGATGGGAGAGGGCTCTCAATTCACAAAGAATCTCACACAGAACTCTCTACAAATCTCTTTTTTCCCCCTATTTAATCAGCAAGGAGAATGGACAGACAGTACCTTGTGCACTTGCGAAGTGCAGGAACAGAACATGCCTAACAAAAGAGAGATGTTTAGAAAGGCTAGGAAGGCATGCCAAATCTATGATCATTTCAGTAAGAAAAGGAGAAACTAATACTGTTTTCTCCTCCTTTTCTGCAGGGAATAGCTCTTCTGTTTCAGTTTTAATTCTTCCTGCTAGTGAAAGTGTCCACACATGAAGTAATACTAAGTAAGAAAAATCCATGGTTGATCTTCTTTCAAAAACAAATACCCCTTTTTCCATGTTAATGAATTTTATAAAGCTTTGCTTAAAATTTAATAGGCTCACTATGATTTGTGCTACATGAAGTAACTTACAGTTCAATTTTTTTAATCTTTTAAAACCATTCAGCAAATTAACTAACCATATACATAGCAGTGAACTTTCTGGATACAAGAGATGTCACAGGTTACAATATCCACATTAGAGGATACCATTCTGTTAAACTTTTAAAGCAAAGTCACATTGTATTATTAACAGAAAGTAAAAACTACTCTAACCATTATTTATTTCCAGTCTGTTCAACTATTAGTGTAGAATCCTTTTTTCAGTTCTTATTTTACTTACCAGTGTTGGTGAATTCTGATCAGGCCAAAAAGATTCTGGGATTGGCCAATGCCCCACAGGAACACCCGTTTTAGGGTTAGGCCGTACATAAATGAGTTTATGACAACTATGCCACGGCTGAGAAGCAAATGAATTGATGGGCCTGGATGAATCAACAAGTCCATCTAAAATTTAAACAAAGCAAAATAACAAAAAGAAAATGAAAAGCTACATGCATGCATTTGTCTGCTAGCAAAATTTCTGTATTAGCAGCCAGTAAGGCATTTCATTACTCTTGTTCCAAAGACATAGAGAACTTTACATCAGAGGCTGAAATAACCTATGCATCCAGGTGTATCACAGAACCATCTGAGAAACAATTACAATATCTGCCCTGATCTCCCTTCTGCTCCTGTGGCACAGCCATTACACAGTGAGTGCAGCAAAGCTTACTCACGTAGTATGGAAAATGTATTTGCTGAAGCTCAGTGTCTGACACAGCTCCCACAGGCAGCACCAAGCTACTGCTGCTGTTCTGCTGCACCTGGAAAGGCTGAGAATTGGCATTTTCACTTCTACATGGGCTGCAGTGCTCACTGACTGATGCTGCCACACAGGGAAACTCAAAAGGAGCGAAGTTTCTTGGAGAAGCTGGATCCATCTTGCAGGAGGCAGCTTTTGCCACATTTTCAATTACAACAATTCACAGATCACTTAAACCCCACAGCCTGCTGCAGAGGCCAGCATTCCCTGCCAGCCCACCAGCACAGACTCTCCTGCACACTGAGGATAAAGAACTTTGTAGCACTACAGATGTAACCAGCAGTTTTCAGACTGCTCTTGAAAGCAAACAGCACAGCAGAGATCACCCACTTAACCAATCATCCTTGTTTAAAGATTTTACATTACTAGTTTTCCTTGCTTTAAAGAATTAGCCAGTAATACTGTGGACACCATGTTTCTGTCACACATCAGTTTGGTTTGGTTTCTCTGCATTATAAAAACAGTGATTTTTACAGCTTGGGTAAATCCTATCATATTTCTCTCTAGTTTAGAACTTTCTCAATTCCCATAGAAAAGGAAAGTCTTCACATTTTTTATACATCCATATCCACAGTCCATCTCTATTCAAATGTGACAGAAATGAAGGTAACAAAATCCTCGAATTTCACCAGTCATTCTGCCACACAGGAGAGAACATTTGGGCCACCAGAGACATGGGAATTTGCTGCTGAGCTGTCCAGCACAGCATTACAGGAAAGCCTTCTTTAAATAAGCAAAAGGAGAAAACAAACATAGAAAAAGCTGATTCCAGAATGAAAGCAGGAATAAAGCTGGCTTTGCTAGAATGTTCTGGTAAAATAAAATAGCTAAAAGCTACTATGTTTTCTGATATTCCAGGATCCTAACTTCCTAAATTGCAACTGGTCAGCCCTCTCCTCTTCCTTTAAGCCATGAGCTTCTGCAAATCTGAAGAACTGCTTCACATTTGGAGTGCACTTTCCTTTTCTCCTCTTATGCACTTGAGACTCATAGGGAGCAAAGTAATTCTTTGTTCTTTGCACAGTTTTTCACTCACAGCTAAGAACATTCACCTGCATCTTACTGATCCGTGATCATTTAGCAGAAAATCTACAGAAAATTAAGCACTGAGATTGCTTTAGAGATGTTTAAGAGTTTAAATACACTATTGCTAGATTTAATTCTTTTAAGTACAGTCCTGACAACACTGTAATTCAAACTTAAATGCTTCCTGCAAATATTCACTTTCCTCAGCCATCCAAAAAGAGGTAAAAAGAGTGACACAGAGCCAGCCAGCAGTAGATGATCCATACAAGCATGTGCAGACATATGGCATCATTTAACTTAGCAAGGACCAAACTAACACTTGTAAAAGGTGTATCCTGTACACTACAGGGAAAAGCTGGCAGGAAGGATATGGAAGACACTTAAGGACATCTACACACAAACAAAACATTTTGTCTTAAACATTAGGAGCAGGGAAAGAAAACCAACAATCACTGTACCTTCTCCAATAGGAGCTGGGTCTGGTCCTGACTTCTCAAAGTTAATAACAACTCCACTTTGGACTTTTTGAACTAAGGATTCTAAACACTGATTCAACATTCTTTGTGTCCGGACGCAGTACGAACGACCTGTGCAAGAGACAAATTACATGGGGAAACAGAAAAGCAAATTTTGAGTAATCTTACTTAAGGAAGGTGTTTTATTACCTAAGTCACACTGCCAAGGCTTGCAATTTTATCCAAAATAACAGCAACAAACTCTATACTAGTTTATATAAAAGCCAAAGTACTTTGCAAATGCAATACAACCAAGAAAAAGCACCAAAACCCCACAACCTGCTGAGATTTTGTTACTAAAAAGAGGCCATTAAGGCTTCATCAGGCTGGACCAAGGCCAAGTTTACAGAGGCCCTTATGAAGTCCTGATTTCACCAAGACTATGTAATCTATCTGCTTTTGTCTACCCAAACCTCCCCCTCCCACACAACAATTTCTCCAAGCACCAATTTAAAAAAATCTAATCAACATATCAAGCAATAGGATCCAGAATTAATTTTTTTAAGATTAAATTTAGCAGCAGAATTAACATCTCACCAATAGCAGTCCTGCTCAATTCAACACTTAAATAACAAAAAAAATTTTTAAGAACCCTCATGGTGAGCAAAGCCAACATCCAGAATAACCAAAGAAATTTTCCAAAACCTCCCACTGCATTTATAAAATGCTCTCACATCTAGATCCGAAATAGGAATATTGCTTTATTTTAAAGTTCTCCTGTGCTACTGAAATCCAGGAAACCACCACATGGATTCACATGGACACAGAGTAATTCAGACAGAGAAAACAGAGGTGAAGGTGAATTAAAGGAAAAGACATATTTCAAGGCAAATGCCAAACGTGAAGCAAAGCAAAAAAGCATCCAGTTACCTCCTGTAACCTCACACATCTGTGTGATAGCAGATTCATCAGTAGGCACACTCCCAAGCTGCTCTGGCTCAGCAGATGCAGCTCCTGGCAGACGCAGCACCAGAGCAAACAGCCTTTGATCCCAGCGGAATGGTTCTTTGGTTAGTTCACTTCCAGGCAGAGGAGAATTCAACGGAAGATGAAGCTGGTAAAAAAAGATTTAACAACATTTTCCAGTATTTGACAAACTAGCTAAAAACATCATATCCGAATGCATTCATTTATCTGTAAAAGACCACGTTTTCTCCAACCCACTAATTTATCTGAAGTTCTCATCTCAAAACCCTTAGATTATGAATTCAGGGCTGGGCAGTGACAGGATAGCTGGTTTCTATTCTCTATAAAAACAGATCAATGATGAAGAACAGCAAGCAGGAAAAAACTGATTAATATTCATCTCAGCATAGCACCAACCTGCACAACCATAACTTGAAAGAACTTAATGGAAGTTTACCTCCTCTTGGACTCCAGCTGTATTTGTCAGTTTGTTCCCATCTGTGATGGTAATCAAAATAGATGGCTCCAAAAAGAACGGATTCCTTCCCTACAGACAAAAGCACAAGAATGTTAAGAGTAACCTTAACACACAGGCTGAGAGGCTTGTATTTTTGTAATTATAAAACAAACAGTAAGATAATCAATCTTTCAAAATAATCCTGTAATTTTTTTAATAGGTGTGGAACCACACGGAACTACGCAAGATGGGCTACTCCTGTGTGTCTACAGTTGGGACATTTATACTCTGCTTCTTTGTACTTCAGTAAGGAAAAAAATGCCAGCATTTTCCAGGGTCTTTTTAATAGCCATAATAAGAAAAAATGAGTTCCCCATTTCTAGCTCTTACACAGAGCTCTCCAACATTTAAAAAAAAAAGTTAAATGCAAAAAGGAATTTGAGCCACCAAAATCCCTCACCAATTATAATTTAAAAAAACATAGAAATATAAAAGACAGAAGACTAGAGATAGATTTGTTACCTGTCCATAGTTGTCTATTCCAGACACTAATCTATTGAGATTTAACAAGTCAAACGATGACCTGAGTGCCTGACCAAGGGTTGTTAGTCCTGAAGCCTGAAGGTTTTTCAGTTCATTCATGAATGTTGCGTGGTTTTCCTTCCATCCAGCCTGTTACATAAAACAAAAAAAAGCTTATTAGTTATTCTAGCAGCAAACTGCAATCAACTGCAAGTTGGCATTTATCTCTCTTCCCAACAAAAATTAATTATACTCCTGATTAACGGATGCACTGCACCATTTACCTGCAGCACACACCTAATCCAGGTATGCACAGCTTGATGTGAAACATGGTTACACCCACAATGGGAGACTCAAGAAACACACTGCCAAGCACTGGAAAAACTTTGCATTAGCATGAAAACTGCTGTAGAGATGATGCTGTTAATAGAAGTATTTGGATTTAGCAGGTAAATATTTTTTTAGGAGAAACTGCCAAGTTTGGAAATCAGAAATGCAGCTGCCAAAGTAACAGCAAAGGTAAAACCAAGATAAAAGCACCATAATGCCACTGCCTCTTCTGGCATACACCCATTTCCTTTTTGTCCTTTCTTCCATACATTAAGTCTGTCAGAAAAGGAAGGAGTGGCTGCAAATACCCTATTAAGAATCAAATCACTGTTTAGTGTCTCAGGGTAACAACTTAAAATTTTGGAGGTCTTCAAAAAAGTTATTGGGGATCAAAGGAACAGCAAGTGGTGAGAGGTAGATCAGTCCAACCAAGCACTCTGGACCCTCTGGCAAGCAGGCCCAACAGGTGTGATTCATATACCCTTCCCTTAAAAGTGCTTTCCTGCACAGTTGGGAAGCTATTTTAGAAAAGGCCAGCTCACAGGGAATTGGTACAGCATTTAAAGATGCCTCAGCTAAAAGCCTGGAAGTCCTGGATATTCCTGTAACTCTCAGCCTTGCTGTTACACCAGACTCCAAGCCACTCCTGCAGCAAGCAAGCAGTTCTTCAGCAGGCTCCCCATCACCTGGCACCAGAGACATTCCCACTGCTCCACCAGGAATCCCAGCTCCACAGACATGGAGAGGATGATTCCAGAGAGCCTGACTTCTGCTGGGACAACCTCTGAGCAGCACATCCTCCAGGTGAAGCAGGTTCTCCTCCCCAGGCACTGGCTCAGCAGCAACCACCTGCTGGCTGTGCCAAGTTGTGCAAGAACACAAGAGGACAGGATTTTCCTGTGCTTTTTTAAGCAGCTCTATCCCACTGCCAACCTTCAGTACACACTGAGGGCTCTGTGAATGGTCTTAGGATAGACATGTTCAGAACAGTAAAAGATATAAGAACGGAGTAGGAAGGACAAATGATGATCAACACTTCTGTTGAGTTGACAAGCCTAAGCTGGGTGGATTTCTTTTCAGAATGGAGAATTATCATAAGATGATACAACAAAAGCATTTTGGTCAAGTTTAGCTCCCTTAACCAGTTCTTCAAGCTTGAGATTAATGCAAGGGATACAAGTGAAAAAACTCTGCAATGGGACAAACAAAGAACAGACTTCCTCCAAGACTGGTTTAGCTTTATGATTTAACTGCCCTGGAAGCTCAAAAGAACTAGGTAATTCTCAATAAAACACCAACACTCACACACAACCACAGCTTAAAATATAGCATCTCATCAGCAGAGCCACAGCAACCTCCCACACCTGTGGTCAGCTCAAGGCAAAAATGAAATGCAAGCATATAGCCACTGTTTTGGAGTAAAAGTGACTTAGTTAATGGTACTTTTTCAGAGTGAAATAGCACCAAATCTCAGCAAGGTGATTTGTCTTATCCTAAAAAAGCTTCTCTTAAACAATTTCCAATGAACAGTTACCAAAATTGTTTTGTCTGAATTCTACAGATCCATAAATGTAGGTGAGGCTGCTCCCTTTTGTCTGGCAAAAACACCCACCAGTGAGTCCATCAATGCTCTTGGGAACAGCCAGGCTGGAGCTCACAAACTGTTTTCCAGCAAAGACCATTTGCCTTATGTTGTTACTAAAGCACAGGGGGGAACAAAACATTTACAAAAGAAACACTATTCCCAGTCTACATTTCTTGATTTGAACACCAATGAATTTAAGAGTATTCTTTATAAAATAAACAGTTAGAGTCTTCTTCACTGGTATTTGGAGGTTCTGCTATTTTCCTGCTGTAAAAATGTTTGCTCAGCTTCCAGCTCTCTGTTTGATCTTGCTGCAGTGTGGTCACTGCCTGCAAAATAAAACATGTACCATTTCCCCAGGCAGAAGTAGGCAAGCTGAAGTTACAAGGAGCAGCTGATCACCAGTGGTTGGCTGTCCATGGAAACTATTTTTCATCTTACAGCTCTCACAGGATCTTTAAAGATAAAGCCAAGGAGAATTGTATTTTTGAAATAAACAGAGTAAAATGGAAGAACTTCTCATGAGAACAAGAGCAGCAAATGCAAGATTTCCATATCCACTCTAACTAAAAGTCTGATTAGTTCATGTACTCCATTCTCTACCTTATCCTCAAAAAAAAGATTCTTGAATCAAAAACACTTAAATCAACGACAAGAAAGTCTACTTCTGTAAAATGTTTTTCTCCAGAAAGACTCAAGCCAATGTATATAATGAAACATGTATTTCAGAGATAGAAACTCCAGCCCCAATGAAGTCTGTATATTCTCCTTTCCTTTTATTCAGTAGGAACATTCTTAGAGCAAAACAGAGTCAAGTACCCAACACCGAGCAGATGCACAATGAGTTCAGGTTGAAGTGATTAAATAATAATCCTTCCTAAATTTAAAATACTGCCACTAACACTGCTTACAAAAAACCCACTGGCTTTACTTGCCAGGATAAACACTAATGACCAAAAAAACTCAATACCAAAACCCCACAACCTTAAAGAGCAAACACAAAACATATTTCACAAAACTACGAATCCTCTACAGGTCAGTAACTAAGAAACCAGAACTGAATATTAGTTATTTCAGTTGTTTATGAACCAATTTGAACAGTGAGAGTATTTGCTTCTAATCTTCAATATTACATTCCGACTCAGTCACTTTTATGCCCACAATTTATTAATAGCAATCTGAGCAGCCTTTACCTTGCCAGTATATTACTGGCCTTTCCTTTGATAATTTATATGAACAAATAATTTTAGACTCTAAACACATACCAGAAGACTTTCAAAGATAGCTAGGAAAAAACAAGTACTAAAATCAAAAATCTCACCCTCTTTGCTTATGCCAACAACAGACAAAAATGCACTGTCATTTGGCCTTCTGCAAGCTCTGGATACCATCCTACAAACCACCCAGAGATTTGGAAGCATCACACCACTCTCCAGCTCCTGGCTCCGGCCTTGGCAAGCAAATCATGCTGACAAGAAATAACATACTTAAGAAGTAACATTTTTCTCTGCTAACTTAGTTTTCAGACAAATCCGTGCCCTGCTCTATATTTCACCACACAGCTACAGAAGTATTTCAGCTGCTTCAAGAAGCAGGGAAGGTCAAAACAGCTTATTTCGGCAGGAGAAAGGCCCAGATTAATGAGAATTCAAGCACCAAGGTGAAAAACCCAGTGAAGAAAAGGAGGCCTTATTTAGACCAAGCAGAATCAGGACTAACTGAACATCAAAAGAACAGAGTTGAGCAGCAAAAGAAAATCTTGGTCAGAGTCAGTAGCTTATAAAAAGACCTTCAAGACTTAGGAGAAACAGATTATTTCAGTTGCAAGAGTCTAGAAAGAAAATCTTATAAAATGCTGTACCAGGAGGTAAAAAAAAAACAAAACCAAAGCACTCTCCCCCATCTTTATCACATAAAAGGGGGCAATATCAATGTACAAGTTTTGAATACATGTAACACAGATCTTGAAACCTCAGCTACACTGGCTTATCTGTCAGGTTTACTGGTCTTACTGTAGCTTTTTACTGGTTCATTGTTGGTTTGTTCTGGCTTTGATTGGATGCTGTGCCTTTTTTCTTTCATTCTTTCCAACTATTTCTTGGCACAGTTTTGTCAACTTGTAAAAAAAGGGGCAGAGCCAAAGGCTGGGCATCAGAGCACAAGAATTTCAGGTCCAAACTGAAACCTCAGCTACACTGGTTTATCTGTCAAGTTTACTGATCTTACTGTAGCTTTTTTACTGGTTCATTGTGGGTTTGTTCTGGCTTTGATTGGATGCTGTGCCTTTTTTCTTTCATTCTTTCCAACTATTTCTTGGCACAGTTTTGTCAACTTGTAAAAAAAGGGGCAGAGCCAAAGGCTGGGCATCAGAGCACAAGAATTTCAGGTCCAAAGCAGTTCCCAGTTTCACCAGCTTCAGGAAGTCCAGGGACATGGTGCTCTGGAGGCTGCAAGTCTTCATCTTCAGAGCTTCTAACAAGCAATGCTGTAAGACTGAGCTGCACAGTTTATTGTTCACTGGATTGCTTTCAGATCCAATTCAAAAACTGCAACATTACTAAAAATAATGTTCCAAGAAGATAATTTGCAATCCTGCATGCCAATCACAACAGCCTGTGTTACAGTACGTTCTCAATAGTTAGTCAAACATATAGTTTTTCAACAGTTCTGCTAATGTTTACCTAGAAATAACAACTGCATTTCAGATATTACAACTTCTTTAAAGCATTGAAGTTTCTCAATAATTCAAGCTATTACTAAATGCACCCATCTTAGGAAAACAGACTACCTTAAGACAATATGCCTGTGGCATCCTAGCTTGTCAGTGGCAATCATTTGGAAAAAATAAGGTAAGAAAAAAATCCAGCTGTTGAAATCCGAAACCACTCCTGTTATGGAATTTCCAAGTACCATAGGGAGACAGTGAAACCAGCAGAGCATTTTGCCTCCCAAATCACCAGAATGATTCATTTTTAAATTACCTTTCTGTTCACTGGTGACTGTACACATGATCACAACTCAGACCTGCTCATGTCTGAGCCGAAGTCAAGCAGGTGCTTCTTTTGTACAGTAGTGTATTCTTTTGGACACCCTACAATTCAGGGGGCTGCTTCTCAACTGCCCAAGTATCTCCACCTCTTTGTAATCTCCTGAACCCAGCCCCAGCACTGCTCAGTGGGTTCTGCAGCAGGGAATAACAATAACCTCCTATGTAGCCTTGAGCTCCCCTGCCTGAGCATTGACAACTTTGGGACAGGAGTTTTAGCACGCCAAGGCTGTCTTGGTCACCCCAGTTCTGCCACAAACAGGGAGAGGGAGAGGTGCTGGCACCTTGTGTCCCCCTGCCCATGAAGGACAGGGTAAGGCTGCTTGTCAGTACAGAGCAGCCACAACGCCCATACTACCCTCACATGTCTGATGTGCTGTTTAAAGATTTGCTAGCTAAAAATAGCACACAGGAGAAGAAAGGTACTGACTACACTATGAACACCAAATACATTTCTATTTAATATTTTTCATTTTCCTAAAATAATTCAAAATCATATGACCAACTAAACACCTACTAATTTCATCATCACAAACTTTTGTCTGTGCAAATAGGGCAGAAAAACAACTCTAAGAGACACTTGCAGACACTGACTCTCCTCCAAATACTTATGAATGCCATTTTTGAGGCAACAGAGCTCTCAGGTCTTCTTTACCTTTGGCTGCAGGACTCTTCAGCACTTCTAATCTCCAGTTTGCTCTGTGCAACACACCAGTCCTGTCACTGCACAGCATTAAACAGCCCATAGGAAAGACTCCCAAGATCAATTCTCTTTTGTTCTTGGCACAGGAGAGCAGCACAGCACCCACCTGTGGTACCTGAGATCAGCAGAGCTCCAGCACAGAACGACAGTGGCACACGGGCCTGAACTCAGCTCAGGGGCACGGGGGTCTGAACTCAGCTCAGGGGCACACGGGCCTGAACTCAGCTCAGGGGCACACGGGCCTGAACTCAGCTCAGGGGCACACGGGCCTGAACTCAGCTCAGGGGCACGGGGGCCTGAACTCAGCTCAGGGCTGGGGTGGTGCTGAGCTCAGGGAGCAGCAGGGCTCTCTGCCTGCTCCAGCAGGTGCACACTGCTGTCTGCTCTGAGACCTGCCTAACAAAGACCCTCCTTCCAAGCTCTCACTGAGGAGTATCTGAGCAGGTAACCAATTCACAGGTTTAAACTACTCCCTTGATAACCACACAAGCAGTCAAGTACAGTGAAGAGTACAGAAGCATCACTTGGTTCTCCTTACATCAGAGCTAGTGAGCACCAAGTCAGAGTGTTAAGGCTAAGTATTGTGAATAGTAAGTGAATTGTTTCTTCCTGTAAAGTTATTTCTGCTGCTTTTGTAGGACACTCAAACTCAAAACTATCCATCAAAAGTCCTTCTTGAAATCCAGTGGGAGCTTTCTGAAGATTTAGTTTTTTAAAAAGCACATAATTCCAGTCAAATAAAACATCACAGAAGTTTAATATACATAAAATCTCCAAAAGACCAGAAAAGCACAAACTGCTTTAAAACATCTTTGGAGGAAAAAAAAACACATCTGAAAAAAAGAAGACACTGAAGTAGAGGATTCCTTTGATCCCACACCAGATTTTTAGTAGAAAGCTGTCACTTTTCACACTCTGCTATCTCCATCCAGCTCCAGGCACCACAATTCTTCCTTTTTCTCAGGGACACACTATGTACCTTGACAACACAGAATCTCTCCTGCCCTCACCCACACTGGTTTTCCCTACACAGCTGGAAACAGTGCAGTGAAGGTGTCACACATCTCCAGCTGTCCCTTGGGACACACCAGCCACACCACAGCCCCTCCTGGACACTCACCACTCAGTGCCTGGGGAGCAGCCTCCAGTTTCACTTCCCTCAAAGCAATCCAGGCTTGCACTCCAAGGAAGGGCTGCAGAGTGAAGTGAGATGCCCAGATCCCCTTCAATTGCACATTTCTAAGCTGAACTCTCCTCTACCTGCACCCACCAGACTAAATAATTTCTAGAAACAGATCGAACCAGTTGGTTTTCTAAAGCACATTAGTGAATGTTAACTACATTCCAGCACAGTATGGGCCAGTTTTTATTACAAGCAGTCAGCTACACAGAAAACTATTTCATCTTGTATAGAATGAAGTATTTCTCCATGAAACCTTAAAATAAAAAAAAAACAAGTAAGCTTAAACGACACCATGCATTTCCCTATCCTTTCAGGATGACTTCACCATTAAATAAGACACAGAAATGCTTTTCCTTCAAGAAGAATTCAAGATGTTTGTGTTACGAACAACTCAAATAATCTTTAAGCACAGCACCCCTGCAAAACACGAGCAGAGGGGTTTTTAAGCTCCAGTTACAGAACAAGTACTGGGGCCTTTTGTTAATATCAGCATTTAGAAAGAAGCAGCACCTTCTCCTACAGGAATGCCAAATGTAGAAGCTGTATGAACAACTCAAAGCTGGAAACTGCTTGGAACCAAGAGATAATAATCAATGCCAAGCAGAAAGAAAAAAGCCTACACTACCTTTTTATTTATTACCTGCTGCTCCTGCTTCAATTCATCTCTGGATTTAGCTTTTTGGTCAACAGTATTTCATGTATTTTGACAATTACTCTCTCTGCACTTTTTCTTGTACAAGAAAAAAAGGAAACACATGAAGAAAGGAAAGTATAAATACCAAAGAGATCATGGGATCACCCTGTTCCAAAAAGCATTCTTATTTAAATAGAAAAACACTGTCCAGTTAAAAAAGCACCTATTTCTGAGGAAGACTCGAGAAGCCAGGATATTTCAGTACAGAGCTGAACCAGAACAAGCTGCATTTCACACAACAGCTTAATGGAGAGGGAACACAGGAGTAATCACAGTTTGCAGCCTTAGCACAGTAAGCATAACAAGAGGCTCCATGCTCCTGTTCAGCAGCATAGCAGTCATTTCAGAAATACCATTATAGGTGCATCTTATCCAAACACTGCAGAGAGGGCAACTGCAGAACTGTGGAGGTTTCAATCAAAGATTTTCAGCTACTCACAGTGCCTGCTGTTCTTTCAGCCTACCAAATATGCTTTCAACACCAACCAGCCCCAGCTCTGTCCTTCTCCTGGTCCTTTCCTACACCCAGCATGGCTGGAGAAGCCAAAAGGAACAAAGGTTACAGAGCAGCTGCTATCAACACAAGGGATCCCTCATTGCACATTTTTGGAAATCAAGTGGAAAGCATGATACTCCAGTTTTACAGCTCAGAGCTGAAACAAAACAGTATGTTTCACATTTATTTTGCAAAATGCCACATTCCTTCCTCCTTCCTTCCAAAAGCACATCACAGAACTAGAGCAGCACACCAAAGTGCTACAGGTATTGCAAATTTACTTCATAACTCAAGAATCTACAAGGAGTCATCTAATCCCCAGCTTTCTTCAATTCATGTCTGAAATGCTGTTCAAGGCACTGCTGAAGAAAATAAATACTTTAGATGGCAAATAAATTAATATACTCATGGAAATATCAATTAGCCAGCCTAGCAAATAACTTCACCCTTACATAGCCAAAAATACACTGGTGGCCTTGGGAGCATTATTATTGGTCAGATTTTTACTTCATATGATGGCAAGATTTAATTTATTTTTAATGCAAAAGTCATCTGGACCCAAAGTAACCACCTGAGCTTAAGCTCTTCTGAGCAGAGCAAGCTGCCCCAGGCCAGGCCCTCTGAGGGCAGGGCACATGGTCCTGACCCAGGCCAGCCCGGGAGAGCCATGGGGAGCCCTGGCAGCAGCTACAGGCACCAAGTGTTCTGCCTCAACAGATGCACATTCTCCCACAAAGCACAGCTTAACTTTCTTTTTTTTTTTTTAATCAAAACTCACTGGCTGAACCATTAACAAGCTATGAAGACCAGTGCTAATGCATTATACTCACTTAGAAGCAGAGCATAGCAACACCAGCTTAACCACACTGTAGATCTTTGTTTTCTGTCCAATTAATTGCTCCACAACATGCATCTTATCAAGATCCTTACTTTTTAAAACACTGTTTCACACGTTTAAGATTTTAAAAGCATCTGTGAGAACACAGACAAACCAACAATTGCCTTATCTTTAAGAAGTAAAATTAAGGCATTCTGAACTATTAGTTTTTTTAGTCTACAACACTCAATAAATGTAGTGCTGCTTATGCTGAAATTTGCATAGATACACAAGGAAAGAATCAAACTGGGTAAACTGTGGGACAGAAAATCATAACAATTAAAAAAATAGCTATTTAAAAATAAAACAAGACTTGTTTACTTATCTGACAATAAGGAGCTCAAGTTTCAGAGATCCTTGTCAATCTCAGTTCTTACACCAAAATAAAGTTTGTTTTTTCAATGCTCTGCAGAGTGAATATACAGATCAATACAAGTCTATGGGCAACTACAGATTCTGATCTGCACAATAACAGTCTCTTTACAAGAATTAATCTCTTTGCACATCCTTAAAACCTTCATCCTAAAACATGCTGCTTACAGCTGAAATTGATTGCTACGTGTTTTCTAAGTATTCTGAAATTAACCAGAAAAAATACACAGCAAAAAAATTCCTTTCAATTATTGCCTGCTGTATTTTTTGGGGGGGTTAAAGCATAAGAGTTACTTTATTACGAGGTGCACTGTAAGAATAAAGTTTAAGAAAGTAGAAAAAATTCCAAGATTCAATCTACAAGAGTGAATTATTTATGTAACAATCTGCATTTAAAATTGAGAACAGCACCAGCTGCTCTTTACACTGTTCGGAGTTGTTTTTTTTTTTTTTGGTTGGTTGGTTTTCTAGTGGGGTTTTTCTGTGGTTTTGGGGTGGGTGTTTTTTTTGTTGTTGTTTTTTGTTTGTTTTTGTTTGTTTTCTAGTGGGGTTTTTCTGTGGTTTTGGGGGGGGGGTTTTTTTTGTTGTTGTTTTTTGTTTGTTTTTGTTTTGGGTTTTTTTGTTAGCCTATGTTATTAAATAAAATCAAGGATACAGCCAGTGAAGTGAATCACTAAGGCTGAAGCCATCTGGAACCTTCTGACAGGGCCCTTGGAGTTGCACTGCTCCCCCCTCCAGAGCACTCAGAGCACAGGTCACACGGTACAGAACGTGCTTTTTCCCACTGGATCCCAGCTGCCTGAGGTTTGACAACACCCTAGGAGACAGCACTAAGATACATCTTTTCTAGATCACAGCAAGCTCAAAACATCATTGTTGCACCACTGCTGCAAATCACACTTCCTCCTGGCAAGCTGTTATAAAATATGCAAGGGTGAACAAGGCAGAAGTGTCTGCAATCTTAATTACCTTTTTCCACTGTTAAAATGTGAGCCAGTCAAATACTACATCAGCTCTCATCAAGTTAAAAAAGAATGACCATTCTCAAGGTATCACACATGTACTTTGTGCACATTTAGAGCCACACCACAGGGTGCAAGGCCCAGGCCTTTTTACGTATATGTATATACCAACAAAAAAGACATCTCCCAAAAACCTCCCAAGAGAAACTGAAATAATAACAGCACAAAAGGGGTAGAGGCAGACCACGAAGATTCCATGTGCCAGGAACCACCAACTTCAAAAAGCACCTTACTCCTTACAGAGGACCTCCCTACAAAAATATAACTTGGGATATAACTGTTTGATTCCACATTTTAAGCTTCTATTTTTAAAATAAAAGTGACCTTTGCACTGAGGATGAGTAAAGCCTCTTAATGCAAACCTATCTACTTTTGTCTAGTTTATCCTGTAGTCTTAAGGGCTTACATCTTTGAATGTGTCCAAGCCCAAATAAAGAACCAAACAAAAAGATGAAAATATAAACTGCTATAGTGGCTATGAACAGATGATGGTTTCCATTCAAGGCCTCTGGCATCTCATCTATTGTACAGCACAAAGCAGAAACCCACCTCACATGAAAAAGCAAGCTCTTACTTTGCAGATTCCTGTAGGAGCAGAACCAGTTAAAATATTTTCATTCACAATTAACTCAGCAACACACACTTGTCCTTCTGTGAAGACAGGCAGCAGATGAAAGCACAAGTTCCAGTATTTAACTGCTTCAAAATTATAATAATAAAAAGGACAGCTAAGCAGAGTTCAGTCCCTCATATCTATCAAGTTAATTTCTGAACTGTCCTTCCATTTAAATAGATTTGTTTCAAAAATTTAACCATCACCTTGAAGTTCTTGCATGAACCTGATTTTTTACAAAATACCTCAATTTCAGAAGGCACAAAGCTATACCTTTTAGAAGAATGAATCACACTGATTACTACTGCTTTGTTTTTTTTTAAAGCAAAAGGTACATTACTTTTCACCAAATTCCTCATTATAATGTTCTGTCCTCATTACACCAATTCCTGGAAGAAGTTGCTTACTACAACTCCCAGCCAGGACACAAAGAAGTAAAGCAGCATGCTTATGCATGTTTAAAAGCATTTTAACATGTCTTACACTACCCAGTATGATGTCTCCCAGGAATGGGAATGTGCCTTTTAAAGGACACTCTCTACAGGAATCAATTTAGTACCTTCATAAGCTAAAAGGGACTATAATACTTTCTTGCTTGTTGCAGGGATGCCAACTGATGATTCCAAAGATTTTAGTAAA
This sequence comes from Passer montanus, assembly GCF_014805655.1. Classification (NCBI taxonomy): domain Eukaryota; kingdom Metazoa; phylum Chordata; class Aves; order Passeriformes; family Passeridae; genus Passer; species Passer montanus. The sequence goes on from NW_024369818.1 coordinate 6,654,212, forward strand.
ACACATTTTTAGATGTTTTCAGATTCTGAGACACATACACTACAGTATGTAAAATACAAACCTACCACTTGCACCAACAAGAACCTTCTGGCTATGGCCTTACTTATCCAATTTCAGAATAGATGCCTAATTAAAAAAAAAAAAAGGAACTTTTTTGTACACATTCTTCAGTCAGATTTAAGTGATAAAGCTTAAATTGAAAGAAGCATGTAAAAACTGTTTGGTGGTTATTCCCAAACAGTACTAAGTTCACTTTATTTTGCCGTCAAAAAAAAATTTACAATCCTATCAGCATGAGTGTTCCTTAAACAAATGACTTCTGTTGCTCTTCCTTAAGTCATTGTGTTTAACAGAGGAAAAGCAATTGTTGGCTTTAACCTGCCAGTCATTTCTGCACGAAGACAGCCTTCTGAAAACACACAAATTTCACAACAAAGCCTCAAACAAGCACAGAGGAAGACGTGAAGGAGAGGTGTGTGTAGTACTTCCCAGGCAATGGAAGATGCTGGTGCTCAGAAATAAAAATACTGCTGTAACTGACCCAAGAAGTGTACAGTGGTAGAACAGGAATGGTTATCTCTCTCCACTGAACAAGTACAGAATACAGTCTCCTGAATGACTAATCAAGAACAGACACTGTGTGTGCTGCTCACATTTCATCCAGTCCCTCAGTACCACATTCAGCACCTTTTTTCCCCTTTCCAACGAAGCCTGGCTAGTGGGTTCACTAAGTGTGCACATCATTAACAGCATATCTGCAGAGAAAGATAGGCCTCTCCCACTGACCTCAGCTCTCTTCCCCTTTTGCAGCTCTCGGATAGCAGCCTCCCTCTTGCCCCTGCAGCTGCTATCTGCCTTGCACCAAAAATTCTGCCTGCACACCCCACTGCCAGCTTGTAAACCTCCAAGGGTATTCCCAGCTGCTCACACCACCCCTTCCACAGCACAGGCCAGACCACCAAGTACTCATGCCTGCCAAAAGTCAGACCTTTCATATATAAAACCCATTGATTTTCAGCATCTAAATGCTCCTGTAAAAACTTAATCAACTTAGGCTTATTCTGTGGATCTGCTACAGTTAAGCTTACGAGGTATCCCTCAGGTTTTCTTCCTTCACAGACGTGAAAAAACACACCAATGCATTTCCTACCACCTCAGGCAGCATTCCTACAGATCTCTGCCTCAAACCCAACAGGATTCATGGTTGGGTTCCTCTTTCTCCCTGCAGCTCAAAGTCAGGAGTTCTGATCTAATTTTTTCCAGGACAGACAAACAGATCTCACATCTCCCTTTCAGTAGCACAGCTTATTCATTTGCCTCTGCCCTGTGCAGAGTGATTGGTAATCAGTTCCATTCTGCACCAGCACAGGTTCTCCATGAAAGCAAAATTTAAAAATGCTGGCAGAAGCTTCTGTGCCACTGAAAAATAGAAGACAGCAAAGTCAGTCTCCTCAAGCGTGACCTTATGAACTCCCAGTTTTGAAGCACTATTTCAATATCATAAATGAACAGGTTATTTACATACAATTAGTACTCTTTGACTCTTTGACAGATGTTTAAAAAAGCCTCCACAAATTCCTGCTCCAGCCTCGAAGATATCCCAATCCAACTCCAGAATTTCAGGGGAAAAAAGAAGAGGTTGCTCAGAGTCCACCATGAAGAGCTGTTTCCACAAGGGAGCTCTTTAGCACTGAAACATATGTTCAGGCTAGCAGGGAACAGCAGTGGAACTGGAAGGCATCCTATCCATCAGTCCCAGTTTGCACATCTCAAACAGTGCAGTGTTTCACATACACTGTATAAAGTAATTTGAGCTACTTCTTAGACAGCTACGTACATATTTCTGCACGCAAATTCATGGAGACTATTTCTGCAGTGCAGTCACAGCTGACTCTTGAATTCAGTATAACACAACAGAAGGAGGAAAATATGTATTTCAGAATATAACTTATGTTCTCTCAGTCCTCTGACTTGTGACCAGATCATTTATGAAGGTCAGACAATAGAGTCTCACAAGAACATAAAACAGAAGTCATATTTCTGTGACCAGCTAATAAATAATATTCCTCGAGCCCTGAGGAAAGGCCATATCCTACCAGCAGCCAGATATCAGTCACAAGGGAACTGGGCAGTCCAGTTAATCAATAACTTCACATAAGGCCACCATTGTGTTTTTTGGTCTGGGCCTGAACTCGCCGTTTGCAGCCCAAATCCACAAGCAAACCACAAACTGCAGGATGCGAGGTTTCACAAAAATCGAGAATGGAAAAAATAAACTAAGAGTTAAGCCTTGCTTTCCTTTTCAAAAAACTCTTTAGGCTAAGATTTTGGCATGAGCTCCATTTGCAGACAAATCTAGATAGATCTTGCTGAAACATCATCACTGGAAAATAAGAAAAGCTTGCAGGAAAAAGGGTAGGTGAGAAGACTGTTCTCTTTTCTCCGTACTTTTACTCTAGCACCATTACTTCACCAAAAAAAAACAAACCACCAACCAAAATGGTTTAAGATTCTGCCCACTTACACCACAGCATGGTGGTGTACATGCATGTTATGCATGCTTACACATAAGCATGTGCTTATGTACAAAAAAAAAATCTATATTTGACAGAGGATGCTGAAATTTATGTGATTTTTTTAAAAAAAAAAAAATCAACTGGGTAAATATATGAAAAAAGCCACAGAAGACCATGAGGGCCACACCAAGAGCTCACGACGGGTCCCTGCCCCACAGACCGTGCAGAGCTGTCAGTATGTGATTTTTAAAAAAAAAATCAACTGGGTAAATATATGAAAAAAGCCACAGAAGACCATGAGAGCCACACCAAGAGCTCACGATGGGTCCCTGCCCCACAGACCGTGCAGAGCTGTCAGGAACACGCCTGGCCTGCTGCCACCCTCCTGGCCAGGCACTCCGGATCAGCCACGTTGTGCAGGAAGGGATGAGAAGGGTGGGGCTGGCACACAAGGCTGGAGGTGCTGCAGCCCCAGCTCACACCACGGCTGGCATGGAGCAAGATCCGGGCTCAGCAATCCGCGGACAGAAAGTCCTCAAAACAAGGACACATCAGGAACTGTATTCCCTGAACAGGACAATGCACTTCTCTCAGCCAGAAGGCCAGGAACATCAAATACCCTGCCAGGCAGCAAGGCTGTTCTTGAACCCATTTTTCTTGCCCAACTGGATACACACTGCAAATAAACTCCTCCCATAACTAAATGTAAGCACCAGTGTTTTAATAGTACCTTTTACAAAGGTGCTTTACTGTACATCTTACTACCTTCCCATGCATGCCAAATACCCAAAATCAGATACCCAAATACCAGAACACACTGGCTCACTTTCATGTTAACATGCCACTAAGACAGACTCGCTTGATAGCACCCTATCACAATTTCAATCTAAAAAATTCACTAAAAACATTAGGCTGAACATTCTTACTTCATAAAGTAACATACTAACTTTACCTCCTAGTTCATGAAATGAGAGCTTGACCCAACATCCAACAGAATGTACAGGTATTTTTCCACTGACCTATACAGGATCACATCCCTTGACAATTACAAGGTTAATATATTTCATAACATGCTTTTAAAATATTAAATATTTGACTCTTTCTGTAGAGTATTTTGGAAACAAAGTAAGAGTTATAAATGGTTGCACCATAATTGCTGTCACAAATCACCACCTATACATTATATAAGGAATAGGAACCAAACAGCTGACAAGGTTCCAGAGGCATCTGCTGCCAGAGTGGGGCTGAGATTCCTGCCATCCCCATCTTCCTGTCCCCACCTTCCCAGGACAGCATCCTGATCCTCCTTAGACACTTGTCATCACAGCTCTTTGCAGAGCCCCACTGCAAATTGAGAGACTAAATAATGTCATGTTTAAAAAAGAGCTATAAGCAGCCAAACAGAATCAACAGGTCCTGTAAATAATTTCAAACCATCTACACTAAAGACAGTTCTAAAAATAGCATCTTACTTTCACAGATTTTGGCAAATCATTTGTGCAATAGCATGATTCTTCCATTAGCCCAATACAATACATATGCATAATACTTTCTTGACATATCCTTGTCTATTAAAAGTGAACTGGTGCTGTTGGTTTTAAATACTTTAATGCTACAGAAAATCAAACTGTGAAACAAACCAACCCAAGGCACATATCTCAGCTAACCCTGCTCCAAAGCTCAAATTGCTGTAATTTCTCTGCCTTCTAGGTGGTCTCAACTCCACCACCATATTATTTCCCTCAAGTGTTTCACTGGTAAACTATCTGAGAGACTATGTAATTTAATTAGTATAAATCATCAAGAAAACAAGAGGATAGAGCAGCCACTGCTGCACATACTTGGAAAGCAAGCCTGCAAAATGCATTCACTTGCCAGGTTTGTTTTTCCTTCTCTAAATCAAGAGAAATAAAGTATTTAACTGCAACAGCATTAGCAAAGAAACCAGATTTTATATCTTTTACAAGCATGTTCTGTAAGACATAGAGAATCTGGCCTGGACCAGGAAGCTTTCCTGGAATAACTGTGGTTGTTAAAAAACAGAACTGAGGGAACATCATAAATACCAGAGCAGGTCTTGAGAACAAGTCTCCAAACAGGGAGTCACCACTGCTGTGAGGCTTTCTCTGCCCAAGGAACAGACATGATGACAGCCCAGTAACACTCATTATTCCATGAAGTCTTTACGCAATAGCTGAGCTGCACTTGTGATCATAATTACTATAATCAGATATTTATTGAATCTGCAGCCTGCTCCTACAAAAGTTACTAATTTTTGAAAAAATATTTTAAGATTTGCTTAAGGTTCAATTTAGAAATCAGTGTGCTAAAGGCACAAATATAAATTTCTAAGAAGAAATGTTAGCAAGTTACAACAACCACAATACTTTTCCTTTCCCTTGGCTATTTAATGTATATTAAATATGACTGAATGCTATGATGGGTATCACAGCCCCATTTATTTCAATTACTATTTACTAAAACTGTCAACAGTCAGATGCTCATTAGCACATCAGAATGTACACAGATGCTTACTAAACACAAGGATCTTCCTCAGCAAATCTGAGTACAGACGTGGTAATAACCTGTAGCACTACCACAGATCCTCCAGCTGCAAAGCCGTTTTTTTATTAAATCACCAGTATGCTTGCTGTCACTGCAAAGAGCAAGTTCATTTCTCAAACATAAGATACACTTGTGAAATATTTGACAGAAAACTAGAAGAAAAATCTAGGACACAAGAAATGCAGTTAACACTGGCATAACAAACACTTAGGGTTTGCATCCAGCCACAAACACAGACGGGGCAAATGGTGTGTGCATTGTGTCTACAGAACACCTCTCCTGGGCAGATGTAGGTTTTTTGACAGTAACTTGCTGTGAGTCAAGGATGGTTTCAATTCACAGAAATTACTTCCACACCTTCTTCTGAGAAAATGAAAAGTGCAACACCAAACAATAAATACTTACTTCACTCTGTGACTTGTCACTTCAGAAAGCTGTGTAAATTTATTACTGATGAAAAGAGCCAAGAGTCATAGCTCATGATAATTACATTTCCTCATTATCAAAGATGTGAATAAGTGAATAAGCTCACAGCACCAGTGAACCCACTTACTTCTTAAACATCTCACAAAGTTCTAGAGATGGGAGAATATGGGAATTCTGGGAGATCTAGAGAATATTTTCCCTTCTCTAGGATGACCAACAATGTATTTGTACATGGACTTCTTTGGCGTTCATAGCATGGGTCAACAATTCTCATAAGCAGTGTATTACTCTGAACAAATAGTCCTAATCCAGGACTATTCAGGAGGATTCCAAAACTCCCACAGCAATGCTTTCTGTGACACACTTTACCTAAGCGTTTCCAGTTAGGCCATTTCCATCAGCAAGCTGCAGCCTACAGCATAAGGGATGCAGCACCATGATTTTTTTATTTTACTTCTGCCAAAACCTCATGGTGCAGTTAATGTGATGAGAACAGCACGGCTGTACTTGCCTCAAACTCAAGGAATGAGAAAACAGGGACAAGAGGAGCCAGCCAGGCAGACTTGTTTACTCTCAAGGAGGCTTAGGGCAAACCTCATCACTCTCTACAACTCCTTTGCAGGAGGCTGCAGTAAGATAGGGGCTGGTCTCTTCTCATGTGTCTGCAGTGAGGACCAGAGAAAATGGCCTTAAACTGGGACAGAGGACCAGATCAAATATTAGAAAGAAAATTTTCAGGATTTGGGAGGTCAGGCTGTTTAGGGAGGTGGCAGAGTCTCTGTCCTTAGCAGTGTTTATGAGGTTGGCACTGGATTATGTGATTCAGTAGTTTAGGAATTACAGTAGCAGCACTGGGTTGATGGCTGGACTTGGTGATCTTAAACGTGTCTTCCAACCTTGATGATTCGCTGGCTCCACATCCAGCTCACCACAACCCTGCACGGAGTGGCGGCTGCGAGCACCTTCCACGGAACCGGTGCAGGCTGCCGTGCTCAGCAGGATGAACGGGCCGGGAGGAGCGGGACAGGGGGGACACACAACGCCAGCACTGAGGCTTCTCGAACCGCAGAGGCGCAAACAGCCGTGGCTGCCGTCCCACAGCCGCGCCCGGGCCGGGCCTCCTGGCTGGCCTTGCCCCGCGGCCGTGAGGGGCAGCTCGCCCTGCCCTGCCCGCCCCGCCCTGCCCGCGCCCGTCTCCTCCCCCCCCCTCCTCCATCTCAGCAGCGCCCTCAGCCTCTCTCCTCCATACAAAAGCAAAATGTCCGCCATCTTCACAGGCTGCTGCTGCCGCCGCCGGGCCGGACGGGGCCGCGCCGCGCTAAGGGCGGCCCCGCCGCGGGGCCGAGGCGGCCGGGGGGGTCATTACCTTAATGCAGTAGGGCGGCTCGTCGAACGTAACCAGCATGTACCTGTCGCCGCGGCTGGCCGGGTCCCGGGCCCGCAGCTGCGGAGAGAGCGGAGAGAAGCGGCGTGAGCGGGGCGAAGGGGGCGAGGGGGGCGGCGGCTCCCCCGGCGCCGCGCACTCACCTTCATGAAGATCTCCACGGCGCCCTTGGCGATGTCCAGGTAGCTGGTGCCCAGGTACGCCCGCTGGTTCATGGAGGCGGACGTGTCTATGAGGAAGAGGAGGATCGGCATGGTCCAGGCAGAGCCCCGGCCGGCGGGCTCCCTGCGGAGGAGGCGCGGCGCTCGCCCGCGGCTCGCTCGGCTCTGGCGGCGCTGCCCGAGCTCGCCCGGACTCAACTTCTCTTCCCTGAGCCTCCACCAGCACCATGTGACCAGCGCGCACGCCATTGGCTGGCAATTATACCGACATTTGCATATTCATGGCGGCGCGCGCGCGCGCGCGGGGGGGGGGGGGGAGGGGGGGGGGGAGGGGGGAGCGGGGTGACGGCGGGCGCGCGCGCGCCGCACCTGTCACACACACACAGCGCCCGCCCCGCCCCTCTGCGGGGTCCCCCGCCCCGCGCTCCAGGGGCCGCCCCGCCCGGCCCCTCACGGGCCGGCCCCTCACGGTCGGTCCCGGTCCTAGTCCCGCCGCCTGCCCCCGGTACCTCCCGCTACCCGCGGCTGAGTCACCGCGCCGCCGCCTTGTGCTTCCCGCCACCGCCTCACCTCGGCCCGAGTATGCAGGAGCTGTGTGCTGGTGCCGGGGAGCCGAGCGAAGCGTCTCAGCAGCTCACCCGGTGACATTATGGCACCCGTTCCTGGTCTCCAGAGGTTTCACTAAAGCACTGAATCCCCAGGTCCCCACATGCGATCCTTTCCCGGGTCGGGTAACAGCCATCTCCCTCAGGCAGTGCCTGGATCTGGCCATCACACGCTGACAGGGTGCCTCAGTGTAGCTGGGTCAATGCAGGATGGCAACAAACTAACTGTGGCAAAACTGAAAATACATAAACCCTACAATATTTCCTACCACTCAAAAATAATTTTAAAAGTATTATCTGAAAGGAGGAATCACAGACAATTGGCCTGGAAAGTCTCTCTGAGATCAACCGCTGGCCTAGCACCACTTGGTCAGCCAGACCCTGGCACCGAGTGCCACATTCAGTTTTCCTTTAAACACCTCCAGGGACGGTGACTCCACCACCTCCCCAGGGTGTCTGTTCCAATGTCTGATCACCCATTTTTGTGAAGAAATTACTCCTAATGTCCAACCTAAACCTCCCCATACAGCTCAAGACTCTGTCCTCTTGTTCTGCCACTAATTGCCAGGGAAAAGAGCCCAACTTGCACCTGGCTACAACCTCCTTTCAGGTAATTTTGGAGAGAAATTAAGTCCTCCTTGAGACTTCTCTTCAAGGTTTCCTGCTCCAAAGGGCCTGGCAGCCACCACCAACAGCAACCAGATAAGGGGAAGGAGGCTGAGGAAGTATTTAGCACTATGTCCACTCATGAATGCTTGTTTTCTTCTAGGAGTAAATCCAAAACACACAAAAGAAGCACTGCCAACATGAATCTTACTTTAAAATAATAAAGAAACTGATAATATTTTCCAGTGCTTTTAAATTCAAAGGCTTGTTCCACATATTTTTTTGCCATTCATTTTAACAGCAGCAGAATCACTTTCGGTTCTCACTCCATTTTTGTGAAGCACTTGGACAATACTGGTGTTGCACAACATCACAGGTGAATTCTAATTCCCAATTACAAAGCATTACAAAATACAAATGTTGGTAAAGATACCATTGCCCATTTGAATCAGAATAATCAAGAGATGCAAACTCATTTGATTCAGGCATGTACTCATCCCTTTTGTCCCCAGAAAAAGCCCAACACCTGCACACAGGACTTGCCAGGTCTCCATATTGCCTTTAGAAAGACATTTGTCTTTTAAAAAAACTCTACAGATATTTTTCAAATAACATTATCTCATTAATTAATTCTATTGAACCAAAAGTAGGTAAATTAAATAGTTGAAAAACAATACTGTCAAACTCAAAGACTCCATTCCATTATCCAGGCCCTCCATAAGCTGTGCATGTGTATCTGCAATTAAGGTTTCTGATTTTTAACAATCATAGCAGAAAGGCCAGGAGGGATAAACAGATAAATATTTTTACGCAAGTCATTAGTGCACATGAATGGACCCAGACTGAAACAAATGGGATTTGAATCTCTATAGATAAGATAAAAATGCAGATACTGTATTTTTCTACTGCATGTTAGCCTGGAAAGATAACTCCTGGACAGGAATGGATTTGCAAAGGCCTGAATGGAAACTGAAGGATTGGTAAAAGATGCCACCTAACACTGCCAGGTCCTGGCACTGGGACTCGATGAGGCCACCTTTGCATTGCTCTCGTGTCACCCAGATGAGGTCAGAGACTCCTTCTGCCTCCAGCTGACCTCAGCCAATTCCAGCTGGCAACCCAGCGCCCAGTGTCCTGCAGCCTCCTGTCTGGCTGTATGAAATGCTAAACAATTACAAGTTCATGTCCTCACCTTGTTTTTTTTAAATTCCAGACCACCAGATACCTAAAAGCTACTTCTTTCCTATACAAACGTAGTATTTAAAGGTCAGAATGAAACTCTTGTTTCCCATTTCACAGGCTGACCTTTCCAAGGGCAGCAGCAGGCAAGGTTCACATACTCTCCCTCCTTCTCTCTCGAGGATCTTGTTTTTTGGATCCTGCTCCAGCTGGACACTACAACAGCTAAAGTCTACCAGTCTTCTAGGTACAATGCAAGACCTTTATTTAGTTTAATGAGACACTTTTTATTCCTGAAATTACAGACATCATGCTTGCTAACATGCATGAATACAGCTAGAGTGGCTTTTACTCCTCCTCCATGCAGTTTGTTTTTGCAGTGCTGACTACCTTGCAGCTCTGGCAGTGGACATTCATCATCTCCATAAAGTTTAAACTTTTCTTGGTTTTTAATTGAAAATCTGCTACATTTCTTCAGCTGCAATAGTTAAAGAAACTGTCTTTATGGGGAAATTAATCACAACAGGTACAGCAGGTTAAGCTCTCCTAGAATTAAATATTTTGAAATAATTTCTATGTAGATATTCTATCCCATAGTAAAAAGGAACAGAATTCTGGATTGCTAATTCTAGCAATTTTTGAACCAAACAGATCAGTGGTATTTTTCCCTGTTGTGCTGATAAAGTATTATTTCTCTGTTTCTTGTTCTAACACAGCTTAACATCTAAGCTGTTGCCTCTAACAGGATTTTAGCACTAACAGTTTGTTTCTTAACACTTTTATATTGCTTCATCTTACTTTTTTCTCACCTAGCTGCTTTTGGCCCTGAACAAGTAACACACCTGTGAGACAGAAGCCCTGCTGCTTTAGACAGTGAAGGTGCTCAGCTTTGGCACCAATTAGCCACCTGAATTTGGGGCACACTGGACACATTAGTCAGAAATTATCTCCTTAAAATCTGGATCAACAGCTAAACCCTTCAAACCTCCCTCTGCTGCTGTGGCTCCCTGTCTTGGTCGTGTAATACAGCTGCCCTGATGACTTTCCTGCTTAATTTAAAACACTTCCAGCCAGAGCAGAAATGGTCACTGCTAAATCACTACAAAAATACAGATTAATCCATGCTGTGTGCTGGGAGGTATGATCCCTATCACACAAAAAAAGAGGCTGTCCCCAGAGCTAAGGGACTTACTTGGCACCACAGAAGGTGCATTTTTCAGTCCCACAGTGAGAATTCAGAAGGGTTTAGATCTTAGGCAACCATAGATCTGTGCTGTCCCTTTCAGAAAGGTGAAATCCCCTGTTAACTTAAAGAATTTGTGTGCAGCTGGACCCGGGTGTGGAAGGTAAGAAATTGTTCTAAATAACAGCTCCTTCACAGTTATATTCAAGATGGCAGAAGCTGAGCAAATTCAGGTCCTGTGATATTGTGTGCTGTATCAGGGCAAAATATTCTGCCCTGTCAGCAGTTAGCTGCTCTTAAGCCAGACACTGGAAAAGGCCAGGCTGCTTCTGCCAGTGTGTCACACAGCCCCTTGTGGAAAAACAAAACAGAAAAAACCCCAAACCAACAAACACAAACAAAACCCCCAAACCAGTATTTTCCAGGATATTACTCAGCAGGACCTTTTTTCTTTTCTGTAACTACACTGCAAACTTCCACAAAATTGTAACTCATCCTTGAAGATTTCTGCCCCTTTCACTTGCTCCATCTCCTTTCTGCAATGATTCCATTCTAGAATTTGGGAGCCTGATTCAAAATTTGCCTTTTCACTGCTTCTCAGGAATGTGGGTTTGCAGATGGGAGGACAGTAATGGAAGCTGAGGAGCAAACCCTGGCTACTGTGAGCCATCAGAGTTTGTCTAAGTCTCCGGCAGAGATGTGCACCTGAATTTCTTTTCACAGGCTTCAGCAAATTCAGGAATTCCATTTTCAGCTAAAATATAAAGAACAGACTATGGATACATGCCCTGACTGCAGCACGTTTTCTGCTGATTTATTGACTGTGCATAAATACTGCACTATAACTGTCATATTTAACTACAAAAAGAGAGAGCTGTGTGCTCAGGAAGATAATTCAGGGCAACTCTGAGGTTTTTCATCTGTCTTCTACGTACTTCAGAAAAAGCAGCCACTTAGCAAAGGGGCAGAGTCCAGCCATCCTGATTTTCTCCCCTTCTCCCTCAGACATGTTAACCCTTTGCTGTTCACAAGGTTTGCTCTTCCTGCAAAGTTTTTATGCAAGCACAGCTAATACTGCCCAGAGTCCAAAGGTGAAAGCCAGATCCACAGCCTGCATAACAGCAGACAGTTTAATTTCCATTTTGCTTTAAAGACCAGTGAGAAGGGGATGAGGAAGCGATTGGTTGCCTAAGATGGGGGATCGTTTTGCAATACTGGTAGATAAGCAAAATTCTGACAAAATGTCTCCGAGGAGACATAAAATGAACCCACGAAGCAGCACTTTGAACAGCAAAGCGAGCCAGAACAGATTTCCAGATAGGCAAGGCTTTCCATATGAGAACAGGTTTCAAAGTCCAAGAGTCTCTCCAAAGAAGAAACAACATTCAGAATAAAAGTTTGAAAAATATTCTGGCTGCTGAAAAAGAAACTGAAACCTTCTCATGTTTAGCAAACTGGAGAATTGTGTTACTCTAAACCTCAGAATTAAAAAAAAATTTAAATCGTGCACATACCTATACAGGGAGATACAAAACCGAAAGTGTGTGCTTCAGCCTAGTGCATGTTTGTAATCCAACAGCAAATAACATCAGATTAATGACCCCAGCCCCAAGCCCCCATATGTCCTGCCAAGCTCTCCCCTAGGAAAGATTTATCATCTCTTGCTGATAAACACTGGGAGAAAACAGAGCTTGTTCTTGGGGGGTAAGAGAAAGGGAGAGGGATTTGTGGCCGAGACAGGAGCCTTGCATCAGGCAGTCACAGCCACGGGCAGCAGGGGCTCACGGGCAGGGGATGCTCCGACTGTAGGTGCAGTTGAATTGACAGCCAGCCAAGAACTGCGTGAAATTCCCCCTTACTTCCTTTTACTGGTCTTATGCTAAGTGTTGCTAAGCTGTACCTGGGAATCAGGCCAAATCAGCTTGGGATCTTTGGATGAAAGGCATTTAAAAAGAAAGGGGGGAAAAAAAAAAGAAACAGTATTAGCAATGTGGAAAGCAACAATTTGAATTAAATTAATGTACCAGTGGCAGGATTTGGATTTTATTACTTTCTACAATGTGAAATATAAAGACAGACTAAAAAATTGCCACTTCTGAGGAAAACTATATCCTTCTGCCTGGGTTCCTGTGAGGAAGAGTCATAAAAGCAGCATACCAGAACTGAAACCTGAAAATACATATGTTTAAATAGACTAGAGCCAACAGGGACTGGTTAGGAGAGTCGCTTTCCCAGGCTATGCTACAGATTTGTGCCACCAAGAGAGAGGTTCACACTGTTTCATCTATTACCTATCAGCATTTATTTTATAGCAAAGAATACTCATGGGCTGGGGACCTGCTCTGAACTGACAGGATTTATCATAAAGCAAAAGCCACATTTGGCTGTTTCATTTCTGGACACAGTTATGATTTTTTACTATAGACATGGCTTGCCTGCAACAGAAATTCTCCCTTGCAGAGTTCAAAGTATCTCCCACAGAGAAAGTTTAGCTAACCTGACTGCACTCCACGTGCTGCTTGTGCCTGATCCGAAGCAGACCAGACCCTGCTGGAAGCCTCAGCCCTCTGATTTCAGCTCAGCAAGTCACCTTTCACCCCTCACCATCATTTCACTGCACTGGGAACACCCACTGTCCCTCACTGGCATGGCATCTTGTGTCTTAATAAAATTGGGGACAGTCTCCAAAATATTAATGGGACTCCACTCCATTAACTCTGTGCTGAGGGCATCTAAAATAACTTATTGGTCCCAAACAGTAAATATGATTATTTAGGGATGAATATTAACATTTCCAACATATCCTTAACAGATCATCATCATCTTACAGAAAGCAAACACTTCCATGACATGAATATGTTTATCATTATTTAGTTGTTTAATTATCATTGCATTTTACTATAAGCCATTTTCACAAAATATTTTTCCCCTCAAAGGAATCCCATATTTAATCCTAATGACTGTTTATTAAAGAGAGTTACAAAAGCAGACAGAATGATCTACTTGGAGCACAAGGTGCCACGTGAGCTCTCGCTGGTTCTGTTACAGACCTTCACCAGCACTTTCCATGGGTACCCAACTTTCCTACCTTGCTTTCCCCAGTTGCACAAGTGCTAATTTTGTTGTTTTCACTAAACAAAAAAAAAAAAAAAAAAAAAAAAAAAAAAAAAAAAAACCAGCTTAAAATTTTATCAGCCCTGCCCTGTAGTTCTCACCAGCTAATTTCAGCCATGATCCAATCAGTCAGTGAGTGGTAACAAGACAAAGAGGTGAGACAGGGTGGAAAGGCCCAAGCAGCAGTGGGGACTTAGCAGGAAACTCAGCAAAAATCAAATGCATGGGAAAATTAAACCAAGATCTTTTCATCCTTCAATATTTTTTAAAAAAAATTTTTTTAGATAGACAATGATGAAGAAGAAGAAGTGAAAGCTCCTCTCCTAAGATATCTGGTATCTTGTTTGTAAGAAACAAGTTTCCAGGAAGACCTTAGGCAGGGACACAACCTCATCTTTTGAGAGCAGCTCTCTGTGTAGGGACATGGAAAGGGGAGATGGCAGGAGGGGAGTGCAGGGCAGCAACACTGCCAGCAGCACACAGCAGATGGGAAATCCAAAGAACTGAGACACAGCAGGAAGGAAGAAGTAGGTGTACAGAGTCTTGAAGAGTCAGCTCGAATGCGACAAGGTAGGAAAAAAGGGCACAAGGTGGAAGAGCTTTGTGACTTTGCCAGACTGAAAGGACAGCAAGGTGCTCCCTGCAGATGGCTGTGCTCAGATCTGGAGACATTTGCATTTGTCTCTCTCAGATGGAGTATTTGTGCCAGATAGGAACACAGAAACTTCAAATAAAAATGTGTTCTCTTTTACTCCTCTGTCCCTTCAGATTTAGACATAATAGAAGATACTGTGCTTATTCTGGACTAAGTAGAATAAAAAGCCCCACTGTCTCTGGAGATGCTGTGTCCTGTTAGTGCTGCTGACCTTGCTCAGTACAGACTGAATTACTGAACTTCCTGAAGTCTCAGGTCCCAGTTTTGTCACTTCCTTGCACTCACTCAATTTTTGTATATTAAGTTGGAAGTTTTGTTGGCAACAAAGGAGAACTTCAAACCCAGATTCTTCTGTTTATTTGCTGCATTCTCTTACCTAGTTTTGTATATGAACACAATCTCATACTGAAGGGGATTACAAAAACAACATTTTCCCTTCCTTTCAGAAGCTTTTGGTAATTTCCAAGAGCCAAAAGGTAATTATTTTGGCACAAAGAAGGACCAAAGAAACCTTTAACCATGGCATTCCTGTACAAGGTTTCCTTGACACTTTTGTCTGAATGGAGGAAAAAAGAGAGGCGTAATAAAAAGCTCACATTTATCTTTTTTTGAGATACAGAAGTTTCACTGCAAGGAGAAATGAAATAGACAAAGGCTCTTCAGGCTGGAAAAAAAAAGATGACTGCAGAGGGAAATTATGGCAGTCTGTAAAACCGAGAAGGTAAATGCAGAGTAATTGTTCACTCAGTACAAAAGCTGAGGGGGTATCCAACAAAGGCATTTAGCAGCAGGTTTAAAACAGACACACCCAAAAGGAAATACTCTTTCCTACCATCCATAATTGCATTGTGGCAGTCAGTGCCTCAGGAGGTTGTGGAGACTGAAAATGGATTTTAAAAGGCATTAAAGAAATTCATGTGGGACAGTGTGATCAACAGCAAATAAACACTGTAGCTTTGGTGAAACTTTTGTGCTTTCAAACCCTTCCCCAGAGCTGGGAGGAGGCACCAAGTCAAGATGATTCGGTGTGTGGCCTTTTCCTCCCTCCCTGAGTGCTGTTCCTGGAAACAGCGTGGCAGTTCCTGTTGTTCGTGAGCCCGGGTGTTGCACATCACCAAGGACCAGAAACATTCTCTGCATTCTCCTGCCCGGCTCTGTCTTCTAGCAGACTCCTTCAGGAAATGCTTCTGACAGAGCTTTGCAATCCAACCCCCCATTTTCCATAGAGCAACCACACTTATAATTGTGCAGAGAGGGAATATTGCATTAAGTCAGGTTAAACCAAGGAAAATTTCAATCCTATGTTTGGGTATTTAATTGTAGCATTTATCTCATATTTAAAGGGTAGAAAATGTAGCTCCCCCCATTATTCATCAAAATGCTTGTCAGTCCCCAGTAATAATTCAGTACCTTTTACAAAAAAAAAGAAAGACAACCAAACAACTGATCTCCATAGCCAAGTGAAAGTAATGATTTACCTCAGCCAGCGAGAAAAACCAACCAACCAAACAGAACAACCAGAAACTCTGCCCTGAAGTCACTTGGTTTAATTTTTTAAAAAATAGTATCTGCAATAAAAGACATTATATTCAACATCCATATAGAAGACAAAATTTTCCAATTATTATTTTGCTCACACTTTTATTAAAAAAAGGCTGTAATAATGCCAATTCTCATCCAAACATTTTCAAACTTCAATTATTCCCTAGTCAGCTTAACCCTTTCTGTTTGCAAGGAAAATCCAACTGAACTGGGAGTTTGTGCCAGCCCTTTCCCATGTGACAACAAGCTCATTCGTCACCCCAACACTTCTGCAGCCTTGCACAACACACACTGCATCACCACTGAGCCAGGGACAGCAGCTTGTCCCTTGTCCCCAGCAGCCCCATCCTCCTGCCACCCCCTGTGCGAGCTCCCCTCTCCTCCCTGCACACACATCCTGCTCCCTCATTTTACCATCCAGCAGAAGAGCAGGGGAGAGAAGAAAGCAGCAGACAAGGAGGGAGGGAAAAGGACATGGTGGGTAATCAATGCTGTGCACAGGCCTTGTATATGTATATTTACAAGAAATGAAATTAAAAATTCAAGGAGGAAGACCACAACAGCCTAGTGACAGTCTGGCACAGTGGAAAGCTGTGATGAGCTACTGGCGAATCAAGGTTTCCACAGCACTTGTATTCTCAGCTTGGGAGCAGGTTAAAATGGAAAACAGAGGCAAATGGTTACACTTGCACTAAGGCAGGGGGATCCTGAGTTGTTCAGCACCCCTGGTGCTGTGGGTCTTCTGGGAAGGGAGTCACTGGGACTGGACTGTGCCCCTCAGGGGTTGTATCTGCACAATGCCTTGGGGTTTCCAGCTCAGTGCTCACAAAGCCTCTTCCCTTCACCACTTGCTCAGGTCTTCTCAGTGCTCACACATTAAGGAACACAGATAACAGAGAAAATAAAATGCAGGGAAAATGATGGATAGAGACAAAATAAAGGAATAAACCTTTGAAAAGTAATTATGAAAAAAACAAGCAAAGAGAGAAGCACAGTTCTACAATGTTCCTGCTGTTTCGAGGAGGAACCACCATGATGTAAAATACTTAACTTAATGCATTGAAACTATAAATTACACTTTGATACACATAACAGGAGCTTACTTGAATCATGTTTCAGGAAAACAATCACCCGATAAAGCTAAAATAACCATAAAAATATAAGTTAACTTTTTTTTTAGATTTAGAAATTATCACTAAAGAAAGTATTTAGCCATCAGACTGCTTAAAAAACAAAACAGTATATTACATCTTAGTGTATCAAGGCAGAACATTTCAGAATGGTGGCAACAAAGGAAAAATTAGCCTCAGCTTTCAGTGAAACTCAGACGTTTCAGTTAATGGGCTTTGACTGTGGGTATTTTAGCTCTAGGCAGTCTCGCCTGGTGCACTTTGAGCTTAATTCTCTGAGGTATCAATCACTCAAAACTCCAGATGAACTCAGGAAGATCAGCAGCTGATGACAGTCAGAGTCAGGCCCAGCTGTCCCAAAATAGTTAATCAAAGAAGCATTAAAAATGTGAATCCAGCAAGGGGTTCATATACTAAGAGGGCAGCAAGACCCTAAATCAGATGATATTGCCTGCCATCATGGCAGAGAAAAAACAGAAATAGAAGGACTTGTGTCCTGATAGTGATATCCAAACGTATTCTTTTCCAAATGCAGCACAAGCTGCAACATGCAGCACTCCTGCCTGAGGAACAGTCCCTGGGCCTGAGGAGCAAGCAGGACAGCACCTGTAGCCATGTGGGTTGTGGCTCCTGCAGGGAATGCAGCTAGGGCCGGTGCATTCCTTGCTAATTAAATACAGTCCTAGGCTGCCAGCCAATTACCCCTGCAACCCTCCCAGGGCCACGTTTGCAAACCCCTGGTCAAATATGGGATATGTGGAACACTTGAAAGGTAAGTAAACTCAAATGTAAAGCCTTACTGCATACCAGATACAACCATAATATTTTTCTTACTTGTTCACTATTTTCAAGCAAAGGCTGGACTCTCAACTTCCCATTGCTTGCAGGGACTCAGAAAGCTCTCCCATGATCCCCTTGCTTCCAGGCTCTGGGGCTGGCACATCCACAGCACCCTCAGCTCCCTGGAGCTGGTGATGTGGCAAACAGGGAGGGCAATAAAACGAGGTGGGGCAGTGCTGCAGCAGCACCATGGAAAACTGCTGTACTTATTGTGAGTGTGACATGGAGACTCCTGCAGCAGTGCAGCTCTTTGTCAAAGTACAAAATGAGAATCTTATCTTCTCCAAAGCTTTCCTTGAAACACTATACAGAGCTGCCTGTGTGTGAGCTTTATCCTCAGCTGCTCCTTTCCCAGCAGATAGGCAAAAGAGTGTGATCTGATTTCAGAGGCCAGGGCTACACTCTGCCTTCTACCTCCAAACTGAGCTTTTCCTTAACCATTAAAACAAAGCCAGCTCATCTAAGAAATGGGACTCTGTAGACGGTGCACTTTAGGGGTTTGGTGACAGTTCTTTCTCACTGAGGTTTGTTTTCTCGTCAGAGCCTAATCATGAGTTTTCCAGTGGTACAGAATATACACATAACTCAGCAAGGCAGCTGGCAGTGGCCACATCCCTTCAAAATCCAGTGATGAGGATTAAACAAGCTTGGTAAAAAAACTCGTTTTGTGATTACTCTGCAACCAAGAAAGCAGCTGGGAATGATTCTGTCACTACCAGGTCTTCCCACACATCCTGCTTTCATCTTAATTTTTATTCATTGGAATATGTAAATTTCCAGTGACATGGGCTGGAAATTGCTTCTACTGCATTTCCAAAAGACTTCAGAGGATTTCAGCATCAGTCACTGTGTCACACAGGCCATTAAACAAATTTTAACGGACAATAGTGGAAAAAAATCCTGAACTAAGAACTAGCACAACAAACACACAGAAAAAGTCGGTTCTCCCCCGGAAACACTATTGTTATTGCTGTCAGGGTCAATGAAACTATAAGCAAACTGTTTCAGCAAGCCAGGCAGATTTATGTGTGCTAATATTCCGCATTGTTAGTGCAGAAATATTTTAAGAGCAGTTAAAATCAGAAGAAGGCAGGCCTCAAATACAGCAGTGGACAAAAACTCTGTTGGCTTGAGTGTCATTGAGGCCAATCTGCTGCCTGTCCAAAAGTGTCCCTTCCTTTCTGAATCTTGGGAGAGAAGGACAAGCAAAATTGACAAAAGGTCAATTTTTGCAAACTCAGTGAAGAAAGTATGAATTTCTGGCCTCAAAGGCTAAGGACTCTCTGCTGCTCCCCCAAGAGGACTCAAACTTTATCACTTTATCCAGTTCCTTGAGCCATCCCAGATGTCTGCCCCAGAATCCTGCAGAGAAAGGAAAGAAAGTCCCATAAAAACCAAGTACCACCATGCTGGAAGAAGCTCTCCAGATGAGCCCAGATCTGGTCTAGGATCATAACAAATGGAAACACTTCTACCAACCATGGTTATGGGCATGTCATACATCTCTTATCATAATTAAATAATTCGTTTGTTTGAAAATGGAGCCTTTTGTATTTCAGCAAAAAACTAAAGCAGGGAGCATAACCAACCAGCAAGACTGAGCAACAGAGACACTCCTGTTACTGGTGTAGTTGCCAATATTTTAATTTAGTGACAGATATTAGTCCCAACTGTTAACAGTTGTATAAACCAATTCACATCCAACATGTTTCTCGTGGTGTCAGTGTTTTATTCTCATTCACTGAGGAAGAAATCAGTGTCTAATTTGTAGGAGCCAAAGGCACTCTTGTCATTGAAAATCACTTTGCTGCATGCCCTCTTTTCTTTGACTATTGATAACGGGTTTGGTTTGGGTATTTGTTCTTTTTAATTGTACACTTTCTGCCTTTTTAATCTAAGTCAGGTAACATTTGCAGTCTGCTCTTAAATTACTTAGGACAATACAGGGAATAAAAGGAAGAAATTAAAGCAGAATTTTCATTTCCTTACATAAACTTATGAGCTTTACCACTCTCCAGTCGTGCCTCCTTCACTGAAACAGTAAAGTATAAGTGCAGGCAGTTCTGGTGTTCAGACTACATGATCCCAGCCTTCCTGTTTTGTTGTTGCTCGTTCATCCTTTTTATGTAACTGTTGCCTTAGCTGTGAAACCCAGAAAGGTCAACTTGACTCTAAACTGTATCATTGGGAAGAGTTATCAAAATTGCAGACAAAGCATACAAGGTTGCCACACATTTTCTTGAATTTTGGGAGAAAGTATGTTGGTAACTTTATTCTAAATGCAACTGCTTCAGTGAAAATACTTCTGCAATTGAATTTGCTGCCTAAGATTGGGCCTGCAATAGGAGCAAGCTGTAAATAAATGGCACAGTCTTGCTAATGACTGTGTAGAGGGCAGAAATAAGATCAGACAGCAGTGCTGTTGTTTTCACTAAATTCTGTGGATCTAATTTTTATCTCCCATCGCTATAATTTCAGTGGTATTACTTTATTGACTTTTATCCTAACATAATCCAAAGTATCCCAACTGTTCATTGTTTCTTTTAGTAAATATTTCTTGTAAGTGCAGTAAGACTTTGGTGAATTTATCAGTATTACTACAAAAAATACAAAGAAACTAAAAATAAGATACCAACTGCAATATGTATGTGTCTATACTGAACTGTGTTATTAGTGTGATATTGGGGAAAGACTGTACTAGGCCAGGAGTTTTATGAGGATCTGTGTTTCATTTATGCTGGGAACACCTTTCCCAGCTAATGCCCACTTTTACTGGAATGAAATGCTTCAAGCAATCAATAATTTGCTCAAAATTTCATTTTAGAGGAAAACTTCTGAGGTCATCTGGTGTCTTGTTTCTATATTTTCTCTCCAAAATAATTTTCCTGTGACAAGTAGCACAGTGCCTATAAACAGGGGGTACACCATGCTGCAGTGCAGGGGATTCTGAATTAAAGCCCACATTTCAGTCTAACCATCTCACCTTCTGACCGCTGCAATTTTACCCAAATAACAAATTAAACTTCACAAAACAGGTGCCAGAGATGTCTCCCTCCAGCACTGGTGATGCTGCCTCATCTTTCTCCCGCGTGTCCCTGGGGTGAGGCGGGTGCAGCCCTGCAGGAGAACATGGCAGGAGGGCTGCTTTGGGGCTTGCACAGGTTTGCAGCCCCGGCTGGCGTCACTCGCTGTCCCCACGCTCCTTCCCGAGCTGGCCGGGCTGCTGGGGCACAGCTGAGGGGGAGGTGGGAAGCAGCACGTGGAACTGCAGTGGGAAGGGGAAGGGGGCCATGTGGGAGGCAGCAGGAGAGCTGCTGGTGGTGGCACAGCGGGCAGTGCCCACTGAAACCTCCCAGCCAAGCAGAGCCCGGCGCTGAGCGTGGCAGAGCATTTTGAAAGAAAGGTTACACACTTCAAACAAAGATCAGGTTCCCACCAGGTTGTGGCCAGGTGTAATTTAGCCCCCTGACAAGAAGCCATCACCCCTGAGCTGAGCCATCCCTTGGGCTGCACTCAGAGCACGTAGGCACTGCAGGTCTGCCATGGAAATCCAGGTTAGGCAGCAATTCTCCTACCAGTGCCAAAGGAAATCTGGGAACTTCGTTGCTGCCCTTGTCCCCACTGACATTTTCATGACTTTCAATAAGGAGATTATGTGTGAGAGCTGGTTATTACATGGGGGGGAAAAAAAGCAAAGTCATTTAAAAGAAATTTTGTTGTGTTTGCATTTCAGAATAAATGTAAATTTGCACCAGAATTGATGTGGAATGAGACTTACAAGTGTGTTGGTACAAGGCTGCACATGAGGTAGTCACAGATGATTGATACAATGACTGATACTATAATTTAGCTTTTTATGCAGTTTAAATGAGCACTCAATTCTGTACCCTTTAATCACAAAGTGGCATTTCATCTCAGGAGTAGCCAGCTGTAGTTCAATAAAAGAAAGGCTGCCCAACAGGAATAGCCAAAGTAGGCTGAGGCCTCCAAAAGAACCAAGATCAAAAACATTATTTGAAAAATGAAATATTAATATGGGCAAGATTTCCAACTAAATGTTTCCTTTGGTATTTGTTCAAGTGAATGTTATACCTCTAGTGGCAGCAGAAGTGAATTATTTAGCATAATGACGATGGAAAATTCAGGCTACAGTTAAGGAGTTTCTACATCTTGGCTATAGGTGTGTACATACAAAAATGTGTGTCATTTTTGAAAAATGAACCTTAAATCCCCCTGTCAATAATTCACATTGCTCAGAGCCTGAAAGTGGAGCAAGAGAGGATGAGCAAGCCTTTCCAAGTTAAATATGGTGATTTGTCCAAGTAAAATGACAGAACTGAGGCTTCCACACAGAGTCAGGATGGACCCGTGGCTGGGCTGAAGTGACGGGGTCTGGCCATTACCTCCCCTCAAAGGAGAGCTTGTTATAAAAATGCTAATGTGCAGTCCCTGCAGGCAGGAGGGAAGGCAAAGGGCACACTCCAGCTGTTCTGAGAGGGAGGCACACACGGCAGGCCTGGGTGAGGCTGTGACAGTGCTGGGAGTCAGGCTGTGGACACGTGTCCCCTCCCAAATGCAGCTCTGTTGACAGCACAGTCCTCCCCCAGTGTGCCCAGAGGCTGGTGAGCATTGCCCAGCAATGGGTTACCACCCCTCTGATCTGGATATACTTGTTTGAACACACCTTAACCTATTTCAGAAAAAAAAATCAGCTGGCCAGCAAGCCCTTATTACTTAAGTTGTTAGGCCATGGTTGCACACGCATTTTTTCTTCCCTGCAAAGCAAGTTCCATCCATTTCTACTCCCTTTCTTTGGATTTGCTTTAGCTCTGCATTCCCCACCACAGGTCTATACACTATATTGTCTATTTCTGTAAACCTGAGTTGTTGGAGTTTTTTTAAGTTTGATTCCCCCAACACTCCTCATTCACTTAAATAAATGTTACAGTCTGTGCCAACACATCAGAGGGGTTGGAAAAAATCACCAGAAGGTTCCCTACATCATCTTTTTATTCAGAATAAATGTCTTGAGGAAACCATGATCTAACACTCCCTAACCCTCTTTTGGGTTTGGCCTTTGGTAAACGACGTGACTCTGGTTATTTTACAATCACAGAAACAATGATCTTAACCTCTTCTTAGTGTGACCTCCTCCAGGTCCACCAAACTTGGCCGAATCTCCACAAAGGGGGTTTTGGCCTGGGCCTTCACGTAAGCAGTTCAGGCTGTTCACAAGTGATACCCTCCCATACACAGTTTGGAACATGCCCAAGGCAGATTGCTTCTGATGCCTGGAGGCAAAGGGGTCACTGTAATACCTGATGGAGAAATAAACCCTAACCAGTGTGTGTGCAAATCAGGCACAGGTAGGATCTGCATGTCCTCTTTGAGCCAGAGCAGGTAGATTATCTGCACTCTAAGCTTCTCAGTCGTTGGTGGCAGCAAAGCCCAAATCCAGAAGCATTTTGAATTCCAGGTCAGAGATCAACTCCAGCCCGGTTGCCTCCTGGTCTCTCTTTGCTGCAGCATGTTTGGAACATGTCAAAAGCTGCACAACCTAAACACAAGACCATCTGCTTAGCAGCAACAGCAGCTCCTTGTCCTCGACTTCTAGCCTTAGAAAATCCCTTGTCTTGGTCCTGCTGACCACACTAAAGAACGAGTTCAGCAGGAAGGACAAGTGCTCTCCAGAGCAATTCCCAGCAGAACTCCACGAGGAAGCCTGGAGCCTGCCTTGGCGCCATGCTCCAGAAACAGAGCGTGCAGTGTGGAGAGCCCTTCAGAGAGCGGGCAGGATCAGAGAGGGAAGGACAAATGGTACCTGCAGCAGCTTTTAGCAGCAAATCCAAATATCAGGGCAGGCGTTTGCTGAGGCGATAGCAAAGCTGCTGGTGAGGCTGCCCTGCCTCCCCTCCCTTCAGCTGCACAAAGACTCAGTAAGTCACACACAGAGAAGGCTTGAGCAGTGGAGGTGCAAAATGGAGCGTATTAACTGAAGCTTTTAATAAGATTTTGATAACAATGATTTTTATGTTAATCTCTAAGGAGTTTGCTTTTGTAACATATAAGTGATAAGCATATAATCTAGTTTTAATTTAATCTCTGCAGGTGTTTCCCAATGGTAAATGTTAAATTTTTATTGCTTCCTTAGGCAGTAATAATAGGAGAAATGTCTACAGGGCTCCCACCATCCATTTGTATGCAGATAGCATCATATTTTATAATAGCTGTAAATCTGACAGGATAGACTCTTACTGTTGAGATGATATTATAAATATGTGTCAACACTGAATAAACATCTTTGAAAGGAAAATAAAATAGAGATGTTATTAGAGGTCTAATGAAACAACCATAAGTGCTTATTTATAAGAGATGTATGCGCACATCCTTGGAAAAAAGTAGAGCCCATGCTGGGTTTGCAGCTTTCTGATGAGCAGGACATGGAGATTCTCAGCAGGGTCCTGCAGACAATGCAGAAATAGATCCTACACTTCATAAAGATGATGACTGTCTATAAACCTCTAAATGTTTGCTCTCTCTGAGGTTTCAAAATGATTATAAATACCACGGTGTCTAAGACTCAATTATGGCTTCTTTCATACAGCTTAGGAGCACAGCACGTCAGGAGCTCCCACATGAAGAACCCTGAGACACCAAGTACAAGGAAGTGAACCCTGATGCCTGTCTGAAGCGTAATGCAAACACATTTTGGGCAAAATTCACTCAGTACGAGATCTGAAAGGGACTTGATCCCTTAGATCTTACACTTAGCCTTATTCACTGAGCATGCATGAAACCTGCCCTTATTTACACGGAGTGTTTTAAACACAGCGACACTTTAGGATGTATTTTCCTCAAATAATTTTATCTGTTCTGTAGCAAATGTGGCTCTCTGGCATGCTGTGCTCACCGTGTCCATAGGCACATCCCAGGGACCCAGCAGCACAGGCAGAGAGCTGAGCCAAAATATTCCTAAGATGGAACTGGCTTGGCTCCAGCCGGTGGAGAGCATGGGCAGAGAGAGCTTCGAGCTGTCTTTAACTCTCCTGTATAGGCATGCCCTAGAAAGGATTACAGTTTAACAGAAGTCTAGATATTTCCTCAACGGTGCTGTGATATGTGGCTCCCAAGGTCCACATCATTAGTCATAAAAACAAACAGTCTAACCTCTGAAACAAAAAATACACACCAGCTCGTCTAAGTCCCCAGGGACAGGCAATGGGAATACAGCTCGCTGCCACTGGAGGGGGGAAATTTGAAAACCTGCCACATAAGCAAGTCAAAAAAAACCAAAACACTTTTGCTGGTGAATTAAAGTTACAACAAAAGCTTGGGCAATTTAGGTTAAACAATCCTTGCTTCTTTTGTAAGTCAGAGCATGTATGCTGCTTTAAGATGCTAGTTTAAATGCAGTATTATTTCTTCTGCTGGTCTTTAAGAGTGAAAAAAATATCTGTTATGGAGACATTTTAATTAATTGGTAGTAATTAGAAAGAAAACTCCAATCATTTTCTACAGAAAGACAAAGTGAGTACAAATGGAAAGGCAGACAATCACTCCCTTTCCTGAGTTAATTCAAAGCCAAAGAGGATCTGCCACATTGTGCCATGGAAAAGGGAACTGTCAAAAAAAACCAACCATCACATTAAGAATATTGATTAGTAAGAACTAAATGCATTACGAGCTATAGGTAAGACTCAGATATGTAAAGTGTTTAGCTCTCTCCCATCTGCTCGCTTGTTGTTTTTACATCAGATTTTGTAAACATACAATTTAATCTGTGTGACTTCTTCAGACTGAGGATTCATTAAAGGAGGCTCCTCATGAAGTGTTTGCAGTCAGCCTCTGCAAGTGCACAGTGCCAATGCTCCAGGCCCACTGGGCTGGTGGTGAATACAGAACCCAAGCGTGGTACCCTCTGTTAGAAATGCTACACCATGTCCTTATGCCATGACAGATAAAGTGGAATATTTTGCTAATCAAGTGTGCAAAATTACAGGAATCAGGCATAATGCTGAGTTTCTCACAACTTAGGAAAACCTTTTCCGTGATAAATGAGTTGTGAATCTCCCATATGAAGTATTTAAACAGATGGATAATCACCACAGCAACCAAAACCACCAAAGTCATTCAGGAGCATTTCATCTCTGCACACTCCACTGTCAGGTTCCATGCTATAAGGAGGCAGTGTTTTATATAACAGAAGACTAGCCAATGCTTTTAGGTAACTCACAGCAGTTTCTAAGGTAGGTAAAAAATCAGAGCACCAATTACAAGCTGCAGGAACAGCATTGTTTTGCACCTTGGTTGATGCTTAAGGGTCCTCCCAAGGGCACATCCCTGCACAGCGGTCAGGGACGCGGCTTTGGGCTCGCCGGGACAGAACATTCTCATTTAATTGCAGTTAAAACTGGGCTTTTAAAAATCACAAACCAACCTGGACACTAGTGATCGGTGGGTGGGAGAGGAAGGACGCCAGCCCGATTCCTGATTTTCAACAGGTGGATGCAAACCCTAGCAGATGTGTGACAGAAAAAAGCTGGATCCTGGGAAGCTTACAGAGCTTCCCTGCTTTTAGAGTCTGAACTTCCTTTGTAAATGGACTGGATGAACTGGAAAATACCAATTTCTCTAATTAATGTGCTTTTAAGTCTAGCCATTTGAGATTATGTTTTTATTTGATCATTTTTTTGTTATTAATTTGAGCATCTCTGAAGCATGTTTATGTCTGCTGCTTCTTCTGAGACAGGTTTCCAAAATGAGCAGCACCCTCCATTGGATTAATACTCAGTAAAACCACAATAATTTTCTGAAATCCTGAAAGGCTGAAGTCTGATAATATTTTTAAAAACAAGAATTCCAGTTTAAACATTAAAAATCTGAATTGATTTACACTCATCAAGAAACAAAATATTTTGTCAGTTTTTACTGCATACATTTTCAGAAATTTTGACAAGATTACAATTTCTCTATAAAATAATTTAACAATATCATGTAATTTGTGGCTGACAGACTGAACTTCTTAATGAACCATTAGATCTGCAGAAAAAGGTGAGTGCTACAACACACACCTTGCTGAAGTTGGAAAATATATTTTTTAGATTTTTTTTTATTTAATGTATTCCATGATTTTAAATATGTTACTTCCTGTTCTGGATTGTTTCATGATGTTATTGTGAAACACTCCTGGCTGCTGTGTTTATTTCACCGCGGATGTGTGTTCATTTCACTGAGGGGTAAAGCTTGGTAATGGGTAAAAGATTTTGCAATCCTGTACTGGGTGGCTCAATATAAACCTTAATTATTCACCTGACTTGCAACAAAAACATTTTGCTGTACTAAAGATCCTGAAGGTTAGGATGATACTGGGGGGTGATTACACTTGGATTTCTTTGTATTATACAGGGGGGATGTTGGGGGGAAAAACCAGGGGAAGATGATACAGTGGATAACGCAAAGTAGGAGCTGAAGTCCACAAACAGCATAACTGAATGTAAGCGCATGAAGTGAATAAGAGGAATAAAGAACAAAGGTACCAGCACTGGAGTGTTTACAGGGACAGTGTGTCCCGTTTAAGCCGGCTGAGCAGGCGGTCACGGAGGCTCGGCTCTAACCCTTCTGCTCCGGGGGTGACGCTCGCCCACCCTTCAGCGGGACCCGGCAGTGAGCCCTCAGCTTCCCGCAGGGCAGAGCACACGAGCGGGGCCAGACCCAGAGAAGGTGAGCCCGAGCTGCTCAGCTTCCCGCAGGGCAGAGCACACGAGCGGGGCCAGACCCAGAGAACCGCGCGATGAGGCGAAGCCTTATTAAAAACACCTCCCCGCAGGTGAGGGGCGCGGGGCCGCACACGAGCGGGGCCAGACCCGGAGAACCGCGCCATGAGGCGAAGCCTTGTTAAAAACACCGCCCCGCAGGTGAGGGGCGCCGGGCCGGCGCTGCCCGGGGAGCCGCCAGTGCCGCGGCGCTGCCGGGCGGGGGAAGCGCCGCGGGGCCGAGGCCGGCCGGGGGCGGCGGGGCCGGGCCGGCTGCGGGAGGCGCCGTTATCGCGCAGCTGCCTCAGCCCGTATCGCTGCTGCTCCTCGCCGGAGAACAAAGAGGATCAATTAAGAGTGTGCAATTACCGCCGTGCCCTGCCGGCAGCAGGCACGGCTCGGAACGCCTTTCCTGCCGCCGCTCTCCCAGGGAAGAGTGCTCCCGTCTGTTAATCCCAGGCGGTTTGGGGCCGCGCAGCGCTAATGAGCACAGCACGCGTTTAAAAATCAGTCGGTTTAGTGCATTAAACACGAACTTAGAGTGGGGAAATAGAGATAAAGCACATGTGCCCTTGAACGTCTTGTCTAGGATACTTGCGAGCCTGTAGCAGAATGGATCAGAAGCAATGCACAGCTGTTACTTAATTTTTCACCGCTTTTCATGCCTCTTAGTTGCATTTGAATATATCCTTTTGTTAGTCACCTTTTCAGCATTTAAAACAATAATGTGTTCCTAATAAACTTTGCTGTCAGTGTCAGCATGATTTATGCGTGTGGTCATCCATGCTAATAGTTAATGCTCTGAGACTATTTCATTTTACAGCATCCTGGAGACAGTTACTGGTGACATTTCTCATCATCCTGTGAAGGGCTAAGCAGTAGCAGTTTTGCAAAGTCTCAGAGCAGTTCTGCGGGTTCAAAGGGGACCTTCCGCCTACTGAAATACTTTGTAGAATGTGTGTGCCTTCATAGATCAGCAAATTGAGGTGAGGTTAACCAACTTGCTCAAGGTCATGGAGTGTCAGTGACAGAGTTAGCAATAATGGAATCCGGCCATCCTGGCTGCTGGCTCTGTGCTCTCATCACTGGGTGACGCTCCCAAATAATTGCAGGTAGTTTAAACATTGGTTTGCGTAAGTGCACGTTGAGGCCTTCAAAACATTTTGGAGAAACAAAATGTTTATGGTGTGCTTCAGATCCCGTGCTGCATTTGTATGTAGCTTAAAGTGATTGCTCAGCTTGGCATAGGAGGGAATTTTGAAGAAGATTTTGTGGTTTATTTGGTAAATATGTGCTCAAAAAGCATTAGTTTTACTGGGTATATAGTGTAGAAAGACTTGTGTAGATTTAGGGGGTAGATCATGAGATGTAACAAAAGTAGATTACACTGTAATTAGGCAACTTTTAAAGCAGCAGTGTGGAGGCATGACTGTAAAGAGGTTTTCTTCTGAATGAAGTGTTTACCCGATGACATTCTGTAGAGTTATTTGCAGTTGTTATGAAGAAAAACAACCAACAAATGCTCTGGGAAGCCATGGTGATGAGGCTGTTGGAAGTTAAAATGGGAACAAAAAAGTTCCTCAGTTGATTTATTTATTCAACAGATACTTGTTAAGTAAAAACAAATCACAATGGATGTTATTTATGACCCTAGAGAGAAGTTACGGTTCACTTTATGTTTTGCTCTGTCAAGTTAAATTTATGGAGAAAGGGATTTCAAAGGAAACACTGGCAGATCTGTGCTATTGTGACACCAGCAGTATATATTTAGTAACTTTACAGAGGAAAGATCCCTATTGTGCTGAAAAAATACCAGTGGCAATTGTTTGTCAGGACTTCAAAGGGCACTGGGAAGTGAGCTGGCAGTGTTCAGGTGTTGCAGCTGGCCCTGGTGAGTGTTACCTGTGACAGATCCCTGCTCCTGGGGGAATTCCATCCTGGGAGGAGCCCATCTGTGCCCTGCAGATCACAGGCCTGAGACCACAGATCCTGGGTTGGGACAGATTTGGTGTACTTATCTTGATGTGCTGCAAGTAATCATGGCAACTGTTGACCACAAAATGTAGTAGTGGTGGTGGTGCAGTGGAGATGCAGAAGAGCAGCAGCTGAGTTTCTGTTCGTGAACTGTCTGGGGTACATGACCTTATTCTCACCATTAGAGCTGCTGTGGGGTTAATCTGGGCAAAGAGGTTGTGGTGATGCAAACTTCCTCTGTAAAAGTGTTGGCAGTTTCTCATTGATGGGAAAGGTGTGCTGTTTTCAAGATATCAGTACTAAACCATCACATCTCCCTGTCATATCTGTGGTTTATCCATCAGTCTTTGGGAAAAGTGCTTTTACTGCTGTCACTTGGTGAGATGTCCCAGCAAGGTGACTTGTGAGCTAAAACTATTGTCTCAAAAAGGATGCTGGTTTGCTTGCTTAGGAATACAGAATTTTATACCCTGAATGACACTGCTGTGTCAGCAGATGTGTCTGCTATAGGTCAGCCAGACGTTACTTTTGCAAGTTTGGGCGGTAGCTCCTCATCCAGCCAAGTTAAATAGGAAAAGGAAGCAATAATGGGATATTCTTTTTTAAGACTGGTGCCTTTCCACATGCAGGTTGTGGAATCCTGGGAGGTTTGCATGCTGTTTTCCACAGATGTGTAACAAAAATGAGCCTGTTGATAGGCATAGTGATCCATACCTCCTCTGATCCTGGGAATTGTGGGGTTTTGGACACTGAACACTTGCCACGGACTGAGCTGAAGAAACTGAAGATGTAGGATGAAGCCAGGAATTAGAATGAAACCATGTGCAGCGTTAAAATAAAAAACTAGAGCATCAAAACAATACTGATTATTATAAATAATACTTGAAAATTTTATTAAGCATAGTCCATTAAGTTGTGTAGCAGTAACTTGCTGTTGGCTTAATTGTAGCTTAAAACATTTATTTGAAAAAAAATCCCTATTGTTAAAGGTCAAAATTTGCTTGTATTTCTGTTTCATATGATGTGCAGAGTGTAGCTAGATATGAGAACCAAAAACTCCAACATATTCTTACTGCATACTGCCTTGAGCTAACTTTGGTAAAAGACATTTAAATAAATTATTCTTAATCTTCTGCCTATGACAAGCATCAAAAGGTATTTTGTATTCCTGTGTGCTGGCAGTTTTTCCACATTAGCTTTTCATATAGTCTTAGTATGTTTGACTGGAGCAATGAAACTCACTTTGCAATAGTGCATGAAGTTATTCAAGAAATAATACACTTGCTGTACAAAGTCGTTCCAGAGTTTGTTGATTCTTCTGAAACAAAAGGGATTCACCATAATTCCAAGAAGCACTCAGAACCCAAATTGCCACTTAGCCATTTCTTTTTCTAGACTCTTCTTAATAAGGTAACAGAACATCAGCTTGGAACACTGTCATTGGGGATTTGTTTTCAGAATATTATTAGTAGCATTTCAGTGAAGTGGAAACAAACCTGTGCTCTGAAAAGGAACTGGATCATGGGGAAAGACATTCCAGTGAGATCCATGAACTTGAATTCTATGGGATAATCTGCTATTTTAATAAATAAATAAAATTGAAAGGTTAGTTTGTAAGTAAGAATCAGAACCTGTAAAGCTGATGGTGTGACAGATATACTTTTGTAAACACGTGAACGTGTGTCATGTTTCAAGTATGGAATATGTATCTGGTGCTTGGAAGTGTGGTCGTTGTGAAGTTTAGAATGCGGAAACAAGCGTTTGTTTTTGATTGTTCATAATGTTTGGGTTATTTGCTGCTAGAAATTTCAGAAGCTAAAGTCTTTAAGGTGCAACTATCCAGTGTATTGAGCTGGAGAACAGGTAAAATGTACCTTATTTTAAAAAGCTCTGTGGGAAGTGGAAGTGACATCTAATGAGTCATTAGGAAGTTTTGTTGTTTCAATATTTTTTGCTATAAAGTTAGACCTCAAAGGACACCTTCAGTTTGATAATTAATCTATAGAAGCTGCAGTAAAATATGACCTTCTTTGGGGGAGGAGAAAGACTTTGTTCTCTCTGTCATGTGTTGAGTCAATGGTATGTGTGCTGGGGAGTCTGGCCTTAATTTTATTTTATGAATTACATTTGGGATTGTTTCTTGGTTGGGTCATTGGTCCTGGTTTTAGTTCTGGAATGTCACTCAAAATAAAACAGAACTGTGGGGGGGTGGCAGAGGGAAAATTGTGATGATTGTAGTTTGGTTAGAGGTAGTGCTGGAGAAACCTGTCATCTCTTAATAAAATAGTGAATCCCAAATCTGTTTGCTGTTACTCATTGTCATTTTTCCATTCATTACCTGTAACTGCAGTTGGAACAGGGAGTTTGTTTTAAACAAGGCATGCAGGTGTTCCCCATTCCATTGTTCTGAATCCCTGGGATTTGACATACCTGGGTGCCTAGGTGAGGAGATTCCTGACGTGTTATACCTCATCCAGGGAGGTCATCCCCACGGAAAGGTTCCTGCCCAAACAGTGACTCCTGCTGCCTCAGTGTCCTTGTGTTTCCTCCTTTCTGCCCTCGTGTTTCTGATGTGTTGCTGTCCTGAGGCAAGGATGGGATTTCTTTCTGCTGTCATTGTTTGGTTTGTGTTGCAAAGACCCAGCATAAGCAGCCCTAGTCATGGGCTGGGCCCCCAAATGCCACTGGAGAGGTGCTTATCCATTTATTTTGTAGCAGCTTGTTAAATAGATGGAAACCCAGTGCAAGTATTTTTTCTATTTCAGTATTTTTGAAGTAGCATAAGTAGAGCATAATCAAGCATCATGTTTTATATTTTGCACCTTTATTAACTGCCTCAGTTTAGTATAGACTTATGGAAATAATCTTCTTGCCTTTTCTCTTTTTTTTCCCCTTTTTTTCCTTTAGAATTGCCAAAATGCTTTGGAATTCTTAAACGATTCAAAAGCTGAAGTCTCTGAGGATACAAAAGCATAAGAACACAAGAAGCAGCAAGGAGGATTCAGTGCCAATGCAGCAACAAAAAAGACAGCCAGAGTTAGTGGAAGGAAATCTTCCTGTTTTTGTTTTTCCTACAGAACTTATATTTTATGCAGATGACCAGTCAACACACAAGCAGGTGTTGACTCTATATAACCCCTATGAGTTTGCCTTAAAATTCAAAGGTGGGTTTCTTAGGTTAAGTTCTATTTAAGGGCTAGTTGATGATCTTGAACAGTCCAATTATAATTCATGTAACAAATCATATTTGTGACAAAACCAAACTCGTTTCTCTACATGTATCTGTTGATGAAGCTGGTGATGTATTAGTTCATGATTTGTTACCACTCCTGTCCTTCTCCTTGCAGTTCTTTGTACAACTCCAAATAAATATTCGGTGGTGGATGCTACTGGTGCAGTGAAGCCTCAGTGCTGTGTTGATATGTAAGTAGAAGTTGGTTGGGTTTTTTCCTGATATACAACATTGTATTACCTCAATTTCTTTTATTATTTAAGAGGTTGTAAATGACAGCATGCATGTTATAATATGTAAGTTGGATAAAGATATGTTTTCCTAATCTCCTGTATATACTTGTTCTGATTTTTGCTGTTCTTTCCCTCCAGAGCAGAGGTATTACAATATTGGAGATATATACTTCTTGAATTTTGCCTTTGGGCATAAATGATATGCCAGTAAATGCATCTTGTAGTGTAGTTTGTAAACCAGGAGCGAGAGTAATATGAGCCTTCTCTGAGCACCTTTTTGTTAGAAATAACAAGAAAAACAAAACCCCCAGGGTTGAAATTTGTTTGTGAGAAATGCTTGTTTGCAGATTGGGAAAATGGAAATGCGTGCAGTTCTACTGGACACATTTTTCTGGGCTATGTTTACAAAGGTAGTTTAGCCTGCCTTTCACTCTGACCACCCATCTCATTCTCAGGTCTCTGTGTCTGCTCTTTTTCTCTCCTGTCAGGTGTCAGCCCAGTAACTCAGAGCAGAAGGAGGCTGCCTAAGTGACCACTGTAATGTACAGGGTCTGTGGGCTGCTGAAAGCTGAAACAGAGTAGGTGTAAAAGCTAAAACAGACCAACCCTTTTTATCTTCTATTTGCCACATTACTTCTGTGCTGATGTACAGATACAGCTGAAGAAAATCTGAAGTATCTCACAGAGAAGACTGAACTTTTTGAATAGACATTTTCCAAACTAAAACACCACATGGAATCTCTGTCTGACAAATGGCCATATAGAGAAACCCTTTGTCAGATAAATAATAACTGTTCTAGGGGAATGGTTATTCCTATAGACTGTTTTCCTTGGGTGCAATTTGAAAAATTCCAAGGACTCACTAAATAGAAAGAAAGTTTAGAACATGAAACTGGAAGGTTTCAGTAAGCAGGGACAACAATGCTAAAAATGGAACTAAACAGGTCAGACTATACCAGTGTACCAGTGAGCTAATCCATTCTTCAGAAGACATTTACACAAGCTTGATTACATTTGGTTAAACAAATGTGTTTTATTAAATAAAGGAAAATAAGACAGAGACATGTTCCAAGGGGATTTTTCTGTGTAGCAAAACCCCCCATCCCATTCCAGTGGTTGCTGTCTAAGGACAGTGTTTACTGCTAGGATATGAGCAGCACTATGCAAGTGTGGCCATTTGCCAGATAAACAGATATTCTACAGAGCTTCCAATTATGCAATGATCTCTAAAAAGAAACAGGAGAATGTGTCTGTTTATAAGGGTCTGCAGAAAATATCTCCTTGCTTGGCAGCAGATACATGTTCTCCTAGCACAGTGTTATGTAAAGATTCTGTTTAGGTTGGTAGTTGGTACCATGGTACTAGGAGTAGGAGCACCAATTTAAAAGGAAGTGTTAAAGGAAGAAATCAGAGTTGATCTGCTGTGTTGATATGCTGAGAGCTGGATGAATTAGGGTTGTGGGGGTGAAAAGGTTTTGTTTTAGTGAAGGCAGTTGCCCAGCCAACACTCCACTTGCTGGAAGCCTGTCATAGGCACCCTCCTTTGCCTCTGAAGTGACGTAAAACATCACTGCAGCCTCTTGCTGAGGGGATGACTTGGTCTCTGTTTCTGTGCTGAATAGTCTATTCAAACCAGATACCAGTTGCAAGCACTGGCTACGTGCTAATGCTTGTAAGATATCTTGGTGTGGTATAGGTCCTTTAAATAAGGGCTGAAAAATAAAAATCCATTTCTTGCAGCATTTTAATGTAATTGGTTTCTTGAAGCAATTTTAAGGCTACTGTTCTGTGTTACTAAGGGTACAGTAATTTTTTTTCCCCTCATGAGATGGCAACCTTCTTCTTTGTATGTATGTTCTTCAGATCAGCTGCTGTTATCTTGGAAACTTGGAATAACCTTTAACAAAAAACATCTGGAAAAATAGTTGAAATCCTTATTTACCCTAAGAGCTGATACCACTTCAAAACCTAAATGTTGTAGCTTTTCAATGCTAGATATGTATTCTCATGATGAATCACAAATGCAGGGAGGAGGCAGTTGAGCACAGCACTGCTCAGAGGTCTGTTTTGCTGTTGATCAGTGCTATTTTAAAGCTGTGCTTTTTATAGGTTCCAAACATGCTCTCAGTGGTGGGTTTCTGATTTTGAAAATCCCTAGCTGACTCTTGTCTATAGAGGGAATGAGTTTTGCTTCTGAGAAAGTAGAAGTGTAAAGCTTTGAGCCTGGTTTCCTCCAGGAGCTGGACTGTTGCTTGCCAAACACCTGTCCAACTCCTTTCCTTCCCTGGCCACTCCAGTCCTCTCAATCCTTCTAAAATCACTGGCCAGCATCAGACAGCTTTGATACAGGAGGAGGAGGCATCTTTCAGATAATTGATGTTTCATCAATTGGCTGCAGGACCTCAGATTGAGGCAAAGATGGGCTTGAGATAAAGACTTAACTGTCCTGTTTGGACAGGAGCATTTCTATTTGAGAATTAAGCAAACATAAGGAGGGGAGAGAGGAGGTAAGATCAGGGCTTCCAGAACATTGAGTGGTGGAGAAGGTCTGGATTATTCCAGTTTATCTGGAGGAGGGGGACAGAGGGCAGACTTAGTGATATATAGAATGTAATTCTACAACAGGCATGCTTCTTAGTATTCATCTGTTTGAAAATGTTGTTTTTCTGCAGTGTGATTCGTCACAGAGACGTTCGGGCTTCTTACTATGGTGTCATAGATAAATTCCGCCTCCAAGTGTCTGAGCAGAGCCAGAGGAAAGCGTTAGGGAAAAAGGAGATTATTGCTACTCTGCTTCCATCTGCAAAGGAACAACAACAACAAAAGGAAGAGGAGGAAAAACGAATAAAAGAACACCTGGCTGAAAGTGTCTTTTTTGAGCAGACTTTGTGTCAACCAGGTAGCTGAAATCTTTTTCCCCTCCTCTGTTCTGAATTGGTTTCGAATAGCTCAAGTGACTAGACTTAAAACATTTTAAAAATATAAACAGAAATACATTTTAAAATATTTCATTTTGCTTGCCTGTAAGACTGCTGTCTTTATCACTTGAGGATGACAGTATTCAAGAACCCAACCTGTGACTATTCTGTTGATGCTGTCTTGATCAATCAAGACCTTTGCTGCCCTGTGTTTGCATGTCATACCTTGGAGAGTGCATCCACTGTTCCTCTGGAGCAGGAGTTCTCATACAGACAATGGGAATTTATCTGTGAAAGGATGCTAGTTATTTTTTTCCCTTGGGCTCTTTCAAAACATATGCCCCTTGTGAGTTTGTTCCAAACCCTTAATCCCCCATTTCCTGATGAGCAGGAAATATTGCCAGAACATCTTCTGAAGTGCTCCTTGTTCTGTGCCCTGTCCTTTGTCTGTCCCACAAGAACAGAAGAGCACAGTTGGTGGCTGAAAACTGTGTGTTTCATACACACAGTGAGGAAGTGAATCAACAGGCTTGAAAACCTGGGCCACACAGTAAAATTGAAGGGATAAGTGTCAAGTTGTACCTGAAATGAATCTAAACTGATTCTTGATGGTCTACATTCTTCTTTTACTGATTCATACTGAAATGTTCTTGTCACTTATATTTTTCAGGACAACAAAAACCAATACCAGAAAATAGATGAACCTCTTTGACAGTATTCATGCTGTTAAAATGAATGTTTCACTGTTTATACTGAGTTTGTTGCTGGTGAAACACTTTTTATTTAAAAAAACCCCTCATAATAGATATTAGTAGGATACACAGTTAAAGCAAACCTACGAAGGTCTCTGGGGTCACAGAACAAAATGTTCCTGTGATAGTTGATCCAGGACAGAGGGCCTGAGCCACCCTGAACAATCTGATACTGGTCTTATTCCAAATGCTGTTTCTCTGCTCAAAAACCTCATTGACTATGGTATATTGCAGTAAAAGAAGAAGCAGTAAACAAAGAACTGCAGTTTACATGTAACCTGTAACCTGGAAACAAGAGATTTATGGAATTAAAATAGAGCACATATTGCTAGTCACTGAGGATAGGAGAAGTTGATAAAAACATTGGCTATTTTCCTGTGGGTCTTAAGGATTTGGTTAGAGGTATTCAGCTAACATGGTAACAGCTCTTTTCAAAGATGACACAGTGGGCCTTTGAGTAGGTTCCAGCTGTTAAAGTGCAGGACAGTAAAGACTATGAAGGACTCTTTATTGTCTGTGGTTTGCATTTTCTTATTCTGATAATACTGGACTGTCAGAGCCGTTCACTCGCACAGTTTTAAAGTAAAATTGAAATTTTCCTGATTTGTGGCATCTAAACTGACTGGCTCAGGTATAGCCCTTGAACCCTGTAAAGAATGAAAGGGAGGTCATCTGGCCCAAGAACCTGTGCTCCTGCAGCAGGTTTTATTCAGGAGGTGTGAGCAGTTACCTGCCTGTGCAGGTCTTTTGGGTGCTCTGACTGATTGATTACTGATCACCGAAGGAACATATCAAGTACTGGAGTCAGGATGCACAGGGAAACCTGAAGCACTGCTGAGACATCCAGCTGTCCTGAGTGTGTATATATAGCAACTGGGCCTGGCAGGCTCTGTTCCTCCAGAAGGGAGTGGTTTGGGAAGTCATGTGAAAACAAGTTCCAGCATCAGAACAGGGAGCAGCCTCCTCCACTGCAGAATGCAGAAGGTTTAGAAGGGTGGGTTTAAGACTTGTCTTCCACCCCCTGCAAACTCCAGAGCAAAAAGGAAAATCCGAGGATATTTCAGCTCCCATGTACTGCAGACGTTTTTCCAAAATATTTAATGTTTATATTATTTAGATCTTCCTTACAATTGGTGCTGTTTTGCTGTTTCAGAAAACAGAACTGCCTCGTCGGGACCTAGTTTACTCACAGTCTTCCTTGGAGTGGTGTGTGTCGCAGCACTAATGCTACCTACATTGGGGGAAATGGAATCCCTGGTGCCTCTCTACCTCCACTTAAGTGTGAATCAAAAGTTAGTAGCTGCTTATGTTTTAGGTAAGTACTTTGGATTTTATAAACGTTTTCCTGCAAAATCTATGAGTTTGGAAAACTTCACCTGTCTTTGCCAGCGGCCTCAGGAAACTGGATGGAAACAAAGCACCACGTTAGGTTTTGTTCTGCATCTCAGCTTACATCCTAAGTTGTAGCCATGGTGATAGCAGGGTAAATTAGTTATTGTAAGTGTTTTAGACCAGATTTGAGTTGATACCTATTGCACACAGGCCCCTACATGCTAATTTCAGCTTTATTTGATGATGGGCCAGCAACAGTCATCTGCCACCACACCTGAACGGAATGTGCTGTTTCTTACTCCTGCATTGCAATAGTTACTCTATTGCAGAATGTGAAATGTGTTACTGTGTTTCTCTCCAGCCCCCTGTGAGCTGTTTTTTAAGGCTTGAGTCTCAGTACCTGTTTCATAAGGAGTTGATATGTGTAGCAATAAGTTATAAACCCTGTCTGAGACCATTACCATCCACAGTTCTTCCTGATTGGTAACTTGCGTGTTTAGCATTAGCAACAAATGAGTTGCACATTTCATTTGTTATGACTATTTCTCTGTAACTATTTCAGATTTGAAGAACAGTCACACTAAACTCAGTTCTCCTCTCCCACTACCTGGCAGAAATGAGGATTTAAAGGAAAAGAGCTAGGCAGCTCCAAACTGATAGCTAGAGGTGAGGTAGTGATGGGGAAAGGTGCAAGTTCTGATGGTTCATGCACACTCTGCTGACTCACAAAGGTCCATCTGCTGAAGTGGTTAGAAATCTCACTTGTGGCTCTTTGCCCAAGCTGATGCTGATAGATTCTCAGATCAGGACCTTGCAGTAATCCTCACTTTGTTTTTATCTCTGCTTTTGAAAATTACTCCATGTCCTGCTGGTGTCAGCCAGAGTTTTAAGCCTTTTGACTTTATACTTTTGCAAGAGCTGAATCTGTTTCTAGATTCCCTATGAAGTTTTGAGAGGTTTTGACTTCTTTGCTGGCAGTGCTTTTAGTGCTCATGGACAGATTCTTTTGTGTGTGACTCTTGCTCATGTAGAAAGTCAATTGCTCTTGAGAAGTTGAAACCACTTTGTTCCACAAGAAGTACAACTGGATTGTGGAGCATTTAATTGGAAAGGGTTGTTATACCACACCAACAGGACTGTATGATATTTGAGTAGTATCTGATTTACAGAACTGAGTTAAACCCTTTGTTGTCTGCAAGCCCCTGTACAAGTGGTGCAGGCTGTTCTCCAGAAGCCTCTGCTGTTGCTCTGAGATGATGGAATTGATCCAAGCTGAGGATCCAGCAGCTGTGGAGCACTGATTGTCTGAACCAGTACAGACCTCAATAAATAGCTGAGCTGTAGCTCCTCTTTAAGGGGTGAATTGCTGATCTAATGGAAGGCAGTGTTGCAGCTCTGTTCTGTTGTGCTTCTCCCTTCACCATCTTCATAAAGTAGCCAAGTTCCATCAGTATGGAGTGGCAGGAGATAAAATAGTCTCAGAAATGTCTTTATGCATGGTGAGATCTGTAGGTTTTAGCTGAGCTTTCTGCAGTGAAAAGTAGTTACAGTGACATCATCTGAGCCTGCAAGAAAGTGAGATTGCTCAAGAACTGATAAATTGTTATTTTGATCTTACATAAGGGTGTAATTCAGTGAGCCCCTATGTTCTTCCATCTGCCTCACCTTGTGCAATATAACCCATGGCTAAGACCTGCAGATTTGCACTTTTTCCTGTATCAGCACATAATTAAAATGAACTTTTCAGTGTGTCATGAGCAGGTTTATTAGCCCCTGTTTCCTGTTTTCATCTGGTTTTAATTCTTTTTAACCTCTATCAGAGCAGGCCTTTTTTTCCTCCCTCTTTAAAGGTCACAACAAAGAGTCTGTTGAAAGCTCCCTCTGCAAACTGACAAGGAAGCTTAACATCTTTGTCTAAAACTGGTCTTTGATCAGTTATTATTCACAGAGCAGAAAAAAGCCTTGGAGCCTTCAACTGATCTGCCTTACTGGTGATTCAGCATTGGAATGACACTGCCCATAACTGGCCCCTGTGAGGAATGGGGTTTGGGTGCTAGTGTTACACTTACCCAAGTCAAAAGTTCAATGTTAAGATTTTCCAGTAGAGAGGTCAATAGTTGTTTGGAATATTGCTGTCTTCTTTGACATTCAGTTATTAGATGCACCACACATCACTGCTGATTTTTGACTATGTCAAAATTTGGAGCAATACTTCTAATATTTAAGTGTGTATCTAAATGCATTCTGCATGCATTTGTGTACTCCTACCATATTTTCTGGCCTGTGACAGGGTAAACTCTATTTTAAATGTTCTATTTTGAGTGAAATAGAAGTGTTTAGTTCTTAATTCTTGTCTTTCAGGTCTCATCACCATGGTTATTTTGAGAACATGAGCAATGAGTTCATAGGATGTCAAACACCTTACTGTATATTCACATCATGAATGTGGACTGCCTTTTACTCCCATTTGGCTCATTAAGATGCTAGCAAAACTGTTCAGTGATTTAAGATACCTTCAGAAATGTAATATATTTTAACTGTGTATAATAAATGAAAGACTCAAAGCACTTGGCGGTGCTTCTGTAACAGACAGCTATGAAATGTTCAGTGATACCTGTGAAAATAATTTGAAAAAACTTTTATATCTATGCCTACTGTAAAAAATCCTTATTAAAACAACATTTGTTATTTTTAGTCTATGTTCACATCAGTGCGTGATCACTATAAAAGCAAACTGTCTTCTGTAAAAACGCTCATTTGGTTTGTGGTTGTACCTGCTGAGGCTGGCACATAACACTTCTGTATATACATACCAGAGGGGTGAGTCGTGACTGATCATTGAAGAAAATGAAAAATTCCTTCAGTGGAACTATGAAATAAACCATGAATTTTAGGTGAAGAAGTAATTCTCAAATTTCTTACTTCATCATTACCAATATATTGTTGAGTGCTCATTTTCTTACCTGGGGAAATAATTTCTTGCAACAGTCATTTTGTACCACAATTACTGCACAATAAAACCA
Source organism: Passer montanus (assembly GCF_014805655.1). Lineage (NCBI taxonomy): Eukaryota > Metazoa > Chordata > Aves > Passeriformes > Passeridae > Passer > Passer montanus. Next base: position 6,695,334 of record NW_024369818.1, read on the forward strand.
AGTTCTGTAATCAGATCCTTCATTTCTTAGGGATGCATGGAAGTGGCATTAATGGAAACTGAACTCATACTAATACGAAATTAATAATTTTCTCTATTTTAGAGACCAAACTAAGTGAAATAGCAAAGGCATTTCTCTACGTCCCTCCCCCCACAGCTACCACAGGGACTTCTTTGCTATCAGAAACTCCTGCTTAAATGCCAGTTTCATATTTGAGGTGAACATTAATCTTGTTTCATACAACAAGTATTTCCCTTTATTTGACATTTCATTGTCGAGATGTTAATTCTAAAAGGGCAGCTATTACTGCGTTGGATTCATACAGACAAATCTTTGTTTGTAAGAAGTCTATAGAGTATGCTCTGATATGAATAATAAAGTTTGGAAATCAAACCTTCTTTCCCCCTGCATGTTTTGGGTTACTTTTCTGCTTATGCATGGAAATACGAAAAAAAAAAAAACCCATGCAAAGAAGTGCTTCTTAAAAAAAAAAAGGAGAAAGAGAAGTTTAAAAAAGTTGTTAACTACTATATTTTTTCTTCTACAATGCTACTCCGGTTTGATTCTCGGAAGAACTGGGGTTGTGTCATCCATCGATCAGCATCAGGTGATAAAGTCAAACATTAACATTCACTGAGAAAAAAACCAAAAAGGGTTCCCAGCTGGTTTACAAGTCTGTGTGCCAGGGCCTGCTGGAGGCACAGCACTTCCCTCCAACACTGAGCTCGTGGCTGGGTCAGTGTTTTCCTGACACTGCAGGGCTGTTCTTGTAGCTTCACTGCTCCTCAGTACCTACACTGAATTCTGATTTTCACCAGGTGGTTTAACCTGCTGCTGCCTGGGGAAAGGTGAGGGAGTGGAGCAGAAGTTACAGAGATAAAAGTGCCACGTGGTACTTTATCTTAGCACCCAACAGCCAGGCTAAATGTTTTGTTGTGCCCAATCTGATTAAAAAAGCTCAACACAAACCCTTTTTTCCCCTATGTCCTGGAATTCTGGTCATGGACAGGGATCATGCTTTGCCAGGCAGGTGCAGAAGTGCCAATCTCACCTGTGGGAACCCAGAGTCACTGAGTGACTGTAACCAGCTCTGACACCTGCAGCTGCCTCAGTCCTGCAGGACAGTGCATGCATGGGGAGGGGAAATCACAGGACACACATGCCAGCAGTTGTTTTCAAGAAATCTGAAGGGAAATGATTGGTTTAGAAAAATACCTTGACCAAAGAAATCAGAACAAAAAGTTATTGTCAATGAAAAAGGCTAAGAACATTGGACCTTTTCTTTGTCAAGGCAACGGAGGAGCAATACATAGAAAAAAAAATTAAATGTGCAGAGTAACTCAGCAGATGTAGATAAAACTGGTTCTTGGGTGAAATCAGGATGACAAGTGTGAATTTTGACTTCCTTTTCCTCCAGGGAGGTTGCAGCACACTGCAGAATCACAGATTTATCCCAGTTATGAAAACAAGACCTGGGGACTGTTTCACTTCAGCACTGAGGGAGAACATATCAAATTATGTTCCAGCATAATCACAGCAGGGCACCAGTGAAATGTTACCAGGTGGATACACAAGATCTTGAAGCTATATCCTGATGTTACGTATATTTATGTGCATGCACATACCTCTAGTACTTATACTAGAGTTTCAGAAAACACTGAACACCTTTGGAAATAAGACCTGGGACACTGAATATACCTCTTAGAAACACCAGGAAAAACAGTTAAGTGTTCACGTCATTTCCCATTCCTGACTGCTAACACAAACAAACAGTCATTTCCTTGCAATGGGCAAGTGTTTGCAGCAGACAGTTGGGAGAGCTTTGAGATCATCCAGCAGAAACAATCCTGGTGTTTACCCACGCCTGCCGGGGCACGGAGGAGCCGCGCTGGCAGAGGAAGTGGGAACGCTTTGGGGAGCGTCACTCCCATGGCTTGCTACATGATCTTCTCTAGGTGTCTGCACTTGTCTGGCTCAGAAAATCCTCAGGTGATCGTGTTTCTCCGGAGGAGTGAATCACAGAGTGCTTGAAACTCCAGCAGACCCGGTGCACTGTTGCAGAGCTCCAGGGACAGGAGGGGCTGCCAGGGAATCGGTTCATTGCTCCAGCTGATAATGGAGCCCCGGGGAGCTGAAACAAATCAGCTCCTGCAAAGGGAAAAGCTGAGCTGCTGCTGCTGCTGCCATGTCTCAAGACATGCCCCAGGAAGACAATGGGACATTGCTGTCAGATGGGAAGAGTCACTGCTCCTCTTGAAACAGCTCCACAGGGATGTTTGCAGCAGCTCCAAGAGGAGCCCATGCACAGAACGGTGCTTTCAACAACAACAACAACAAAAAAGCAGAGAAATCCTGCAATCAGCTAATTAAGAACTGTCAAAGCCAATCATATGTTATTTCATCTTATGCTAATATGTACAAGGATCTGATGACCAACAAGTCTAAACTGGAAAGAGGCTGTCAAATAGGTTTGGCAATAAATCATTGCATTTTAGTCCTTATTTGTCAATGTACACTTAATATACCTGGCTTTCCTTATAACAGCTTTCCTTATAAATACCAACTTCCATTGCCCCTTTCCTTTGTCAGGAGTGTGACTCTCGCACTTCAAACTTACACTCAAAGCAACATCAGTTTTAAGGATCAGGTCTTAAAAAAGCTCTTGAACAGGAGGCCTTAAAAAACCCCCAAACCTTGATTCATCTCTGCCAGGTGGGTTTTGAGTTGTTGGGCTGGAGCAGCTCAGGAGCTTTGCCCTCTGACCTTGCATGAGCCCCTCTGGGCAGAGAGAAGGGAACACACTGTCCTGCAAAGCATGCAGGGCTGAGCAGTGCTGCTGCTGACCCTGCTGCCAGCCGTGTGCAGATAGAGGGGCCGAGTGGCAAACAGGGTCCCTCCTGTGTCCCTGGGAAATGGGGAACTCACCTGCTTGCTGCAGGGTGGGGAAGGCACCATCTCTCACTGGAGCTGGAGGAGAAACAGCCGAAGCTAAAAGTGCTGGGGTCCCTTTCCTGCAGGCATAGTGTGCTGCCTGAGGAAATTAAATTAACACTGAAACCACTGAAGGAAAGTGAAGTTCGCTGCTGCCAGCAGCCCGTCAGTCACTCGTTCCTGCCCCACAGGAGCTGAGGATCGGGAAACCATCGCCAGGCAGACAGCAAGAGCCATTTCCAGATAACGACCGCAGTGAAAGGAGCCTGGACAGCAAGTGCACCCTCCCCAAAGGAGAGCTGGGGAATGAACAGCAGGCACACGCAGCATCTCAGTAAAGCCAGGAAGGGCTTTACTCACTCACTTCTGGGTGTATCTTTGTCTTCAGAAGCTCTCCACTGAACGCTAACGAGCTGTTGGATAATGAGCTGCAGCTAATGCACATCAGCTCTAGGAAATCTGCAAAGCTGTATGGCCACGCTGACGATGTAATGTGGGATTACATGCACGTTGGTTTTCAAAACAGCAGAGACTGCAAAGAAATAATTAAGCAAGAGCACAACCATGATTACAGCTATGGGTGTCTCCTCAGTGTGAGGAGAAAGGCTGGTAAGGTATAGCTGAGTAACAGGCACCCTGTAATGGAACTTAAATACATGTTTCCAGTTTAAAAAGAGAAAAAAAATTAGCCATAAAATTTTCAATAGCAAAATATGATTTACAGTAACAAAATGAGTGTTCTCTAGAAAACGGCACAGGTATGAACATGAAGGCATTAGAGGAACATTTGCTTTAACAAACAAAAAACCACCATCAAGAGACAGAACTGCAGCAGGGAGAAAACCCTGTTCCATCAACATCACCAAACCCATTAGCGCCTTTCCCTCAGGAATGTGCCAGGAATCTCCACAATCCAAACCGACTGCTGAAGTGAATGCACTTTAAATGAAAGGATGTTGATGTATTTTTAGCAGGAAGTTTCTTGCAGCGATTTCAGTGCAAGCTGTATTTAAAGTGGCTTGAGAGACAACACAGTACCTGATTTCTGTGCCACAAACCCTGACGTGTGCTGTGCACATCATGGGTTTGATTTTTCTCCATACAAGGACAAAAAGCAACCAGGAGAGCCACATTTCCAAAGATTAGTCCCTGCAGCAAAACCTGCTTCTGCTTGAGCAGCTCTTCCTACCTGGGTTGACATTCAGCAAAATTCCAAACATTTTACTTACAATTATTTGTCATGGAAGGAAGTCTTAAAATAGCAAGCATTTTCTAAGGTTCTTACAAAGCAAATAAAAGAATGAGAAACCAAACTAACAGAAGAATTTTAAATTTGATAAATGCCAGATTTGTCTGAGGAATCTTTGTGGCACTGGGGATGTTTCACCAGTTCCTTGAGAGACACAGGGGAGCCAGCACCAAGGGGTGTGGAGGCTTTGTTTGGTTTTGGTTTGAATGCACCCAACTCCTCCCTCTTCTGAGATTTCTGAGCCAGCTACTGAAAGTCAAACAAGGTTATTCTCCTGCAGCTTATTTTTTTTCACCTCCTGTCTCATGCTTCTACCACAAAGCCCCAGTGATGGAAACAGTCTCAGCATGTGTGTGGGGTCTGGGTCTTTGGGAGGAAAAGAATCTCCTGAGCAAGGCCTGGGCTGGATGGCAACTGCTCTCAAGTTTATCAAACAAGGATGCTCCCACCAGATACACAGAAATGGGAAGGCTTCACTGGTATTGGTAAAGCAATCACTCCTAGAAAATGAACCCGAGGTGACAATTTTTACACCCAGTTATTGAAAAGGATTCTTGCCAAGCACTCCTCTCTGTGTCAGTAAGGTTTTAATTACTCTGCTGTAGCTGTAAACATTCAGTTGCATGTACAAATATTTTAACTTGTTGCTTCCAGGAGAAGAGGGATCAACTTCAACTCCATCTGCCTGTTGGTGATGAGAAAGGTTGCTTAAAGGAGGATAGGAAGAGCTCACACAGTTTAATTATGACTCCTGAAGCTCTCTATTTTAAGTAAATGAATTATGACTCCAGCATATGCAAGAATACAACAGCATAAAGTGAACATTTCTGAAATGATGACTGCTAAGGGAGGCACAAGCTGTTCTCGGGCTCAGGGAGTGCTGGAGGTCCCTGCAGTCACTTCACCAGCAAATCATTGCACAATAGCAGGGCTGGACTGACAAACAGCACCGATACTGGAACCACAGCACGCATCTATAAATGGAAATATCTCTGTCTCACCAGGCTTTGGAGACTTGTTTTGTTTCTATGGGTTGGTGATCATTTACATTCAAGTTTTCTGAAAAAAGGTGAGAAGTAAGAATTTAGGATCAAGTTCTTACCCTGATCTCAGGAGGACCCTGGGCAGTTGCTCAGCTGAGCACTCAGGTCACCTGCCTCGCTGGCAACACACAGATCCTGCAAGTCAATCTAGCTCAGGCAGAGGCTCATTTTTCCTGGCATTTGTACCTCTCTTCCAGAGGGAAGTATCTATCCCTCTGCTAAATGCAGCAACCACTGCAGGGTTCATTCCAAAAATACAGCCCCCTGAGCACTGGCACGGTTACCGACGTTCCCTCAGCAACTGTCACTCTGCAGAAGGTGGAAGGAAGGAAGGAAGGAAGGAAACACCCATGTTTGTCAGGGAAGACACAGGGGCCCAGGATCTGATTTAACTGCCAACAAATCCTGCAGGATAATTTTCAACCAGACCAAGCAAGTGCCAAACCCAAGTGTGATTTTTGGAAGGTGCCATTCCTGGCAGAATCCCAGAGAGAAGCAGAGGCAAGATTAAAAACATGAGTTACTAGACAAGTACAGGGTTGATTACGTGCCTTGTATAACATCCTGATTCCCTGTATCCAGATACATATTCTGGAGTATAATTAATTCCAGAATTTTTCATTTCAGTGGAAAAAACCTTTGTATGTGTCACAGGACTCCAGGGAGTGAAACTGCAGCTTCTTGGTGACATGGGGATAAAACACTGAGATGCTTTCCCAGAATTTCAATGCAGTTTCTGTTCTGCAAAAGCAGGGGAAGGAACAGATACAGATAAGTTACTATTTCACTCTCCTCCAACAGCATTAATTGACCTAGAGAGGTTGTGGATTCCCCATGACTGGAACTGTTCAAGGCTGGGTTGGACAGGGCTTGGAGCAACCTGGTCTGGTGGAAGGTGTCCCTATCCCTGGCAGGGGGTGGAATGAGAAGGTTTTAAGGTCTCTCCCAACACAACCCATTCCATAATTCTATTATTAACTGCCCTATTAAAGCAAACCACAAAGACTCCCCACTTCTTCCCAAGAGTTAAGACCTTCAGTACTTCCCACCAGCAGGCAGAAGCTTCTGTCTTCTTTATTTCACTACAACTTCCTCTAGGTATAGAGACACATATAACTCGTATTCAAAAGTGTTTGGGTTTATTCTTCTTTATTCCTAGAGTTGTCACAGACCTGCAAGACAGCATTGCACAAGGAAAACAAGGTAAGTCTGCTGCAGATTTTCATACCTGCTTGCATGTTAGCTAGACTGTGTGGAAGTAAATTACAATAGATATTCTGATTTTAAAAGAAAGCATTTAATCCCAGATGGAAACAAGACTATGGTTATCTAAAAAAGTGCAGAAACAGCAAAACACATTTATTTTTCCATTTATTGGCACTTATTTGAAAAATAGCATAAATATTCAACAGAAAAGAGACAAGTTGACCCACACTCAGCTATTAAACCCCCCTATACTGATGTGTCTTCTAGCAAAGATTGGAAGAGACACCAGGAGGTTCCTTCTTAAGAAATAAGCAAGATTAAAAAAAAAAAAAAAAAAGAGTCTTGCTGTCACCAGAGAAGAGTGGTGGCACAGCAACTCTTTGGCACAAACCTGAAACTGCAAAGCCAAACTTTGCCTCAGCAGAGAGAGCAAACAGAGCCCAGCACTCCCGTGTGCCTCTGCTCAGGGACAAAGGGCAGCTGGACTCAGGGAGGGACTGCAACCAGCAGGGTGATTATTACAATAATTTAAGAGGAATGATACCAGAAGTAAACCATGTCGTATGTTAACTAGAACAGAGTCAGACTATTAAATACATTCTATTTTCTCTCTACAATAAGGACACACAGAAATGGGTCACTGGCCCTCAGGTCACCAGGTCTTTGCACTCCAAGTCACCCCTTTCTCATTTTGATGGCTGCTGTCAGTCAAAGCTTCACCCATGTGAATCTTTCACAGCAGAGATCAGGGTACATTTTTCTCCTACTTGAGGAAGTTTCCATACTTTTCTCACTTTATGACACACTACAAAGATTTAGCGTTTAAAAATAAAACATTTTGCTTCATTCTTAACCTCTCTGGAGAGAAGGTTGGAAACCACATAGCACAGATGCACAGACATGTACAAAAAGGGACTCAGCTGGGGGAGTTCAGCTGCACAGCCCCAGTGAGGGTGTCACTGCAAAATCCCAGACAGCTGTCCATAAGGGGGGTCTGCAAATTCTTCCTCCTGGTTGGGGAATTTCAGAGTTGAGATCAGGATGTCTCAACACACTGACTTTTCAAGCATCTCAGATTACCAGATTCCAGGCTTCCAATCAGCATCTGAAGTTTTCAACAGCAGAAATTACTTGATGTCATTGCTTGTGGAAGCAACATCAGGAAATTAAACACAGATTAAATATGTTTGATGGCCTGAAGCTGTAAAAAGGCATTCAAGATTCCTCACCATGTCTGTCATATATGAGGACAAATACTGATTTAAAATAATGCATTTCTGAAGTACTAAATACTACAATCTCAAGATTTAATGCATTGTTCCAAATATTGTCACTATTTTTCCCTATTAAAAGACCTTTAACAGAGCATCTACCACTCCTATACATCATCTAAATGGGGAAGAAAAAGAAACAAATGCCATATAAAAACCCCAGAAGAATGTTCCACACCTGATTTAGATTTAGTCACAACAGCAGTCATGATCATGAATGAAATCCATCATATAAATCTGACAATTTACCAACTCATTATTTTCTGACATCCACTGGAACACAAAATTGATTAAGAGCCAATCATAATAGAACACAATAATATCAATAATAATCAATTTCCCCCCTTCAATATTCTCCCTTTCATATGAAGACGAAAAAAATATAAAGATCTAACACTCTGGGAATAGAAACAATTAGGAAGCTGTTTCATTGGTTTTAGGCTGAGGACAAATGTGAGTTATCTGCTCCTCCACAGGCAGGGAGGACACAGGCTGCTGGCAAGCCAAGTCTTCCACAAGCAGGAGACATGTCCAGTGTTTGTAACTCATGCCAAGGAGATCACATCCACTGCAAACCAGCAGCCTGACCGACGTGAGCACCCAACGTGCCTGCAGCCCAAATGCTTCTGTATTGTAGTAAATGTCATACAAATCACTAGAAAGGTGAATTCCTCCTCAAGGAACTATTCTGGAAGTTTTCTAGAAGTAATGGCATTGCTGGAAGTTCCTATGAGGAACAGAATGGGTTACACACAACAGAAAGTCGGGGCGATATCCGCCTGCATCCCGGTGTCCACCAGCAGATCCTGCTCCTCAGTTCATTGGTAACTTGGCCATGAGATCCACTGGCAAAAATGGGGATCTGGAGTCAGAGAGTGACACTGGAGAGTCTGAGCTGGTGCCAGCTTCAGCTGGGGAGTCACAGGAGGAGCCTGCACTGCTCCTGTTGTCATCCAGGGCGTGCGAGGACAGACTGAAAACAGAGGAACACCAGGGCTGAGGCACTGGCTCAGGAAAGTGCCCAAAACCAGCCCAAATCACCACAAAGCCATTCTCAACACAAACATGCAGCTCTGAAGGAGCAGCAAGCCCTGTGATCTGAAACACCCCTGCAGCTACACACACAGCCACTGCCAGACCCACACAGGACACTGCCCATTTTCTCCTCTGCTCACCCAAAATGGGGCACAGATCAGAAGTTCCAGACCAAACAATCCACTCCACTTTTACTCCATCCTCAAAGCCCTGGGCCAGCACAACAGCCAGAGGCCTTTTTGCCAAGAGAGCCAATGATAAATTGTCCATCTTCCATTGCACTACATATTTCACAGGACACAAATTCAAAACCACAGCTGATCTATCATCAGTGATAGCAGCAAAGTGATTTTTTAAAAAATTTACCATCTCCTACACCAAGAGGCAGTAATTGAACCCACACTGCTATCCTACTGTAAACAAGGTGTGCAAAAAAGATATGTTATTAAAGTACCTTTAAAACATGTATTTTGCTATTGCTACTCAAAGCTTCTGCGTGACTTGTACATCAGCTGAGAGGCAAAATACAGAAATACAGTGAACAACCCTTGACAGTTGTGTGGGCACACCCCATGTATGATTAACCTTTTGACTAAAACACTAGATCAAAATCCCTTGCTATTACCAATCACTTCAATTTTTAACAAAGTATTTTTTATCTCCTCCCAGCTCCTCTGACCCTACAGGGAGGGTCAGACAGACTCATGTTCCTCTGTGACTAAGAACAAGGGAAAAGAAGAAAAACCCAATTCATCCAAAAAGCATCAGCATTCACATTTGATTGCAATTTGAATCAGACTCCAAAAGCTATCATCCATGAGGTGTCTTTTCCTAAACGTGCTCATAATCCATGTTATCAGCCAGGCCTGGAAACTGCAGAATTCTAGGGAACATTGCTGCCTGTTCACTGTGATAATTTCAGTGCTGTAACACTATGAGATACCTCTATTTAAAAAAGACAAAAACAAGCACAAAAAACTTCAAGCATTCTCACTGCTAGAAAAAAAGATTTGTAATGTTTCTGCTGAAAGGGACAATAAAGAGCACAGATTTACCATGCCCCAAGGTCCCCCTGATGTGCAGCCTCGGGGGTTAGCATGGTGGTGGATCCTTGGAATAATCTTTTCGGGTGATCTTCCATCTCTGTCACACCTTTGGGAAGAGATACCGAGTAGTAACAATTACAACTCACTTAAACTAAAACCTATTTTCAATGTACTTCTACAGAGCAAACAGAATAGAGGTTCAAACTTACAATATTTCATATGTAGAACATAGAATTTAGATGCTGAAATTTTAAAGACTATTTTCTGGTGCCATTTTGTCCAAGTTTCAGTAGAGTTTAGTAAATAATTAACTAAAGCTTAGATACCAGATATTTATTCTTCAATAGTGAAGAATAATCCTTTTGTTTCAGATTATCCAGCTATCACTTCACTAACCAGATCCAACAGGGTAGAGAAGCTGAAAACAAGGAAAAGGAACAAGCTCCAGAATTATCACAAAACTTTTCCATTGACATTGATTTCCAAACACTCTGGAAGAGGAGAGGATAGATATATGCTTAAAAAGGCTATGACAGAACTCAGATGAAAGTGTTTTAAAAGTTGTCTCAGAGCCAGAGATGTTCTGTAACAAAGGTGAAGCTTGAAGATATAAAAATAGGTGCAATAAGATTTCCAGAAGTTAAACTTGAAGAAAAATGCACAAAGCCAGAAGAACATTTCCTAATAAAGCTGTAAGGTGCCTACCAGGCCTGTGCACCAGCTTTGGGTTTTGAAGAGTTATTTTAAATGTACAGTACCTGTGTGCTACAGTTAACCAGGAGTTTCAAAGTGTTCTGTTTAAGTTAAATATACCAACAGTTGTATTTATTGTTTTGTTAAGCAGGTTACATCAGATTTTTTTTCACATCTACATGCCCACAGCAATGGGGAGGAATTAGAACAAAACAATTATTAGCTTTATGGAATTAAAAGCTTTATGGAATAGTAAAATCTAATGTAATGATTTATCTGTTTCATTATGTGCAATATGTACTATTTCTAGTTTCTTTTTGAACTATCAGCCAACTGGACAGAATTATGAAGAAAGTTATATGAATTATTATATAACTAACAAGTTGGCCTGTTGTATTTGCCAAACCCAAATACTGTACCTTTTCTTTTGATTGACCCAAGAACACTTGGTCGAATGCAGTTAATTGGGCTCTGGCTTCTCCTGCTAAAAGAAGACAAAAGCTGCACTGAGATCACCATTGAAAGAGAAAGGTTGAAAAAAGAATCAAAAGATATTCAGAAAACAGACTACAGGGTGGAAACCACTAAGAAAATAGGCATTAAAACAGCTTATCCAAAACAAGCTCTTTTTTCCCCCTCTGAAGATAGGCCAGGGAGCACAGAACTGAGCAGGAAATGTTTAATTACATTATTTCACAACTGGGGCAGTCTAAAACTCTCATCCAGGCACTGACTGCATCTCAGTTGACAGGCTGAACTGTGAGGGCCTAGTAAAATTTAATTGTATGCCCACATCACTCAAAGGAGTAACCAACCCTAAATCTGTTTGTGTTTTCTTTCCCTCAGAATTCAATTACCAAATATGTGAATGAGAGCAACATAGCGACTGCGCTGGGAAGACAGATGCCACAATGCAGCCCATTTCCCAATGCTATGACATGAGGATTTTGACAAATGTTTTACATCACTGTAAAATCTAAAGTCTACATGAGTATATGAAATTGTGTTTGTGCTCAGAAATCAATTATGGATGCAACAAATTCTGTATTTCAAATGCCTACCATAAACAAGCTTCATCAACTTTGTATCATTGCTATGATCTGGTGACTTACCTTGAAAATCTCCTTGTTGGACTTGGGCTGGGACTTGGAGGCAACCCACTGCTGCTCACCAGACTTTGCAAAGATGGTGAGAAACATTGCTGAGAGGAAAAGAGTTGTGTTATTAGAAATACTGTATCATTCCCAGGTAACAATTGATGCTGAACTGCAGAGAAATAAACCCAGTATCAAATTCAGCAACCAGCCATTAGCTATACTGAGACATCACTTTTTGCTACTGAGAAAAAAAAATTAAAACTGGACAGATTCCATTTTCATGCAGACTTATTTCACTGTACTCTGGTTAAACAGACTTATTTGTTTTTTATTAACCACAGCCTAACAGCTGAACACTCCACAGAAATTCACATCCACAACATGAGCAGCTGGTATTCTCTGGTTTGGGGTTTTAGGGGTTTTATTTACTCTCTAGTTTCTTGTTTGCAGCTGAGGTAGGAAGGAGCAGGTGGCTTAATCTTTTGCTACTAATTTGGTTGAATTTATTTAGCTCTACTTAAGATAAAACCATTATTACCACATTTTGCTCACCTTTCCTATTCCTCGAGTAGGTGAAGGAGCTGGAGAAACTGGAACAAAGTCTACTTGCTTTGGTGATAGTGATTTTTCAAAATCATTGTCACTCTGTAAACAGTACACATTTTAATTAATCTTATGAGCAGGTACCTTAATAAGAAAAGGGCTGATTGGTGTGAAATCCCAAAGTTATCCTCCATCATTTCAACAATTATTAGGCAGCCATTTATGAGCTTATGCTTAACAAAAACAAAAAAGCCTTAAACATTACATGGAGAGTATCAGAACATGGAAGAAAATTTGAATAGGCAGACATCATGCAATTTCCTTTTGACACAGCAGCCCAAGGAACCCACAGGTACCTTGAACAGTTGCTAATTCTGTGCCTTGTTAGTGTGATAAATTGCTGATCAAAAGCAGTACTATACTAACAACTTAACTGTAGGTCAAACTATCAAAGGAAATGTTGACATGAGAGAGTCTCTAGTGTCCTGATACTGATGATAGAAACACAAATTAAAGCATGAATGCATTACCAGGCTCAAGCTCTCCTCCCATGAGTGGCTCATCTGCATTGCTACTTGCACTTCTCTATAAAGAAGAAAAGAAATGTATTGTCCTGGGCCCACAGATGGCTGCAGTGACTGTTCTGCTTTGCCTTAGAGCTCACCTTTCACGAACGGTTTCCCTGTTCAGCAAATTCATTCCTTCCTCCTAAAAGATTAGCACATGAAGAAGTAAGGTCAAAAAAACCCCCACTTTGTTGCAGCAAATCAGAAAAGCTGTGGTTTCACTTCACTTTGGCATGTGGAAAATTTAATTCAACTCGGTTAAGCAACAATAACCTCAAGTTCTCATCCATGGAAAGCAGTGAGGAGGAGAGGATGGGAAAGATGAAGCAGGAGAGACCATCACATAAGAAGTGCTTATGTGAGCTGCTTGTTTCCCAAGCAGCTTTATTTTCATTACTAACCAAGAAGTAAACTGAATAATGATAGTATGAACCAGAAATTCTGCACATGCCAGAGTGTCTTTATGCAGTCTTGAGTAATTCCATTTTACAAAGGGGATGCTAGCACAGATAAACCTCAAAAACATGGCTGGATTCTTACCTGACTCCATGGATTAGTGACTAACTAGACACTTGTCAGCATCTCATTTGCAATACACTGCATTGCACACAATAAATTCAGGAGTCAGTGAGTTTTTTTTCTAAAAAAACCTCCATAAAATATTATTAAAAGGGATCAAATATATAAAATTAAACTAAACATTAACACCAATAATAAACATGACTGAATCTCCTCTTAGGCAGACACTATTCCTTAAAATTAACTGAATGCTACCCAGTTTGTTCAGTGAATGAGTAGGTTCCCTAATTCAAGAGTAAAAGTTCAAGTAAACATCTTCACAATCCTCACCATAAGTAGGAAGAGCCTAACTTCTTCACCTGTGTGACAATTTGCTCAGATTTGAAAGAGGTCAGAAGTGAATCACACAGGTTCTCAGTGACTATACAGGACATGGAATTAATTCCAACTAGTGAATCTAATGCTCAAACACAAATTAGGAAATTACACTCTTTGCTTCAATAAATGGACAAAACATGAATGCAGAAGGATTTTCCAGAAGACTGAATTATCAAATTTTACTTCAGGTAATAGAGCAGAGCCACAACAGTTCATTCCTTTGCTCTCAGCATATTTCTCATTATATCTCCCTGCTCACTGCAGGGGGGTTGGACCAGATGACCTTTAAAGGTCTCTTTCAACCCAAACTGATTTATGATTCTGTGATATTTACATATTAATCCTAAGCGTTTTTATATTGATAAAAAGAGCTGTACAATGGACCCGAGTGCTTCAGAGTCTACTCAAGCCAGTAAATTATTTACATAATGAAAGCAAGAAGTTATTTTCTTCAGGATTACTGTGCAACTACCTTAAATAACCGAGGTAGGAAGCAGAAGTGCCTTCTACCACTCAGGCACCATATCCTAAAAATGCTGCCTGAAGCATTAAATTGTTTTCTTAACTTTTGACCCTGCAAAAATCAAGCCTGTCCATTGAAAACTAGCCACCTGAAAAAAAATTTAAAAAATAAGAATCTTCAAGCCAATTTTATAACCATTCTACTGTCAAAAAGTGGAGATATAAAATGAAGGAGACACAAGAGTTGGAGCTTGTTGATTTTAAAGCTGGAGTCTTCAGCGTGCAGTGTTCTGGCTGGGAGCAGAGCTATTTGAGCCTGCTCAGATATTCCCCACACCACCCCCCTTCCCGAGTGTTTGCTCTGCTGCCCTTCCCCCTCCGTTCCTGCTGTGACAGCACAAGTACAGGGATCTGGATAAGAAAATTATACAGATGAAAAATAGCCCAGCCAGAAGAGTACACACTATTTTTCAGCCAGTGTGCTTCCTTATCCTGCTCATTTTCTGGCTGCACAAGAGTCTTGTGCCAACACAAGTTAAGGAACACTTTGTTATTGGCCCCGAATATTTATGCTGGCACTGCTGCCAAAAACTTGGTGAAACTTTACCCTAAGGGTTTACATTAAAGGTTTCCTTTCTAAAATGTCCATTTTAAGAATCCTCTCTCTGCTCAAATCTTCTCCTTGCTATAAGATGCATTTTGCTTCATGAAACGTGGAACTGGGCAGGCAGTTTGAAAATAAAATCTACAGCCAGTTGAAGGACATTAAACATCGACTGCAAAAAACCCCAGCCACCTATAAAAAAGGCTTTTAGAAGAATCTGTGCTTACTTGTTTGATTTGATGGAGACGGCTGCTAGGAATACGGATAGGAGATGATGGCACAAACTGCAAAACAAAGTCACATACAATTGAAAGTACAGCAGAAGGGAGGGAAATGTTAGTAAACTAGTGCTGCCCCAAACTAAAAAGAAACTAATTTAAAAAAACCCCATATAATTTATAATATTCTCAGTGTATACATAACCTACATTACTTACTTGCAAGAAGGTTGCATTCTTGCATGTTAACATGCATTCTTGCATGTTAATATGTATTTCCACATTATACAGCTTCGTAAGCTCACAGATGCTAATTGGTATCAGCCTGGCTTCCATTCCATTTCCAGGCAACTAGAACTGACAGCTTTCCCCACAGAATGGAGCTGCTTTTCACTAGCACACCACCCCTAGTATGTATGTTGGCATATATATTTTCCTTTATGTGACTCAGAATATTTATTTTCATTTAAGTGGTCCAGAAAGCTCCCCAATAGATCCTTTAAAATACAAAGCCAAAACAACAAATTGTACAAAAAGTTCCTGGATTGTTGTCTGCTTATAAATGAGTACTTTGACAGGTGAAAAAAATCAGCTATTAGAAGGCTAACAAAGAGTTAAACACTTTCTTTATGTTTCTCAAGAGCTTCACCAATCTGGGTGAAATCAGAGAAGACGTCACTAAAAATGGTCTTCTGTTAATGTTGACAGTTTTGCATCAAGATCTCACTGGAATGCTATGATCTAAAACTGCACATCCAAAACCGAGTAATTTAAAGTGATTATTTTCTCAAAATATAATTTTCTTTCATAAATTTCCCACCCCTCACATTGTCAGCCCTCGGTTTATTTACGTAGTAGCCATTCAGAGAACAAAAAATCTAAACTGAAGCCTTGAATAGAGGTTTAACTTCTCTGTAAGATGACAATCCTTCCAGAAAATAAGGTGTCTTTTCAAAATGGATGTAATAGATGTGTTCAGCAAGTAGGGCTTGCATTATTATAGGTGTTTTTATACTTCATTCATTATAAGGCTCCATCTGCTTCACAAAACATTACTAGAGCTCTTCATCATGCTGAAGCTGAAGAAGTAACAAACATTCAGTTAACTCTTACTGCACCATCTTCTACTCAGTGCCACAGAGAACACAAGGATTTTGCTGCCTGGCAGGGTAAGTTAACACAGACTATTAATGCTTCACACATCCAGAACCCTCCTTCTGAAAAAACAAACATGAAGACATCACACCCTGCTTCTCACAAAAGAATCCTGCCTATCAGGCTCACACAGAGGATGACTAACATTTGTGCCAGAATTTAGTCATCATAATATAGAATACTAAAGTCTAGCAACTATAATATCTTGATTTGCTAATTTTAAGGTCCAGTTTAGGTCAGCTTTACTATTATACTGGGCTCCCAAAAATCCTCTGCACTTAATAAAAATTCCTCCAAGCTGCACCAGCCAATGCAGACCTTGAGTTGACCTTGATTCTCACACATAGAAAAGGATTTGGACAATAGTGCATTCCTGCCTATTCACTCTGTCATTCCACAGTAGAAATGCATTTGTTCCACTCATTATATTCTAATTTTATGACTGTGATCCACATACTTTAAGGTTTGACATTAATAGAATATGTAAAAAAACAGTGGCTTGCAGTATAAAACAAAAAATATAAAAAGACAATTAAGTGTTCCTCTGCGGGGTCTGATGCACTAACACAACTCTGAGGATCCTACATCTTATTTCCAACAAGTCATCACCCTTGCTCTGCCAGTGTGTAAAACTCACTTTTGCTCTGTTTGCAGCCTTTGGTTTAATTCTTGTGAAAAGAAACATCTGTCACTTTCAAAGGCTACTTGTTAAACTGAACCCATATATTAAAATTATGCTACCCAAATCCCCATTGCTTTAAGAGAGCAAAAAGCTTAATAAAAACATTACAAACTATTATGCTATGACCTTCCCCCCTACCCCAGTGTGTCAGACACTGTGCTCCAGTGCAGGTAAAGTTTCAGCAGTGCCAGGTTGGCAGGAGCCACTGCCCAGGTGAGCAGGGACTGCCCCAGTGCCTCTGCCCTGCCCTGCAGTGCCCTCTGCCTCCTGCAGCACAGACACTTGAACCCAGCCAGGAGGCTACCCAGCTTAAAAAAAAATAGAAAAAATTTAACATCAGCTTCTGCTGAAATAGCACCTAAACATCTAACCACAGACCCAACTGCCCCGCTTAAGCAACAAAACAAAAACCCCAGCCGTGCAAAACAAATCAAAAAAACACCAAAACATTTACTCACTGGTATCTCCTGGAAGAAAATAAACTGCAGATACTGCAGAGCCTGGTTACCCTTCCTTGGCAATTACATGCAGTGTCAGAGAACTGCAGATCAAGCCCCAGCCCAAATGGCACCACTGCCCTTGCAGTCATCACTATAAACCAGCTGAAGTCTGACACTTGGAGAAGCTACTCCAAAATCAGAATGTGGAATTCAGCTGAGCAGCTGGGACAGCACTGAAAATGGAGTTGATAGTGTATGACCTCCAGTTACCAGAGATTTTAGTAACTCCTGCTGTTCCCCTGACAGGGAACACCACACAGATTAGACAACCACTAATCAACTTTTTTTTCACAAAGTTTAAAAGAACATACAATTTAAGCTGTACTTGAAATGCTTGTAATAAAGAAGTTTCAGTTACTGAATCTTTTAACCCTCTTACAGTTTACACTGCAGTAAAACTTGGATTAGTTTTCTTAAATACAAAGAAGGGGGTTTTGAAATACACTTTATCACCTTCTTATGTAAAATTTAATTTACAAAAGTAGATGTGATCTAGCTCCTTAGACTATCTCTAACATCATAAAACTAAATGTACTTGTTAGCTATAGGAAGAATACCAGGGAAGGTTGCTTAGGGTCCTTGATGCTGAAAGCTTAATTCTGTCACAAAATCATTTATCTGTGGATGATCCTGGTTTAAGGCCACAGAAGGACGAGAATCTCCAAGATCCTTTCCAATTCCATCCCCCCTGCCATATTCAACGGAACCATAACCCAGATCATAACTCAAAGGAGCATTTCAAAGCAGACAAGGCACTGATCTAGCAGTCAGTGGGGAACTTGATTTTCAGTGTAAGTAAAATTTCATGTATTTTGTCAGGATCTGGTCAGTTGGGAGTGAAGAAGAAGGACACTTTTTAATAACATGAGTGTGAGGGGAAGGGTTAGGAACATCATCCCATGAAGATGGAAACACTGGTTAAGTCCAGGAGACTGCAACATTTATGAGGGGCAGGCAGAAGAGCAGCCCATCAGTGAATTAGCTCCTGCTTCCCAGCAAGTTCTGGGCAAGGCATCCTGAATTAGCACTTCTTAGCCCAACATCTGAGGATCTTCAGGAGTAAATACAATGAACTGAGCTTTTGCCTTTGTTCTTTTCTCCTCTCGCCTGACCACAAGCCCAAACAGATTTACACTAAGCTGCTATCCTAAAATTATGAAGAAAGAGACTTGATTAAGAAATCTTGAGCATAACACTTTCTTTCAGTTTTTTTCATCCCAGCAGGAGAAAGATTGGTGGAAAAGCCTTTCTTATATGCAACTATTCTGGTTTTGCTCAGATGCAACCTTGCTGAAGTATTTATCTGTACTTTTTTTCTTAAGCATCAGAAATAATTTAAGACATTGATTACTGTTAACAGTACAGTTATATAAGTAGTTTTCTTAGGCAGTTACATTTCTCACTCTACCTTGGAACATCTATTTTACAAGCAAAGTTATGATCACAATGAAATACAGGCATTTTCTAAGCCCAATGATCTATAAGCAACATTTCGTTGCAGCTACAGCATATTAATGTCACAGTGTAGAGCCCCGTTTCTGAAAGCCACGTGGTATTAGTTTCACAGACTGCAATCTAATTGTGTTTATTCCTGTTTGCAGGCTCTGCCTGGCACCTGTGGGCTGGGTGAGGGAGTGTCCTTACCAGGCTGTGCCGATTCATGACCGTGGTGCTGTTCCTGCGGGTGCGCAGGACGCTGGCCTGGAACACCTGGCAGTTATCGCTGCGGAGGGAGAGGAACACTCGTCAGATGCAAAAGCCATTTCCTTCCCAGCAAAAAGCACTGTCAGAATCTGTGTATTTAGTGCAGCACAACAAAGCACCTCTTCGTATCAGCTCAGCTCCAAGTGCTGTGACAGCTCTCCTGTCGAGACAAAGCACTCCAGAGACAGGCAGGTAAGAACTCTTTTAGCTTGTTGGCAGAGAGTGCAAATCAACTTGTTCATCCTCCAATTCCCAGCTACTTCAATTAATGATTTCAATTAATCATTCTGTGTCTTCAGAATAATTGAAGAATTGTTTAGACTGTGGGGATTTATTATGTTTGGAATGGCTGCTGCTTGTAAATTGCCTCAAATGTCATTCAACAGAACAAATGTATAAATGGCTGGTAAGCAGTAACTGAAACAAGCTTCAATCCCACAGATAAAACAGAATTAAAAATTACAGCATCTTGATAAATCTTATCACTACCCACACCTAATATCTTCTGAACGTTTTTCCAGCAGAAGTTAAATTAAACTCACAGTAAACCCAGTTTTTAAGGCCCCACAGCAATGTATCCATTGAAATGGTATAGGATTATTTATCCGACACAAAACGAATTTCTTTCTCAAGGCAATTTTAGTTCTATTGATTCCTAAAGCAAGTTTTACTGGTCATGTCATCATCAATGTTATCAACAGCCAATGATCAGCACTTAATGAATGTGACTGCAGAAATAAACTTTTTTTCTAGCAACCATAAAAAAATGTTGAGCTACAACCCTACAATCCCCATGCCCAAAAATCAATGAGGAACTGCAAAGGTGAACAAATCCAAATGTGAGACTGTAATAAGATTCAATTACAAGAATTCACATTGTATCTTTTTGTTTCAGCTGCTAACTTGGGATGAACAAAAGCCCCCCAAAATACAATTTATTTAAAACTAACCTGACCCACAGCACTACCTTGCCATAAGGACTGATAATCCTACTGCACTTTCATGACACACCATTGTCAGAATCCCCTAGTTTCAAACACACCAGTTAGACACATAAGTTTTGGACAGCTTTTATTTAGCTGTAAATATAAAACAAATACAATTTATACTGTGAAATAAAAGCCAACAGCAATTGGCATAGGCATTGTACTTTCTGCCAAGAAAAATGCATAGACTCTCCTTCTCCAAAATGTCAAGTACATGGGACCAGACATAATTTCCAATTTTCCAAGAAGTTTCACTCAGCTCACACCCACAAGAGATCAAACAGCTGCCATTTGACAGAGGTGGAAGAGGAGAAACTGAAGGGATCCATGACATGATGTTTAGAGAGGAGTTTTGGCTGAGGCCACAATTCTTTTCAGTGTAAGTGTACTGGTTGGCATGCAAACACAAGACAAACAGCACATCCTGAAATCCAGGGTCTGAGTCAAGAAAGCAGGTTGGAACAATCCTGTCCCACAGCCTGAGTCCAGTACTCAGTGTTAACTGGCAGAGAGGGAGAGAAAAAAGACCTACCAATAATTCTATCTTTAATCTCCCTTGCAAAAACACCAGAACTGGGCAGATCTCAGACTAACTTTTCACAGAAAACTACAGTTCCCATTAAAAATCAATTTTATTTGGCATAAAAACAAGAGTTAAAAGTTCTGTGAAATGTAACTTTTATGATCTAAAATATTCCACTTATAACTGTTCTCTGGATCTATTGCAACTCATTTTCCAAGTTCCTAACTAAAAAATGAAGAACTCAAAACAGGAGGGAGAGGAGAAAAAGCAAGCTGTGTAAGAGCAAGAGCTTTTGTTTCAGTTTACCCAACAAAGCCATTCTGGGAAAAACTGAAGTTTCTTGCCAAGAGCTGCAATCTTGCAAAAACAGTATTCTGGTGGAAAATTCCAAACTAACAGGCAAACCACTGAACCACCTCAGATTAGTTCAATGGCATTTCAGTTTTATTTGTATGAACACCTAACCCATAGGATGTGCACAGTGCCAAGGCAGGAGCTCAGGCTTACCCTTCTATCTGCCCAAACCCTGAACTAAATAATTTGCTCGAGGCTTTTTTTAAGAGTCAAGGGTCTTACAATTTCCAGTTTACAAAAGGCTGAGATTTAAAAAATGTCTTGTCTCAGTTACACAATTAGTTTACCTACTCAGAAACCTCCCAGGGGAGAGCTGCCATACACAACCCTTCCAAACTGCATCAAAACTTAAAATGGGAGTTGTTCCATTGTGATTATGAAAAGAATTAAAATTACATTCACTTAGCATTAAATCACAATAGAATAGGCAAGAAGTAGTATTCCATCTGAACTGTCAGACATTGTTAACAATTTTGGTAAAAGATGTATGTGAGATTTGTTCATCTCTTGATAGCCAGTTCCTTACAGAAACAGAAAGGGGGAAAAAAATCAATCCAGCAGGAAGTACTTATCATTTAATATACTACAGTTTATGAAACTTATTGTCAATATCCTTTCCCCAAATGCAGACATGCTACTAACAGCAGCAGCACATGGACCACCTTACAGCTGGATGGAAGCCACAGCATGTAGCAGATGGGGCATCCCCCAAGTTCTCAACAGCCCTTTGGGCTATAAACTCACCCAAACAAAACTGTGCAAGGAACCCTACCTGTCTGAAAGCTTTCACCTGCCCTTGCCTGCCACTGCCACTTTCTGTCCTGTGGGCTGAGGAGAGCCAGACCTGGCAAACACCCAAGCCTGCTGCAAACAGAGCTGCCACAGGCTGGTGGCACCATCCAGGCACAACTGCCTACACAGCACACGGTACTTCTCCCAGTAATGCACACTGCAGAAATTAGAACCACCAGGAAAATTCCTGGCCACCTGACACACCGCTTTACACTAAATGTAAAACTTCGTCAAGGTCCCGTGAAATGCCCCTTCCTGACCAAATTTGCCTGATTGTTCCGAAAGCATTTGCTGTTGTAATCATACACAGAGCAGTGATTTATTTTGTTCAGACCTGATCCATTACGGAAATCATCGCGATTGTTATTCGATGCATAAGAACAGCCACAACTCTCTGACGTTGCGGACGGTGTTCTGCACCACACAGCAGCCCTCGGTGAAAACAAAGCGTTTCAGCAAAGCCAAAGCCCGTCTTCCCGGGCTTCCTCGCACCCCTCCATAGGTTGGTATGTTCCCTAAATCCCTCCCAGCCTGGGACAGCGCTCAGGATCCCACTTTTCCCCGCGGCGCCGCGGAGCATCCCCGCAGCCCCCGCACGGCCGGGCCGAGCCGGGAGCCCCCCGGGCCCCTCACCTGAGCCCGTGGATGCGCAGCGCTCGGGCCGCGGCCGCTCGGGCACGGCTCCGTGAGGGGACCGGCGTGAGGGGAGCGGGGCGTGCTGCTCCCGCAGAGCTCTGCGGCCGAGGGACGCCGCGCTGAGCGGCACGCAGCGAAAATGCCGCCTCCGAGCTGTGCCCGCCCGCAGAAACAGCAGCGGGTGCTTCTGTGCAGGCCCAGGCGGCTCCGGGAATAAAGGATAAAACCAAACGTTTTCAGAATGCTTTAACAGCTACGTGTGGCCCTAGTTGATACCTAGAGGAAGTTGTGGTGAAATGGGTTGGAAGGGCAGTGCCACATTGGCTGGTGGGCAGTGCTGAGGCTCCTAACTCTTGGGAAGAAGTGGGAAATCTGGTTTGCCTTAACAGGGCATTACGCACCGAGCTGTGCCCGCCCGCAGAAACAGCAGCGGGTGGTTCTGTGCAGGCCCAGGCGGCTCCGGGAATAAAGGATAAAACCAAACGTTTTCAGAATGCTTTAACAGCTACGTGTGGCCCTAGTTGATACCTAGAGGAAGTTGTGGTGAAATGGGTTGGAAGGGCAGTGCCACATTGGCTGGGGGGCAGGGCTGAGGCTCCTAACTCTTGGGAAGAAGTGGGAAATCTGGTTTGCCTTAACAGGGCATTAACCACAGAATCATGGAATGGTTCGGATTGGAAGGGACCTTAAAAACCATTCTGATCCATCCCCTGCCATGGGAAGGGACATCTTCCACTATCCCAGGTGGCTCTAAGCCCTGTCCAGCCCAGCCTTGGACACTTCAGGGATGGAGCAGCCACAAGTGCTCTGGTCACCCTGTGCCTCACAGGGGAGAACTTCCTCCTAATATCCAGTCTAAACCCACTCGCTTTTGATTTTAAGCCATTCCCCCTTGTCCTGTCAATCCAGGCCCTTGTAAATACTCTCTCTCCATCTTTGTTGTAAATAATCTCTCTCTATCAATTTCCTTCAGGGACCTGAAGGCCACAGCTAGGTCACCCCAAAGCCTCTCTTCTCCAGTTTGAACAATCCCAATTATCTCAGCCTTTCCTCATAAAAAAAGGTGCTCCATCTCTTCGCCTGTTTATACTGAGAGTTTCAGGCAGTCTTTAGGAACAGAAATAACCAGAGAAAGAGGGTAGATTGTAGAAAGCTAAACATTTTTTTCATGGGCTCCATGCTTACTAATTTATCTAAGGCTGATGGCATTTTGTGATTGTGTTTATTTCACTCACAGGGGAATTTTCCTGACACTATTAAATACCCCCCACATCATCACTCACTTCATGCCCACTTTGTATCACTGTACTCACGTATCTCATTCTCCCAGTCTGCTGTGTTTATTTCACCCACAAGGTGAAATATTTTCCTGACACTATTAAATATCTCCCACATCATCACCCACTTCATATCACTGTACTCACGTATCTCATTCTCCCAGACTCTGTTTCCCCACTATGAATACCCATCCTTCACCCTCCCAAGGCTCTTTCTGACACGTTCTCTCCTTTCCTAACCCCTCTTGCCATGGTGCTGTTTATCTAACTCAACAACTTGTGATTTCCTCATTTCCATAGTTCTGTTCCACAGCACAGCTTTCCCTCATTACCCTCCTCAGCCCTTTGAGGGTCACCCCGACACTCTCCACTTTCCTTTGGACATATATTCCCATTAAAGTTCTCTTGGCTACAGTAAATCCTGGTCAGACAGCAGGATGGTGTGCCTGGCACTGGAAAATTTGAGAACATGGAGCAGATGTTTTTGTGCTCTCAGCCACATTTTGGATATTGTTGGCTTTTTCCCTAACAGTATCCTGGTGCATGGCATTTGAAGCCGCTTGCTGCCCTTGGTGGCAAGGACATAATATAATAACTCCACAATAAAAATAAATAGCAAGATCCACATAGTTTAGTGCTGCAGTCAGATCCTGCAGGTGGCTTTTGTATTAAGAGAACCAGCACATTTGTGAGTAGATTTCCATTCAGAGCTAGAAGTTTTGCTAGGAACTTTCACCTGAATTGCCTTTTAGACAATTCTAGCCACGGAAAATGAAGGTATGGAAGCTGTTCCAAGCTGTGAAATGCTTGTGCTGAAGCACCAGACAAGGATTTTGGTGCAAGTTCTGTAAAAGTGTTGCATTGCTTTTAGAGAATGGCAGCAGCAAAAGGTGATTTACAGTATATTCCTTTCACAGCTGCAGATCCTAATTTTCCAATGAATCAGACTGTCATAATTATTAGAAATTAAGCAAAATGATTTACATATTTGCGTTCTCAGTCTTTGCAGGAGATGGCAATTCTGTAGCACCTCACAGAGGGTGTCATTATGGGCTGTGAGAGGCTATAGTGTAAGGGGCACGGGACTGTGAAAGGTATTTCTCCTCTGCAGTAATACAAGATAAGGATTTTTTCCTCTGGGTTTTTCAATATAAATACATATTTTAAAATCCTGTAAGTATTTTAAATGCAATCTTGTGGGTCTTTTAACTCAATTCCATGCATCTTTGTGCATGTCAGCACAAAGTTCTTCATTAGTAGTATCATTTCAGTGAAAGAAATGTAAGCATCAACAACAGTTGATGAGACACAGAGTCCCCAAACATAGAAAAATTGAATATATTCAAGTCAGTCTTGATTAACAAAAAATGCAAGGAGGTACCAAAATAAATATTAAGGTACAGAAACAAGAGTTCTTCTAATCAGTTATCTAGAAGCATTGACCCTCAATTGTTTAAGAGAATAATTCATCTAGGTGTGTTCCCAACTAAGGTAGTTGAAATGTTGAAAAATCCTGACTTTTCTATCCTAACAGTTTCAACACCTAGCACTCTGGCAAAATAACTGTTTTATCCTGGGAGAAAACGAAGACCTTTTAAAATATGGTGCTGGGAAAGACCCTGAAGCCCTCTGCATGTAAGAAATAAATGTATGACGAAACAGTTACTGCAGAAAAATACGGTAAAATAAGCACAAACTTTGATGCTTTGATCACTTAGAGTGGGTTTGGTCAAGTCAGTCCAAACCTGAACACTGTCAAGATCTAGGATCAGGTCTCATAATGAGTTTTACAGCAGATTTCTGAAAGCCCAGCCCACTCTCATTGCAACCGAAGCCCTGGTAGGTGTTTCGGCAGCTAGGGAAGGCTGGGGAGAACACTGGGAGAGCCTGCGGGTTTCAGGCCGGAGAGGGCCTACTTTTGAAGGAGGTTGTAAGAGCTTTCCCCCCCGAGACGGGAAACAGGCGCCGGGTTTGTGCCGGGGTGGGACTCGAACCCGGATCCTCCTCCAGGTCACGGCAAGGCCACGCCCCCGCGGCGCGCGCGTCCTAGCGACCGTTGCGGCGTTTCAAACACACACGCGCTCCTCCCGGCTCAGGCCGGAGAGGGCCTAGTTTTGAAGGAGGTTGTAAGATCTTTTCCCCCCTGAGACGGGAAACAGGCGCCGGGTTTGTGCCGGGGTGGGACTCGAACCCGGATCCTCCTCCAGGTCACGGCAAGGCCACGCCCCCGCGGCGCGCGCGTCCTAGCGACCGTTGCGGCGTTTCAAACACACACGCGCTCCTCCCGCAGCCAATCAGCGCCCGCACCGGCCCCGGGCGTTGTCGGGAGCTCTCCCGCCGGCGAAGCAGTGCCGGGGTGCGGAGCTATCGCGCATGCGCCGTGCGGGGCGGGCGGCGGTGCCTGCGCCCCGATCCCCGCGCAGGCGCAGTGCGCGGCGGCGGGCGCGGAGCGCGGTGGGGCCTCCGCTCATCGAGCCCCGGGGTGCCCGGGACCCGGCCCGGCCCGGCGCTCCCTCTGCGGCCTGTGCATCGTGTCCCGTGTCCCGCGGGGCCGCCAGTGCCCCCCGTCCCCCTCGGCTCCCGGCAGTGCTCCCCTTCAAATAAAATGATGCTTTCAGCGCTCTGGAGGCTGCAGCGCGTGTCGCAGCGCTGCGGAGCTTTAAGTAAAGCGCACCCACAAAAGCTGTTCACCAAACTTTGTTTTCTCCCCCTGCAGTGACAACTCCCAGGTGTTTCAGCCTTACGTGTTGCGGACTCGCAGGAACAGCACAACAGTTATGAGCCGCCATGGAATGGTGAGGAATCTTAAGCATGCCATGTTTGCACACAACAGGGAATAATTGGAGCAGAGAAATGAAGTTAAGCTTGATTTTTATTTGCACTAAGTATCCTAGCAAGCTTCCAAGCTGCAGAATAAGCATTTTTTTCACCTCTAACTGCAACATGTAATGCAATAATACTGGTGTGTTGACTGTCCCCAAGAAGACAAGAGTGGCTGGTGTTTTATGTGACTCCCCATATTAAGTCCAGTTTTAAAGTTAATTTAAGCCTGTGTTAGAAGAGTGGAATGCTATCAGAATTAAGTGTCTTGAAAGGGTGTTTTAGTTCTGAAAATGGACAGTGTCACAGTTCTTTGTTGACCTGTTTGACATGGAGCTCTTTTCGCAAAGGCAGAACACTGGACCTCAGAAAATCACTGGAAGAAGGGGAATTTATTTGTTGCCCTCTGTTATAAGTCTGGTAGTGTACACTACTGCAGTTGTTTAACTTTCCAAAGATGTTGCATTTCTTTTTTCCTACCCTCTCCTTGTCAGGTGAGGGGTTTATGTGCTCCTTCCACTGAAATTTTTCTGTCTTGTCTGAGGATAGTGAAGATTAAACATTGCTTTTCTCAAAACCTTAAATTCCTGACATAAGTTTCCTCTATGTCTTCTGTTCAGGAAAGGTGTCAGGGATTTTTAATTCAAAGTCTTCTGTTGTGAGACTTCTTAATAATGCAGACTTTTGGAGCACGTCAGTAGGTGTGACACTGGACTCATCCCCTCCTGGGCGGGAACTGTTGGCCCATTTTTATGTGGGGTTGGAGTTCCAGAGAAATTAGATACATAAAATTGCACAGAACTGAAAACTTGCAGAAATTAAGCTTTAGGGAGTGTTGTTCAGGACTGAGCTGAAGCACTGAGATTCCTCCTTTACAATAGCCAGCAGGTTGAGTAGGGTGTCTGCAGGAGTTTGTCATCTCCTGGGCAGTGGGGAATTGTGCAACAATCACAGTTTCATTTGTAGCATCTCCCTTGCCTGAATGGCATCTGTAGCTGTTTGTGTGCTTGAGATGCTGAGCAGTGTCTGCCTGCAAGTCAGATCTGTGCCACTTGCTGAGTGATAGAAGGAATTTGTGAGTGGTAAAACAAGTCTTTTCTCTTGAAGGTCAGTGTTTGCTTTTTTGCAACATTGAGTCATCCACGTGTAGTTGTGCAGCTCATTTTGAACTCCCTAAGAATGCAGTTGATGGTAAATGGTGTGTGTGCAAGCAGTTGTGTGTGATTTAATCATTGTGGCTGTCACTTTTTTTTCCCAGTTTTTGTCATCATCTCCTATTCGTATTCCTAGCAGCCGACTTCATCAGATCAGAAGGGTGAGTAGATTTTTTATCTGTGTATTCAGTATCAGAATGAAAAGTACTCTATGATACTGAAGTACTTGCACAGTGAGGGTTTCTTTCCTCCTATTTCAAGTACTAATGAAAACTGAATATTTCTTAAGAGTTAATTTCAACAAGGAAGAGGCCTTGCAAGGCTTATTGTTGTGTTTAAGCTACCTTGCATTTTAGAAATATTTCATTTAAGAGAAGCAATGAGCTGGACTGGTGGCTGTCCTGTCTTTCTGTGTAGTGGTTCTGCTGTTCATATTTCAATCCTGATGGCAAATAATGGAATCAAAAGTGTTATTTCAAGTACCTGTGATGAATGAAATGTTATGGGAAAACTTATGACATTTATCTCTTGCAGGAGGAAGGAGTGGATTTAATGAACAGAGAAGCAGCACATGAAAGGTGAGTGTTATTGAAAGAAGGTGATAAAATAGCCAGAGTTATCCTCTTTGTAGCTACTGATGGGGTTTTTTGTATTCTAGGGAAGTGCAGACAGCAATGCAGATAAGCCAGTCATGGGAGGAAAGCTTGAGCCTGGTAATCTTTTTATAGATGTTTCCTATTTAATTCCACTTTTACACTCAAATGATAAATTTAAGGGAAAGAGAGGAATTAACTGTGAAAATAATTTAAGAAGAATTTAAGCCCATCTGCTTTAGCTACTTTGTGCATTTGACCCAATGACTTTCCATTAGAAGGTTGTGCCTTGGGTTTCAGGGTAATGTCGTGTGCAGTGTTAAATCTGAACCTTGTATTCACAGAGCGACAATGACTTGGACAAGTCTGAGAAATCTTTTTCCCCAAAGAGAATAGACTTCGTTCCAGTTTCACCTGCACCTTCACCTACAAGAGGAATAGGAAAGGTAGGATAAGTGAAATACCAGGCTGAGACAATATTTCAGAATTGTGGACCAAGCTAAGCTGTCAAGATCTGTAACTTCACAAATTGTTCCATAATTAAAAAAAAAACCTGAACAACACAATCAAACAAGCACCAAAAAAGCCAAATCCATATTTTGTTGGTTTCTTAGAATCAAAAGGTTGCCATATGGGAGCCTGCAGAGTTTAAGCAGTGAAACACTGGATGTTTTCAGTTACTGCTGTTTGTGCAGTGTTGGGTGGGTTGGGGTTCTAGGGAGGCTGGAAGAGGTCATGAAAATAGTCACAGACAGCATCTCCAGGTGCAGAAGTGGGGGGATTTTGGGGAAGAAACACCAAAATTAGACTGCAGATCTGTATGGTAAGAGATGAAAATACGTTATCTCTGAAGAAGGACTTGGGTGTGTTGAACTTGTACTGAAAACTGGTGGCAGATGCCAGAGAAGGAGCTGGATGTGAGATAAACTGCTTTTCCAGTGAGGGTTGGAAAACTGCAGTGTAGCAGAGAGAAGCTGGCACCTGGGTTTGAAGATGAGCTGCTTGACCTTGTTTGCACCCTCTTGTGTGATTCTGCTTTTGTACAAAAAAGGAGCAGTCTGTGGGCTCCTTCCAGACTGGTGCCTGTGAGTGCTGGTGAATGTGTTCCTGGGAAAACACTGGTGCTGCAGCTGGTTCTGCACCTTTGGAATTCTCACTGTAAAGCACTAGCAGATAACTTGACAGAAAGATTTTTGTGTTATCTAGAAGCATTCATGGGCTAAGCCATGAGAATCACAGAGCTAAATATTGTATTTTACTCTGGAATATTGTCAGTTTTCAGGTCAGATGTATTTTAAGTAAACTCAGCTTGTTTATTTAAAAAGCCCCTTGAAAGAAATAAGTCCTGAGTACTGTACTGCTGTTTCTAAATGTAACAAAGAACAGAAACAATTCTCTTATTTAGAGAACAGTGTCTATTTCAATTTTACTTCTCTTGTAGGTTTCAATTTTAGCTTTATCTGAGCAGAATTGCATGGGCCAGTATGTTTTTTAAGTTAAATTCTAATACTTGTAAGATTATATTTGATAATCTGCATAATCTGTTGCTAGCTTTTCTTTAAGAATAAAAAGGGAATAGAAGGGGGGATGTTTGTTTTGGAGGGTGGAGTGTAACATCTGAGCATTTTAAAGGAAATTCTAAACTGTCTTCATTTGAACTTTCTTCCTGCAGCAATGTTTTTCACCATCATTGCAGATGTTTGTGAGCAGTAATGGATTACCCCCAAGCCCTATTCCCAGTCCAACAAGGCGATTCTGCAAGTAAGCAATGAGTGTCTGTCATGCTAACACTGGAATTTAAGACAAAGATTAATTCAAGTTGATGTTAAGGCATTAAAAGAGACTTCAGTTTTACAACTGCCAAAGAACTGCCACATAAAATGCTGTAAAAGTTCAACTTTTACCAATGGCAGCTTTATGTGTGTGCTTTTACAAAGCATGTGTCAACTTTAAAGTGAACTTGGTAAAGGGAAAGTCCTCAGGTATTTCAAATTAACTTTGTCAGCAGATTACTTTTATATAAATACACTGCAAAATTTAGAGAAGGATTGAAATGAGGATGTGATTCACTAAGGGAAGGAGAAAACCTTAGAAAATCTTCTACAACTTTTTGTGGCAGATAATCTGCTCTAATAGGCAGCCCTTATTTGTTATTTATGTATTTAGATTCCATAAGAATCCCAGTTGTGCAGGAATAGCTTTGAAGAATGCTTCATATGCTGTGGTTGTGTTGATTTGATGCAAATTGGAACCTTTACAGGCCTGACTCTCAGTATTCTCTCTTCAGCAGGAGGAGTCAAAGTCCAATCAACTGTATCAGGCCCAGTGTTCTTGGCCCCATTAAAAGAAAAGGTATGTGTATTTACCTTACCAGATGTCTATATGGATGTAGTTTCCTAGCTGGGAAATATTTTGTTATCCTGTAAATATAATGTACTTGTATCCACAGTGAACTGGAATTTGCCAGGCATAACTCAAAAATACAATGTAAAGTAGCTAATCCAAAACACAGGAATGAAAAATTTAAAAAACAGCTACTGCTTGACAGAGGCAAACTTTGTTATACATCAAATTAAATGTCAGAGCTTGCAAATGTTCATAACATTCCTCCAAGTACCACTGAACAGTGCACACCCTTCAGATCATCTTAGGAATGTTGCTTATCATGCAGTATCTTCTAAACTTAGTACTGAATGTTTGTTTTCACTCTGAAAGTTCAGAAGGTGAGTGTTTAGAGAAATGGAATAGATCAGTGCCCTCTCCTCCTGAAGGGGGAAAATGCATTCTTTCCTGGAACTGTTCCATGTTGGAGATTTTCAAGTAACATCCTCAAACAAATCTCCACAATAGAACTGTAAAAAATGAGATATTCTTAGTGTGCCTTTAGCTGTGCTTATCCTTTCTGTTTTTTTTTTTTTTTTTTTTTTTTTTTTTTTTTTTTTTTTTTTTAACTTAGGCATTCTTAACTGCACCAAAAATGTCCTTTTAATGTACAAGACTTACATTTAGGCTTTGAGAAAAGTTACTGGTTTTGTTTTGCTTTTTTTTTAGTACTGCTTGTCCTGTCAGATAAAGAACACTGTCTTAACTGCTACTGACTTGACAGAGGAGAGAGACAAGTTTTCTCATAGGTGTTAGTTCTATCTTGGCTTTAATTTTCTTGAACAAAATTTATTAAGCTAAATGATCAGTAAGGAGTAAATATCCACACTTACACTTTATACAAATTGTAAAAGCAGTGCAGGTAGAGAGACAAGGCCTTTCCTCACCAAATCCATGTGGCTCCCATGGAGCATCTTTTACGAAGTGGAGATGTGAGTTTTCCTTTTCTTACTTGAAATATCAAGGAATTTTCAAAATGCTGCTTAATTTTGAAACATCTAATCCTTGTAAATTAACTTACTTTCTTTTTCTAAGTATGTGGTCCTCATTTTTTCTGGATTTCAGCCATAGATTTACAGTAGAAAGAAAGCCATGAACTGAAGAGTTTTCACTGCCATAGGGGATTTATACTGGTGGACTCTGCAATGTATTGTATCAGTGCAGATTTGTCTCTGTGAAATTTAAGGGGCAGAAGTGTTACCTAAGTTGGTGTTTTGTTCATTTTTCTGCAAGACCAAATATTTTATAAATGTTTTTTGCCCATTCTGCTTGCTAGAACCAATTATTCCCTGCCTTAAGATAGGAATGTATCCCTGTGGGCTGAAGGAAATTAAACTTTTAGAAGTTACCAGTGTTCTATAAAATGTAGCAGTGTGATTCTGTTGCAGAATGTATAGAGTGGTTTGGTACAATGTTCAGCTTCTGTCAAGTTTTTGAGCTGACTCTGCAACTACTGCAAAGTGTAGGTGAAAGCCAGAAAATTTGTTACCATTTCATGCTTTTTTTTCCCAAAGTAAAAATGAAAATATACTGTAGGTGAGAGGGTTTGGGTTTTTTCAATTTATTTTCAAGTTCATGATATTTTCAAACGTGTGTCAAGCAGCTATTAGTGAGCCAGCTCATTCTCACTGGAGATTATACTAAACAGATTACCTGAATTCTCCCCATCATATTTAATCTGTTAATGTCTCTAGATGGTTACAGGTACAAAGATAGTCTGATCCATGATGACTAAGTGGAAGTGCTCCCACATGGCAGATTTATTCCATCCAGCTTCCCTGTAAAAATGTACCCATGCATCAGAATTCATTGTACAGGGGAGGGTGAAACTGAACCCAGCTGTCATTCTTACTTTCATAATCACGAACAATTTTAAACTTCATATTTTGACTTAAATCACTTACCTCTCTTAAATCAGTTACCAGCTGTTTACTTAAAATTAATTCATGGTAATTAGTTTGCTTTAGGTTATTTTGTCAGATTGCAGTACAAGTAGCAAGTTTTATGTCTTTGAGATCATTGTAGCCCCTCAGATGCTGCTGAAGTTTTAGCTAAGGATGGACTGGATGGTCTAACAAGAGCTGTCATCAAATTGATGTCTTAGCCTTGGTTGGCTGAATTAGAGAATTGGTGTTACAAATGCAGCCTTGGAGTGTTGTAGGTCAAACCTCTCTTTTACAGCAGACAAATATTAAATGGATATTGCAGAGACTCAAGTGACTTTGATTATTTGCACTGTTTTCTTTAGGTGAAATGGAAACTGAAAGTCAGCCAAAGAGACTTTTCCAAGGAACAACCAACATGCTTTCTCCAGATGTTACACATCTGACAGATCTCAGTTCATGGTAAAATATTTCATGTGCCCTGAAATGCCAAAACAGGGAATGTGCATTTATCACAAGCTTTCTATTTTTTTTTTTCCCCAGGAAAAAAGTACTTTGTGTGTATCTTGTGGATGTGTATTAATGGAAGCTGTCCTGTGGTAGTGTCCTGTGACAATGGTCATTCTCCTTTGATCAGTTCTTGAACAGACTCTAGCCCAGATTTTGGGTATCAAAGCATTTACACAGAATATAATTGTTACAAATCCCTGTTGGTTCATAAACAAAGTTACTTTGGTTCATTGTTACAATATGTTGTAGGCACTGGTAATATAGTTCTATAGCACTTCACTGAATACTTGGAGGTGTGAGGGTACTTAATTGTTCTAGTCCCTAAGTTCATGATCTTTAGACTTCTCTTTCTTTATTATAATCATAAAATGCCAAGGGTTTTATTGTGTTGAGTCAGATACTAAGTATTCAAAAATATCAGCTGTTATTACTGTAATTTCAGTTCACCTACAGACTTGAAAGATGCCTAGATGGTTTTTTTCATCAGACTTGCCTAGATGGTTTTTTCCATGTTGCTTCCCCCTAAATTGGAAAAGCATCAATTTATGTGCCCTCTGGGATATTCTATCTAGACCTCAAAATCCAAATACAGGAATTCTGTGAGAAAAATAGGTCTCAATCTTGCTTTGAGTAGTGCTATGTTAAAGAGCATACCAGCTAATTAATGACATCTTTGCTGCGTTGCTGATTAATTTATTATTTTTCCTTTACTATAAGCTTTGTCACCTCCTTTCTGCGTCTGGTTAAAATCACCTTCATCATTTATTCTGCATGTTAAAAAATCCCAATAATTCTGCTCCTCGTCCCCATGAGGAGCATGAATATCTCTAACATGCTACAGAAAACAAGGAGTTTTCAGGGCTGCCAGTCTTGCAGTAAAGACTGAGTGGTAGTATAGGTCTCCTACAAGTCCTGTCCAAGGGGGAAGCACGTCAGCTTTGTCCAGAGCCTCGTGCCCCTGCCCTAAAGGACCTTTTCCCTTTCCCCAGCCTGTCCTCGGATATTCTCGACGGGAGCAGCAGCAGCGTTGGCTCTTCCTCTGATTCCCTGACTAAAGGCAGCATCACCACAGAGTCTCCAGTGACGTGCTCCAACTCCTGCTCCTCCTTCATTCTGATGGATGACTTCTCACCCAAGTGACTTTACCAAGTCCTGAGTCAGTGTCTGGCTGTGCTGTCCCCTTCCTGTACACTTGTACAGAGAAATGAACTCTGATCCTTGAACCATTCGTATGAGGTTTATTAAAAGGAAAAATTGTTGTTACTGTAATCTTTGGCTACTTTCCAGTGATTTTTTTTTAATTTATCCATTTAATGGACATTGTAGACCATATTAATGTCTGGTTTTGCGAATTTATTTTTTAAACAAGATGTCTGCTGATATTATACTAACTTTTGCTTTCAGGAACTTGCATACACTTTTTGATTCCAGGAATAGGTATCTACCTATTAGTGTTGCAATTTTTAGGAATGTACTTCTATCATTATCATGGTCGCTATGTCTAGGGAAATAACTTGGTTTGGAAGGATTTAAAAATACTAATTTATTCTCTGGCACTTCTATTATTGAGTAAAATTACTCTTGCTTTTTTTTTTTTTTTCAGTCACTAGCCTCAGATTCCTTTATGGAAGGGAGAAAAAAATATTTTATTTCCTTAGTGCTGCTAGTCATTTTTATGAATTCATTTACAGAAGACCACATTGAGTGTGGAAATCTCACTCTATTACATTAAACTAAAAACCCCACAGCAAAATAACTGATGACTGTCACTTTTGCCATCAGTGAAGAAATAATAATACTCTGCAAACAATTAAATGAGCTGCATAGTTCTCTTCCCAGAACATTTGTCCTACAGATTGTATGAAATAAGGTCATTATTCAGCAAGATTTGGCCAGGAAAAATTAATCCACACCTCTATTGAAGACATACAGTGCAGATAACTAAGTTAATTAAACTACTGTGTAGGAGAACCATGTATGGCACCATCGATGTCTCCTGTGGCATTGAGGTCATAAGTATTTTTGTGCCTTAGGGGACATTGTTACAAAATTATGGAATGTAAACCAGAGGGGTGGGTGGGGAAAGTCCTTTGTGTACAGCTTGTTTATAGAGTGCTTACCCAAATCTGTCGGGGGTGCTGCTTCCCTTTGTGTTCCTTTCTGAGGTGTGGAGGTGCTGGGGCAGCCCCAGCTCTGAGGGGCAGCCAAGGTGAGACCCTTGGCAGCTGCTCGGGGCACAGTTTGTCCCTTTCTTGGTCATGAGCAGAGCAAACAGCTCAGCAAATGTTGGATTCCTAAGGAAAGGCTTTGGATTGGATTCAAGCTCTGCAAATTGCTTGGTGAAGGAGTTCCCTTTGAGCTATGAGTAGTCTTGATACAGTACCTTGGTCAGTCTGAGGTAGGAACAGATATTTTACTTTTTAAAGACTATAACGGGGCAAAATAAATCCGTTTGTAATCTACTGTGTTATGCTATTTATTATTTATAACTCTGTAAAAAGTCTGTGGTGATGAATTATAGTATTTTTTTATGATTGAATAAGTTTTTTATGTTCAGTAATTGCTGGCTGGTTTGTATTTAATACGCAACATTGTCTGCCAGAATCATAAGCTTCCATTTTTGAATGTTTGTAACATAAATGCTTTTGTTACCTAAAAGTACAACTTGTGATCTTTCTGAAAGAAAATAGCACTGAATTTAAAGTAAGATTATGTGCTTTAGATGTGAGCACAATCTCTGGCAATACTGTCTGGCTAAAAGGGAGGGGGAGAACTGTAGTTTTTTCTGTTCTGAAGAAGCCGTTGGGTATCCAGGAGACATGTACATACCAGATTATTTTTAAAAGTGTTTCCATTAAATTGTAAGAAGTACCAGAATGGGCCAACAGTGGCACTATTATTTGTATGATCATTTCCACCTGTGGAACATTAGTTCCCCACTTCAAATAAATGTGCATATTGTAAAATATTGTCCATTGGTGCCATTTTTAAATGAGCTCTACAGTATTGAATGTTCATTTTGTTTGTGTATGCACAGTGCTATTTCTTGAATTTTCGATGTCTTAAGTCGCTTAATTATTTTTTTATTAATGCCTGTATCTTCTCTGCCTTCTTGGTGCTTACAGAAGGCTGCTTTTCCATTTGCAAAATATTGATAAAGAGTCTGTGATAAAATCCAAGCCCTTACCTGTGCCCTCCTTCCCTTCTACCGTGCTTTCACTGGTACTGTGATGTGGAATCCGAGGGGTGGCAGGAGGGGAAAACCTATTGCATGCTTTCTTAAACCTGAGAAGAGCATAGCTATTGCTTCATTTTGGCTGATTTACCTGTACAATTGATGTATTCCAGATTTGTTAGTGGAGAGTCCTATGTGGGTGCTGGCCTCTGTAAACATTCGAATGTAAGCTGCATAAAGCGAGCGCACAAACAGTCACTCTGTTACCAGCAGTGTTTTGTAGTGTTCTGGCTGTTCCCCACTCTTGGAAGGTCTTGTGAAAGACTTTGCTCTTTTATAAAATATATCCGTAATGCCCACACTCGCTGTGTCTGTTGTTTCAGAGCCAATGGATGTCGCTGTGCAACAGGCCCAGGTTCTCTTTCACACTCCCAGCACAACTTGTTCATTTTGAAACCAAGTTTTGAAACCATTCTGATTTGCTGATTATTGATTCTTTCAGTTCACTGCATTTGAGTTGCCACTGCTTAGAGGGTTCATTGCAGCATACTCTAAAACTGACTTTTAAAAATTGCATTTCTGGATTTGTTACCTGCCTTGTCTGAGGGAATGGGACACCAGTTGGGAAAGAGCAGTTCACTGCGTTTGAGTTGCCACTGCTTGGAGGGTTCATTGATACTGCAGCATACTCTAAAACTGACTTTTGAAAGTTGCATTTCTGGATTTGTTACCTGCCTTGTCTGAGGGAATGGGACACCAGTTGGGAAAGAAGGGAGGTGGTGCTGGTAGTCAGCTTTAATGTATAACTATTGACATTTAAATTTTTTTTTATGACTTCACCAGACTCATGGCTGCTGAATTGCCATGATGAGTGTCTGAGAATTCCTGCCTTTCCCCCACTTCCTTCTTTTTAAAAGGGATCATCAGTGCATAACTTCTGCTGAGACTCACAGTGATGAGTTACCTTTAATGTTGTAATAGTTGAGAACCAAGTTAAAATACCTGTGTAATTCAAGCAGCATTTTAGATGGACTAATTTTAATATGTTAATTAGCACAGCATTACAGCAATGGTCTTTGCACAGCTCATTGACCAGCCCTGCCTTTAAATCATATCCAGAGCACTCTGAATCCTCATTTCATGGGCTTAAAATGCTGGAAGGATTTTACCAATGGGTTAGAAAAATGTGTGTGTCAGCTGTGGAACTCTGTATGTTTTGATAATATCAAGTGTTCTGCATCAGGAAATGGATCACAGTGTGCATGTTTCATTCTCCTTCATTGAATTTCAAATTGGGGGATCATGGGCCCAAAAGCCTGTATTTAAGGGGCTGTTTTTCTGACTGTATGTGATTAAATACTTTCTCCTACAATGGAAGTAATTAAACTGTCAGTGGGTGAGGATGTAAATCTGAGTCCTGCAGACTTTATTGGAAAAATCATTCTTGAAAGGCTCAAGGAACTCTATACTGCATAAAAACACTGGAGTGGGATTTTTTAAAAATTATTTTGTAAGTCATGATAAAAATAGAGAACTCATTTTAACAATTCTAAATGCTAAAAACATTTTAAATGTAAGGCTTTAGCTTGGCATGTTTCTCCAGGCAGGTCCATGTTGGGGGCTGTTTGCAGAGGTGGAACTTGAGCAGGCTCAGGCAGATTTGGAACTGAGGTCCTGGTGCACAAACACAATAGACTGGCCCAGGGAAATGATTTTGTGCAAATATTCACATTCTTATCTGTAGACCCTGCTAATACATTGTGTCACAACAAAGATGAGAACTTGTTTTTCCTGGAAGGAATTTCATCAGCATATAATTTTCTTGGTAACTTCATAATAAAAAAGCTTTGCATTAACATGAGTTCAAGAATTTAATGAAGTCATAGTCCTGTTGAATTTGCTTTTTTTTTTTTTGGAGTAAAGGCCAAGGAATATTTTTGGACCTATACAAACTGCCCCTCGTATTCCAAGGCTATTGCCTGAATGGCAGCTGTCCATAGGAGATGGGAAGATCTTTGCCTATCATTGAATATTTTAGTCTCTCTTGAGGCTTGTTAATTAATCCTTAGCAAATTCAGAGTGAGATGGGTCACTGGAGGTACCAGAAGACCCAGTGAGAAGGAAGTAGTGATGTGCTCCCTTAATGATCAGTTAAGAGTTTTATCCTTGAGTTAATCTTACCCAGATAATTTTCAAAGGAAAAATACATTTTTCAGAAAACTGAGACTTTTCATGGGAGTCTGCCCTGATCAGACTTAGAGGAAAAGGCTCTTTGTAGGCAAGTCTAGGGCTGTTTTGCTTAATCCACTCCAGAAAGAGGGAGCTGTGCTTGCCCATCAGAACTGGAGTAGCATTCTCTCAGCAGGTTGTGGGGAGGGCAGGGGTTTGGTGTTTGGGTTTCCTTAAGGGCTGGTTATCTCATTCCCAACAAGGATCTTTGCCATCAAGCTAAAATCAGAAGTAGATTTTTTTTAGGGCAAGTCTGTTTTCTGAGGCAGTACTTTTGTTGCAGAGCTGGTTTAAGGCTGGCAGCTGGGTTTGCTTCCTGCTGCAGGGACAGGGCTGCTGCTCCTACAAATGCAAAGGCACAGAAGCCACTGCAAAGGGTCCCTGCAGCCCCAGGCTATCCTTTATCCCTTCAGAGTGGACTGGGCACTTGGTGGAAGTCTCTTGTTTCAATCCAAACCCTTTTTGCATTCAAGCTGCTTTTTATTACTTGCTCTTAGATCTTAAAGCCCTTTGGTTTGAGTCTTGCCTCTGATTATCATGCCAGGGCCAGCATTTTCTTTTTAAACCTGGAGCAATTTGGTTTGTTGTTCTTGCATTATGAAGTTTGGAGATGGGGAGGAGGTGGGTTCTTGCTATTAACAAACAATGCATGTTAGCTTGGATGAACACAAAAGATTGTGGGGGTTTAAAAGAAATGAGACCTGAAAACACAGAAAAAAGAAATGCCTATTTTTAGTGAACCAATTTGGCTGGTTTGATACCAGGCTCTTTTTCTAAACAGAGGCAATAGTCTTTTGAGCATATTTTTAGTAGCAGCAACAAAACCCAATGTGCTTCCACCTCCAAAGTCTTCCTACTGTAAAGTAAGACTTTATTACTGAAAGACCACAAGTTTTGTTCATCTCTAACCAACCAGGCCAGATCTCTCTTGGTCTCTGCTAAGTTTGCAGTAACAGTCCCTGTGATTCAACAGGCCAGTTAGTGACACCAGGCTGCCAAGCAGTTCCTCTCTCTCTCCAAAAAGCATCATCTTAGACTGTACAAGAGTTCAAAAACTCTCCCATTTCCTTAGCTTATTTCTGAGGGCCATAAAATTTATTACCTTTCATACAAACACAATTATTATTTACTCTTAATTATTACAATTTGCCTATCTCGCTGAATAGCTGTGGTAAAATTCCCAGTGGTCTCTTGCCTGTCTCTCATCTTGGGGTATAACAGAGTTTGGTATTTTTGGTTATTTTTCAGCTAATGTGATATTTTCTGGAAGAATTATACATAGTGTTTTGATTCTGCAACGTGTTTGAATGTAGTTTATGCAAAAGTCCTATTTGACAACATGAGTTAAATGAATCTTGGAGACAATGACATGAGATTATTTTTTTCAGAAGATGAGTAGCTTAACCCCTCCATGACCTAATGAAACCTCTTACATTCTGGCACCACTTTTGAACTACCACCAAAGTTGAGTAAGTTGGCAGAAGCTCCCAGCTATTACTTGTGTTTGGATAGTTTATAACACAGATTACGAAAACCCTATTGTGCTAGAACAAAAATATTTTCCTTCCCCCAAATAATTTGCAATTTAAATTTATCACGAGAACTGTAATCGTTTATCAATGCAATGTGTGCTCAACAATGTTTTCAGTATGCAAAAGTTAGGGCTTGTGATAGGCAGGTAAGAAGCAGGTGATATAAAAACTGTGGGCCCAAGTAAAAGAAAGAACGCAATGGAAGTTAACTAATCCAGCATCTAAATATAAATGTTGGATCTAGCCTCTGACAAAGATCTACAAGCCCCTAAAATTCTGGAAAAATTAATCTACTACCATGAACTTAACAGCTCTCTTTCAATCCTAGTTAATGTCAACACTTCCCTATTTATGACCAGAACCTCCAAGAATTTGGAAGAAAATTAAATACGAAAAGAGGGAGCTACAATAAAAATGTCTCTGTGTCTATGATGCATGAGTACTGGTTTGAAAAATGTTACAAAGTACACTGAGTTGGGACAAATATGCTTTGAATAAGGGTTGAGGATGTGCTATGTAGAGTACGTGTAACATCTTGTTCATGTGCAAGAACAGACTGTGAAAGAAACAGCTCTGTGTGGGAGAAGCAACATCAAAGGCCCTGAAAGAACCAGTGCTGTAATAGAAAACATTTGCCTTTGAGGACTCTTTTTGCTTCTGGTCACTTCTTATTTTTTTTCCTCTTTTTTTTTTCTTTTTTTTTTTTTTTTTCCCCTCCTGTGTTAAAGCACAGCAGCTGAGCAATGAATGGAGCATGGGTAGGGCGAGCTGGATGGGCAACCAGGAAGGATGAAGCTGAATTTCTGTGGGATTGCACAGCTTCCCTCCCACCACCCCCTTCACATGGTGTTTGCATCAGCCTTAAAGGCTGTGGTTGTGGTTTTTGGACAACAAAAGCAAAGCTTTGTGTCTTCAGCTGAGAAGGGAGCACATGGGATGATCAGCTTCTGTAAAATGCGTCCTGCATGGGGGCAGAGCAGGAATAACGGGAATGGAGGGGGCAGGAGTGGGACACGGGCGCTCCAGAGGCTCCGGGCTCTGTGGCAGAGCAGGAGGGAGCTGGGGGGACGAGGGACAGCAGATAAAGCGAGCAGGGGCAGGAATGTCAGCCGCAGAAGGGCCGTGGCTGGTGCATACACCCTGTGTTTTCCTGCGGAGCACCGGGGCTGTCCTTGCTGCCAGCACAAGGCTCAAGCTAAAGGAGAAAGGTCACGGCGGAGCTGAATGCAGGCAGCCACCTGCCCCGGCCACATCCTCCAGCCTGAGCCTCTCTGCGTGCTTTTGGGGGAAGCAGCAGGACTTTTTCAGCCTTGCTTTTCATCAGCGACACAGAACACGGAGCACGAAGGGCAGGAGCGAGCCTCAGTGCCAGCAAAGAGCATCCCTGGCCGTGCTGGAGCTCCGGACCGGCTGGGGGAGTTCGTGGGATCGGGATGGCCACGGGATGGCGTCTGGCGGCTTGCAAAGAGCAGCACGGGGTTTGGTGGTGCTGCCTGAAGTGCTCTGAACTGCACTGACCCTGCAGCTTCTGGTGCTGGAAGCTTCTAATGTGTTCTTCCTTTTCACTTACAAGGTAACCTCTCCCTTTCAGAGTCAACACTACTGGCCCAGAGTGAGGGTTTGGACTTCTTCACGTTAATAACCTTAAAACTGATTTTTAAAAAGGTTCTCTGTGGCTGTAAGGATAACACAATCCCATGCTAAAGGGGACTTGAATCAAATTTACTTGACAACCTGAAATGAGTGAATAGCTCCCAGTAAGAGAGCTTTCCTAGCAGTGCACTGCACATTGGCTGTTTTCCCAGCCCGTGGAGCCTTTCAGGAGCCTGCTGTGGCACATTTTGGTTGGGTTTAGGGGACTGCAGTGTACAAGCTGGGGTTTTTCCCAAGTGCTGATGCTGCAGTGTTCCCATCAGACCGCACACAGGAATCTTCCTGTTGTTCCTCCGAGTGGGCACACACAGACCTGGATGCTGGAGAATGTGCAGCAGCTTCAGCTCTGTGACCTGCAGCACTCAGGGATGTCTGCCTGCATGGAGAGCATCCAGCCATGGAGCCCTGCTCTGTGCCCTGGCCAGGTGGGTGCCCAGGTAAGGCTGGCCACAATGGGTCTGGGTGTCTGCTGCTGCTTTGGACACAGATTTGGTTATTTACTGAAAACCAGGGTGTAAAACGGGGCAGCAGCAGCTCTGGGCTGTGTGTCAGAGCTGCCTGCAGGGTCACAGTGTGGGCTGGGATGGTCCAAGTGCTGCCCTCCAGCTCTGTGGCCTTTCCCAGTCTGGAAAGGAGCTGGGGCAAGGTGGGGAACATCATGATCTTCCCAAAGGGCTCTGGGCTCCCCCCACAGCAAGTGCTGTGCTGTGCTGAGTGCTGTCAGCACTGCTGCTGCTGGGAATTCTTGTTTGGCCCCTGGAGCCGTGGCTGGCCCTGTTGTGCCTGTGCTGCACGTAGGTTTGACTGGGCTGGGAGCAGTTTCTCTGCTCTTTCATAGTTTGCCTTCTCCTTCGCACGTCTCCAGCAGGAAGTGCAGATTCAGCAGGCATTGTATGCCTCAGCAGCCTGCCAGCTGCCTTGCTGAAGCTAATTCACAATTCAAGTCACTCCTGATAAGTTTGCAAACAATGTGCAGTGATTTCTGAGCTAGATAGCAGCTGAGCTGAACTCCTCCACTTCCAGCCTGTCAGCTGGACAAAGCTCTGCACTCACCTCGTGAAGCTCACGGGTCAAACCTGGCCTCAGTGTTTTGTGCTTCTGTGATGTTTCATAAACTTCTTGCTTGTTTAGGAGTAGCTGTGAGTGTCATCATTATTATTATTGAAACCCTCGAGTGTGTGGAGGCACAGAGAGGTCATGTGGTTAGTGTTGGTTGAATATGAGTTAGAAATTGAACCCAGGAGTTCTGACTTGCAGTTTAGTTCTTTGATCACTGGATAATTGTGTTACCCCTCTATAACACACTGGAATAGCCTGGGAATTTCACTGGGAATAACTCCAGTGAAAACAAGAGCAACATTTTTTTCTTCAGCTAGCTTCATGTGGCAGCCACTGGAAGTGTGCTCTGAGGAACTGGCCCAGAGGAAGAGACTCTGCACTCGTGGCTCATCAGCCCTGGCAGGAAACAGCAGGTCAAAGTTAGAAGGAACTTAAAAGCCAATGAGTGAATGATGCAGCAAGCACTGCAAGAAAGCAAGGCTCCACAGTCAGCAGGGAGCTTGGGCTTCTCTGTCTCTGTCCTTATCCCACTTCCTCTCTTCTTGTTCACTTCTGTTTAACCAAAGAGATGCCAAGGTGATGATCTGCCAGATGAGAATTTGTAGGTGAGACTGTGCCCTCTCCTGATCTGAGCACAGCTCCCTCTGGAAAATGGGGCTGGTGCAGAAAACACGCTGTTTAATCTTCCCCAGTATGTTTTTCTGAAATTAAATTAGATCCTCATGACTCTATATCTCAGCTTGGCAGATACTGTTTTTTTTCAGACATGTGTAAGGTCAGTAGTCAAAATATAGCAGCCTAAAACTGCAGGGTTTGACCATTCTGTGCAAAAATTGGTACAATTTTTTCTGCACAGTGGCAGAAACAGGAATTTATATTGCTCCTGCCAGATGATAACAGAGTTGCTTCCCTAGGTAGGCTTTGGGAAGAACTCCTTGGTGCACCTTCCAAAGGGCACGAGGTCACATCACAAAGCAGACTTACATTTTGGAGTGTATTTGTCTCTGTGCCATCAGTTGGGTCAGGTTTTTTTTACTCCTCCTTCAGTATTGGAATTGAAAATTCAAGTTGGAGAAATGTGAAAGCAATTGGGCCTAATCCATTCCTGTTGTTACTCCTTTTGTTTTCACTGGAGTTACTCCAAGGCTGAATTCAGCATATGATGAACAACTTGTTCTCCAAAGCTGGAACTTAGGGGAGAAGGTTTTAGGGATGATCACGCAACTCTGGGGCTCCTTCTCAAACAGCTGAAGCTTCCACAAGAGGGATGATGTTTGGTGAGTTCAGATTATTGAATTTAATGCAGCATTCTAGTAATAAGCCCTCTAGTCACAATAAGACATTATTATCCCTTAGAAGAATTACTTGAATAAAACCCAACTGCTTGCTTAGATTAGATGGAAAAATCCTGTTGATCTCATTTACCAGTCAGCTCACAGGTCCCAACCTTGAGCAAACCACAAATGGTTCTGAGCCTGGTAATCCTCATCCTGCTCCCTGTCCTCCCATCTTCTCTGGGACCAGCCCCTCCAGGGCTGCTGCCTGTGAAATGTTCACTGCTCTTCATGCACCTACCATCTCATCTCCAAAGATGTTACAAGTCTCCAAAGAGGTCACAGGCCCTAATTCTGTCTTGGTTAGATGGAAAAAGGAGGGTGCTATAAGCTATGGAAGAGCTGAGTGCATCTAGGTGAGGATTAGGTGCTGTTGATTTGAGTTTGGGGTGGGTAGGTTGTTTGTTTGTTTGTTGGGTTTTTTTCAGGATCAAGGATTGCTGTTAAGAACTAAGAAGAAACTCTTTACAAATTTGCAAGATGAACCAGCCCTCACTGCTGGTTAATTCCTCCAGTGTTCCTGTGAGCTGTTGGAGAGGTCATGGCAAAGGCAAGATCCCCATGGTAAAATTAAGCTTTTTCTTCTTGGAGAAATAACCATTACTGTCTCTCTGGCTCACTCCCTTTCATTTACTTTCTAAACAACTTAGATCACAAAGAGCTCCAGGAGGGGTGCAGCACTTCCAAAGAAAAGGCCTGGATGACTTTCTCCAGTTTAAGAGAGTCTTGTGAAAGTTGTGCTTCCTGCCTTTGCCCAGAGAAGAGGATTTATAACAGATGCTCCTGCAGCCTGCATTGTGTGATTTGGAAGGTGGAGGATGCACCAATCTTGCTGTGCCTGGGAGGCCAGGGCAGCTTTCTGCTGAACAAC
This sequence comes from Passer montanus, assembly GCF_014805655.1. NCBI lineage: Eukaryota > Metazoa > Chordata > Aves > Passeriformes > Passeridae > Passer > Passer montanus. Next base: position 6,739,998 of record NW_024369818.1, read on the forward strand.
ACAAGGATTTTCAAACAGAAAATCCCAGAGCCCAGCTGGCACAGGGATCCCCCCTTGCAGGAGCTCTGGGGTGCTGGGGCACATCCCAGCAGCTTTGCTCAGGCAGTGTCCAGTGCCACAGCCAAGTCCTTGGTCTTGCTGAGGTTGAGCACTTCTCTGTTACCCTTTGGTTTTCACCTTCCTGCTCCTTTATTCACTTCTGCCCTGGGGGTGCCAGCTGCTCTCCCTGCTGCTGCTCCTCCCAGACTGGCTCTGTTCTCAGTGATCCAAGCTGCAGTTTGTGCCCCCACAGCCCTGACTGCCTGGGGTGGTGCAGAATGTGCTAAGAACAGAAACAGCACTACAGGAAGGGGCATTTACAGTGCTTATTACACTTAATTAGGACTAGAGGAAGTGCTTCCTTAGTGCCTCAGCTGATGCACTAGGTGAAATACTTTCTTCAGCAGTTAGATACTTAGGAAGTGGCAAGGAAAAATCTCTCACTTTTATAAAAAAAATAAAATGAATTCCAGACTTACTTGTCTTGACCTGTTTCTCTCCACAGCAGAAAATGCATCTCTAATAAACTTGCTGGGGTAATGGTCAATGAGATGCTGTTTCACTTAGATCTGAGGAGATTTTAGGGAGAAAGCAGAAAATTTGGTGTATTCTAGAGAGTCACTGTCCCCAAGATCAGTGGAAGGAACACCAGGAAGCCAAGAAGAACAGAAAGAATAGTAAAAATCTTACAAACCACAACATGGATGGATTATCACAGCAAACTTTGGTTAAAGTTCACATGGCAAAGAGGATCTTTGTCTTCTGGGAACTGCAGCTCCTGCTGTTTGTCCCCCAAACCACAATCACTTGCCCAACTTTACCTGGTCATCAGGAGGGCTGTAATTTGGACCAAGACTTCAGCACTAAACCAAGGAGGTTTTTGCTCAGCTGAAGCACAGGGCAGGAGGGGCTGGATTTTCCCTTCCATGGCTGCAGTTCTGCAGGGCACCCAAACAACAGAAATGCCTGGATTCATCCAGCAGGGATTTGACACAGTTCAAAGGTGGGATGTGCTCAGCCTCCTTGTGTGCAAACCTCACCTTCCCTGAGAGTCCAGCTCCAGGTGAGACTGGAGCCTTTTGCCTCCAGCCCTGCTGAGCTCTTATTTTGTCTCCTATTTGGGCCTTTGCTTCATTTCCCTTCAAGCTCTTGGCTCTAGGAATTGGTGCATCTCGTCTTTCACTTTGAAACTCTCTGTTCCTACTAGCTACTGAGTCACCTGGGAATTGCAGATCCTAAGAGTTTGGAAGCTACAAGATACAAAAAAATAAAGCCTTTAAAAACTGTATTGTCTTAATTCCCGGAGGAGGTGGATTGTAACTCGTGTCCTTGAATGCTCTGCTTAGGTGCTCAGCCCATTTCTCTTGTAAACTGAAATTTTGTTTATTTTGCCATATGAAATATTTGCCCAAGAACTTCCTTCTATCCCCAAGTTAGTTAGTAATGCCTGTGGAGAAAGACTGACTGCTTCTTAAAAATCTGTCAAGTCTGGTAAAGGACACAGACAAGCAGCCTGGTGTGTTTTGGATGAATTATTACACGACCTCACGCTGTACTCATTTGATTCAAGCACGAACTTTCCTGAAGCAGGGAATTTTGGGTTCTGTGTTCAGCTGTGACAGCTGAATATCACTTTTCAGATGGGCATCCACACTTCTTGAAGAAAACCCCAGTTCAATCTTGACCATCAAGGCACTGGACATTTTCCCTGATGCTGTTCCAGAGCTCCATAAAAGCTGTGTCCCAGAGAGGCTGTGAATGTCTGGGGGCTGCTGGTCAGACCTGTCTGCAGAGGCCACTGGGCCCGCGAGCATCGAGGGGCACATCAGGGCCAGGCCCTGGCGAGTGCTGAGGATTTTATCTTTTTTTGTTCCCTTTATTCTGCTGGAGTGCACGGCCATACTTCAGGACTTCCAAAGGCTGCTTCTCTAATCTCCCCAGCAGGATTACTGCCTCTGGAAATCGTGAGGGCTTGGACTAGCTATCAGCTTTATCAGGAAAGCTTCTTTCCGGCCAAGCCAGTGAGAGCTTGGCTGAGCAGGAATCTTGGGTTGAAGCTGCTCCTCTCATATTTCACAGATGGCCTCAATGAATGATTTACTAGGAGAGCAGAAGATTAGCCAGATTCCTCCAACTGCATCTCAAGCCGCATAAAGCACTTGGTTTTGTTGCAGCACGGGCAATTGCTGTTTCTTCAGCCTGGTTAGAGTGTTTTACACTCTAACCTGCCCTCCCTTCCCTGGGAATCAGGTGTCTCCTGGGGAGGATCCACGAGCCCTGGAAGGGCTGTGCCACTGCAGGCTGCTCCACACGGGCAGCAGCCCAGCAGCCTTCAGATGGGCTGTCTCCAGCTGTGTTTTACTGGAGAGCTTCGTGTCCTTCTGGAAGAGAGATGGTAAAGGGAATACTTAAAATATGCAACGAGGTGTTCCCATAAAATTATCAAAAGCTTTGCTGAATCTTCCTGTGGAGAAAAGCATCACTGCAGAGTTCAAGTGAACAGTGGTTTGGGAAGGGCAAAACCTCTAGCTTCAATATTTTAACTAGTCTCCAAGGCTTGGATGAGCTCTCCTGGGGGAAGGGAGATTACCCTGTGTTTGCCTGTTACAGAGTTTCTCACATTTTTCTCCTTTACACTTGGCAACCAGAGCTCTGCGTCTGCCTCTCTGTGGCAATTTCTACAGAGTCTGGCTGTTTTAAAAGACTGCAGTATTGATTTAAACATCCAAATTGGAAAAGCAGGCTTTAAAGTGGACCAACTTTTTCCTTTAGAGGGCGACTTGTTAAAGATCTTTGTTAAATTATTTACAAGGGGTCTCACAAGACGAACAGATCTTTGCATGTAATCATTTGTACGACTTTCATTGTGCTTTTCTCCCCTGCCCACTAAATCAAAACACAATCCTGGGATCACTGAAGGGCTTGCAGGGAGGGATGGCCCATTGCTATCGATGTATGAAGTGTGCATGCCATAAAGCCTAAAGCAGTATTGGCATGTGCTGATCTCCCGTGAACAGCCTTTGATTTACAGCCCTCAGAGATGAGAGCTCAGGGGCTCGTTGGGGGAATCAACCCCTACCAGAAATGCTTAAAATACTTGGAGTTTAGCCAAGAGGCTAAGAAAAGAGGGGTTTGTATCTTCCTTTCTCTCTGCTGTGATCTCCTCTCATACAAGGCACAGGGATGAGAAGAAGCAGCCCGGGCAGCTTCATCCCCAAGACATCAAAAGTCATGGAAGAACCACAGCCTGCCCCAGAAGTACAAGCATAATAAAATTTGCTACTTTTCTGATTTTTGCATCACCATTTGGACAGAAAAATCTGGCCTGAACCTACACCCTGACAGTTCCTTTTGGTTGAACCTGTGGCATAAAGGAGACCCCTTGATGAAAGCTCCCCCACTGCAGTTCTTCAGGACTAAAATTTTCCCACAATAGAAAAATTGTAACCCTGAAGCAGGGTGAGGGAAAAATTATAAGAAGTATAAGAACATAACATTCTGTTTTGTTCTCAGTGGAGGTAGAAATAAAACATTTGTGCACATTTCCAGGACAGAATATTATCTGCCACCACTAGTGTCCCATATAAATGAGTTGAGCATCAGCATTTGTAGCACAATTTTTCAAGCCTATCAGTCAGCAGAGCAGACCTTTATTTTGAGATGACTGCATCCTCCCCATGATCCAACTGGCCTGTAGGAGCAGAATATTAACACCAAACATCACTATAAAAGCAAATGGCATCCTTTGATGTTTAAATATAAAAAAGGACAGCCTGTGTTTATGAGGGCAACACCAAATCTCAGGGGATTACTCACCATGGCAATTTTTTGAGGCTTTTAAGTCACTCACACAGATTTTATCCATAGGCTGCCAGAGCAGGAGGATCCCTGGGGTTGCCTGAATGTGATCTCCCACCAGTGACCATGGAAGGTCTTGGAGCCCTGCAAGTCCTCATCAAAGACTGAGACTCCACTTCTCATGCCAAGCAGATGGGGCCGTTGATCATGGTTTGAAAAGGCACTGTCAAAAGGTGGAGAAATTAACAGGAAGAATTCAAAGTCGTGAGAAAAGACTGGGAAATAGTGAATGCCCTTAATTTTTGAATATCTCTCTCATTATTTTCAGATGTAAGATTGTTGTTCCAGATGCACCCCAATGTTATTCTCAGAAAAGGTGCTGGGCTGTGATTCCAGCATTCCAGATTTTCCTGTGCATCCCACCATATGTGCATGTCTGGCAGCCTGTGTCAGCAATGGTGGGACAGCTCTGCAATATACTGCTAGAAAACTTTCCTCCTGCAGTGCTGCCTTGCTTTTTATTCTATTCCTCCTGTTTTTCTGTTCCTCCTGTCACTGCCAATGCAGCAGTGGATCTGCTCCTACAGAAGGGATTGCTCTCCATGAGCCTGTGATGCCTCAGGTTTTATCTTTTCTATTTTTCAGATTCTGTGCTGCTTTAGTGTGTGGGTCTGAGATTCATATCAGAGAATGGTGAGCTCTCTGCACAGAGCAGGGAGACAAAACCATTCCTGCTCTAGCTGTGGACCAAGGAAAACCGACCCAAATCTCAGGCCCAAGAGCACAAACAAAGTGGGCTGAAGAGAGAAAAACAAGAAAAATGGAACTTCATAAAGTAAAGCTGTAATTGGACAATTAACTCCAATCTGCAAGTGGAGCAGAACTTACAAAAGTGAGAGACCCCATGACCAGTCGTGCATTTTGTGACCATTTTGGTTCATCTTGGGTGCAGCCCTGGCTGGGCTCTTGTGCTGCCCAAGGTGGATCCATTGAGGCCTTTTAATACATACCTGCTTTATTTTTTAACTCTGTCCAGCCTCTGTTCTAGGTCAGCCTTCTCAGGGCATCACCTGCCCTTGTCCATGCACAAATTTAAGATACCCCTTTTCAAAGGCAAACAGGAACTGGAAAAAGCAATAACCTAAACACTGAAATAAAAATGTATTTATGAGATTACTTAAAATGCATGTTTCTTACTATTTTGTGAGGATTCTGCCTGACACTGGCATGAGGATGATTGCTTGGGAGCAGAGACAGGCAGGGACAGGAAAGGAAACAGCTGTGATCCCTTTTTGGAGTGTTCACTCTTATTCATCCCCTTAGATGTATCCCAGTGTAAATAACCTTTCAGATCACTTTACAAAGTGATTGCTAAGTGGGAATGAGGAGAAGGTATTCTGTAATGTAATAATTTCTGTCTTTTCTCTTCATTTCCCTGCTTGGTCATAGAGAGGAAATGTGACTGGTTGTTAATTTGAAAGCATTTGTAGTGGTGAAGGCATAATAGATCTGAAAGTTCACAGGACTCTGACAACTGCCATGTACTGAGGCTTGCAGATGAAAAAATGAAAGCTGCCTGTAAAGCATTCCCATTTGTCATGGAAACCCCACAATACTCCAGGACAGCTGCTTGCCTGGGATCTGTACCTCATATGTAAGGAACCAGAACAGACATGTGCTCTATTGTACAAAAAGTACAACCCCACAGAGACAGGTAAATCATTCTTTATAAGGGAAAAACATCATCTAGAATTAATGTTTTCTGTAAAAGATGATTTTCAGGGTTTGCTTGCTATCCACCATATTCAAAAATATGACTTAAAGTACATAAATTACAGCCTTTTATATTCTAATGCCCTAGTGCCTCCTCTGAAGATGGATTTGGTGGTGCTGTTAGTGTGGCTGGAGAGCTGGTGGAGTCTGGTTTGGCAAGGAGCTCTCCTGTTGTTGAGCAGAAAAGTGAAACAGGTGGCAAAATTTTCCTGGGAGATGCTGGGTATGGAGTCTTTCCTCCTCTCAAGCCACTCTGTGCTCTACCTTGCCCCCCATATCAAATAATTTGGTGAGGTTTCACTTGAAAATTAGAATGGAAAAAAACCCACCCAGGGCTGAAGCTTTAAGAACAGCTGGGAATTAGGAAAGGCTAAGCTGTGATGCAAAGGTGACACGAATTTAATACAAGGGCTGAACTTCTGGAAAAATCTCCCTCTGGTTGTTTTGGGGTGCATTTCTTTTTCATGGGGTATCTTTACAAGGGTTTCAAACACATCCTTGAACTTCAGTGTGACCGGGTTGCTTGGGAGACTGCCACAAAAGGTCCCTCAAAAAAACAGGGATCTTACTGTGAAGTTCAGGGAGGAGAAATCATCCCCATCAAGCTCCCCATGAGCCTGCTTTTTGGTATATTTTTAGCAATGGCTCCTTTTAGCTCAGTCTGTGTCAGGAAATTCTGTACTGAGCTTCCCACTGTGCCATGCTGTGCCAGCAACGTCACAAGGGCAAAGCACCTCGGCATAAAAGTGTTTATCTAATATTAATTTCCTTAACTTTGGCAGATCCAAGGATTTCCTCCCATCCTTTCTTCTTCTCTCCACTTTTTGGTTATGGCTTCAAATAAGAAAGACAGCAAACCTTGTAGAACAGGGCTGATACAACCATGAAAATAAAACAGCAAGTTTAACCCAATTGCAAGCTTAGTGTACACAGACATAGGAAAGTGAAAGAATACTGAAGGAAGCTTTCAAAACTTTGTTTCTTTGCCAGAGCTCAATCTCCAGACACTAATTTAGCTGTGCTAGCAATGCATTTAAATGTGTTCCTGTGTTAAGCAATATATTCCCTGTGGAGCAGCTCTGGAGCAGCTGTTAGCTCCAGGCGCTCTGCAGGCTGAGGTCCCTGGGTCAGGAAGGCTCCTCTCCCCCAGCACTGCTCCACATCCTCATCTGGCTCCAGGCAAGGTGAGTCCCAGCTTCCAAAGTGCTGTAGCTCAGCTGCTGGCACAGGCTGAGGGCAGCTCGAGTGTTTGCTGCTCTGCCAGAGGGACACGGCGTGTCCGGAGCCTCAGCACTGTCCCCTGTCACTCCTGGGGACCCAGCAGTGTCTCCTGCCACACCTAGGGACCCAGCACTGTCCCTTGTCACACCTGGGGACCCAGCACTGTCCCTTGTCATTCCTGGGGACCCAGCACTGTCCTTGTCACACCTGGGGACCCAGCACTGTCCTTATCACACCTGGGGACTCAGCACTGTCCCCTGTCACACCTGGAGGCTCAGCAGTGTCCTTGTCACACCTGGGGACTCAGCAGTGTCCTTGTCACACCAGGAGACTCAGCACTGTCCTTGTCACACCTGGGGACTCAGCACTGTCCCCTGTCACACCTGGAGGCTCAGCAGTGTCCTTGTCACACCTGGGGACTCAGCACTGTCCCCTGTCACACCTGGGGACCCAGCACTGTCCCTGGTCACACCTGGGGACCCAGCACTGTCCCCTGTCACACCAGGAGGCTCAGCACTGTCCCTGGTCACACCTGGGGACCCAGCACTGTCCCCTGTCACACCTGGAGGCTCAGCACTGTCCCCTGTCACACCTCTGCTGAAAACAGCACTGAGTTGACTGAGAGTAGCTGCTGCATGCTCACTGCAAGTCACATAAGCTCCTGCTCCCCAGACACTCCATTTTCTTTAAGTTGTTCTTCCTTTTGCAGTGCCCCCAGGCTCACAGAGAGCCCATGGCTGGCTGAGACACCAGGGCTGAAGGAGAACAACCTTGACTTTGTTGCTGCTAAAGAGAGAGATTATATTTAATGTAAAAGTTATTGTCTTGGGCAGCCTTCATCTCACCAGTGCACAATTCCAGAATGCTTTAAATTAAGTCTGGAGGCTAAAAGTGTGTTAGTCATTGCCCATACATCCTGGGGGAAGCAGGGCTCTCTAAAGTTATTGTTAGCATTAGGCATCTGGTTTATGTTTATAATGATTTATTCAGCAATGGGAGACAGGTAAGGAACTATCGTGAAAGACAAACTAGAAAAGATTGGGTTTTTCAAAGCTCCGAAGCCATTGTTAAATCAAAGTTGTCTGACTTCAAAAGGAATATATAACTTGATTAGATTCTTTAAACAATGTACAATGCTCACAAAGTTGGCAGCTATTATTAGAGGCAGAGTTGGTAGCACAGCCTGCTCTGGAGGTTCATGTCCTTTCTAAGTACAAGATCCTGTTCTTATGTCATGACTCTGACTTCTGGGGTTTTGTTAAGAAAAAAAATTCAGCCAAGTACTTCAACGGCCTGCAAGAGCCAAGGAAGAATATATTAATTTTTTTTCAGTGTTAGAATAATTCAGGAAATCCTTTCTTTGCAAAGATGTAATGCTTCCATACTTTGAAATGGGGACTTGCACTCCAGTGTGGGAAGATAGGCTTTGTGCTAAAGAGGGTGTGTTGCCATTGCCATGAGTACAATACAACAAGGGTCTGGCCAGAGTTTTTTCAGTTTTATGAGGCTCTGAAGAAGTCTAGTTTGTGTCTGTGCAGCAGGGCTTTGCAAGGGCTTAGCTGAGATTAGAGAAGAGTCTCTGCTCGTGTCTCCTCGTGCCTGGCCCTCACTGGCCTGTGCCCGTGGTGGAATTGGTTTTTCTCATCTCCTGTGCAGCAGGAGGGACAAGGGGCAGCCCCTGCCCTGCAGTGCTGACCTGCTGGAGCAGGGACAGGGGCTGTGCCTGGCAGAAGGAGCCAGTGGGACAGGGCAGGCTGGGAGGGATAGGGTGAGAGGTTGTGGTTCTTTGCCTGTTTGATCCCTTCTCGCAGCCTGATGGGTATTCCTTCCTCTCCTGCCAGAAAAGACACTCACCAGCAAGAATCCCCACTCCCTCCAGGCATGGATCAGGCAGGGAACACACCTCTGGCTGCAGCTGCCCCAGCTCAAGGGCAGGAGGGCAGCCCAGGCCCCCGGGAGGGAGGTGAAAGCTGAGTCTGGAGATCCTCAGCTCTTGGCTGAGCACTCTGTTTTGCTCACCTCACCCACTTTTTGGATAAAAGATGCTGTTCTGGCTTGCAGCTGATGCACTCAGCAGGTTCAGTCTCCACAGTGGCAATCCCAAGCTGCTGGACAGGGGCTTCTCAATTTTCTGTGACACAGAATGGATAAATCCTTGTCATCACTCTGTTCTCTGCCTTGTTCCAGACTAACCTGCCTTCCTGCTGAGGAGCCACGGTGAAGGGACACAGGGGCTGGGCAGCCAGAGGTGCCAGCTGCCAGAGCAGGCTGCAGATTTCCAGTGCAGTGTTTGCCTGCAGGATGCAAACCAGGTCTGTGCAACTACAACTGCATGCAGGCATTGGATTTACTGACCTTGGGTTATTTTTTTCCATTCTCCAAAAAACCCCTTGACCCAAGGGATGACCCCACCTTGGATTTGCGACCCTGCCAAGGAAAAATTCAATAAAATGTTGTGGATTTGGAGGGTGTACACTCTCATGGAGAACTTACCAGGGCTCTGCTATAAACTCAGCACACCTCTGCCACCAGGTTCAGCCAGTTCTGGGCAGAGTCACCTGTCAGACCTGCAGCCATCCCACAATGGGAATAAACAACCCAAGTTTTGCATGGCTGCCCTTCACCTGACAGCACCCGTCCCATTGCTCTCTGTCCTGGCCAAGGCAGCACCTCAAGGCTGTCCCTGGGCTGGGGAGGAGCACAGCACACCCTGAACGCCTCTGAGGGACACCCCACTGTGGGACACACATGGTGTGAGCACCAAACCAACACTCGGCATGGGGAGTTTGTGGAGCTGCTGGAAGAAAATCAACACCCCACTCCTGCTCGAGTCAGAAAAATGTCCCAGCCCTGGATCCACCCAGCTCAGCTAGAGCAGGGCTGCTTGGCCAGACAACAGGCCTGGCTCTCTCTCCTAACTGGATGAGTGCCAAAGGGGATTTTTAATTTCCAGATGCTTTTAAAATAAAAATAAAACCTCTGCTGTAAACCGGCTTTGAATGGACGCCTCCCCTTCAGCCAAATAGCTGCCTGATACGGGAGAGCTGACTGGGCAATAAAACCCTGCTCTGCAGTCTGGTGCATGGCGAGCCCTGGCCAGCCCTGTGCCGAGGTCTGCAGCTGGACAGGGCTCCCTGCAGGGCTGGGGGTCCCACGGAGCCTGCCCTCCCCACAGAGCCTGCCCTCCCTGCAGGCAGACACGCTCCCAAAGCCTTCTGGCTCCAGATAAAAATCTTTGTGCACTCTTGAATTCCAATTTGCTCTTTTGAGGGGAGGTGAAAATGCTTTGCGAGAAGAAAGTTGGCAATAGGGGAATGGGAATGGAAAGATTTTGGGGGAGTGTTGTCCTGAACGTTCAAAAGGTGTGTGGATGTGGCACTTGGGGACGTGGTTTAGCAGTGAACACAGTGGTGCTGGGTTAATGGTTGGACTGGATGATCTTAGAGAGCTTTTCCATCCTAAACCACCCTGTGATTCTGTCCTCCACCAGGAGTGGTGACAGGGTGACATTGCAGGACCCTGTGCACCTTGCTGGGGATCAGGATGTTTCTAAGCCTGCCCTGGGTGAATCCCTCCACAAAAAACCCACACCTGGTAGCTGCCAACCAGCATAACAAGACTGGTGCATGAATTTCCAGTGTCCCTGGGCAGCCACCCAGCCATGCTCCAGGGCCCTGGGAGCTGGGGCAATTCCTCCACAGCCCCCATAACCCAATTTTGACTTGGGCATCCCCAGCCTGTGTGGAGCTGGCTGTTTCATGCAATCTTGTTTCTCCAGGGCAGCTGTGGTTATTGAAATGTAAACGAGATGGCTCCCAGACCTACATCAATGCCAGTCAGGATGGGCCATGGCAGGGACAGGGACACTGGGGCTCTGCAGCCACCACCTGCCCACTCACCTCCTGCTGCCCACCAGGGAGGGTTTCAGAGACCCCTTTCCACCGGGGGGTGGAGGCAGGGGTTGAAGGCAGCACACGAGGCTGCTCTCCCCTCCTGTGTGATCCAGGTGTGCAGAGGCTCTGCCTGGCAGCACCTTGCCAGGCACTGTGAGACCCACAGGACAGAGGGGGACATGTCTAATCCTTGTTTCTGTTTCAAATGTCACTCGATTCCCTGTGGCACCTCACAAAAGACTGAATGGACAGCAAGCATAAAGGCAAAATAATTCCTATGCTGGGAATGCCTTTGCACAGCCCTGGCCTGGCTCTGCAGGCACTGGCTGGCACGAGGAATGCCACACAGCTCTTGTGTGTCTGAAGTTTTGAAGGTGGGAGACAGGATCCTGACTACAATATTTGCATCTGGATTGGAATTTCAAATGCCAGGACGTACATCTGTGTTGCTCCATGTTAGTCATTTCTTCCTGACTTGATGTGCCTGGTCATTGAGTAAGAGCCACAACAAATTTGCTTTTTCACCCTGCTCTTGTTTGGCTTATTAATTACATCTCCTGTGACACTGCAGTCTGGCCTCAGCAGATTTGTTTGTGATTCTCCTGTGATATGCACGCTGTAGCAGCAGACAGTAGCCCATAATCATTTAACATATGAATGCTGTCAGAGAGTTTAATCAAACCCAAAATTGCCGCCTTTGTGCCTCGCACTAACTCGTTGTGACTGCACAAAGTGAGCCCGGCTCCCCAACACAAAGAGCAAAAGCAGCCTGGCTCTTTGTCCACTCTCTTTGTATAATTTCCTGAACCCTGCCCTGCTCCACCTGCTCACTAAAGTTAAGCTTATTTATGGATAATTTATATGCAGCCCATTCCACAAACGCACAAAATGCATGTATTTTTTTTTAATTTTATTTTTAGAGGAGCTGTGGGAACCAGCCTCTCACCACGCGTGTTCCCCTCCAGCTGAAACTCCCGAAATCCGAATGCTTCATCAGCACTTTCTGAAACACCACCGTGCTCCCGTTCTCTCACCGGGAATCCAGACGCCCTTTTGGGGGATGGAGGACCACTCACTTTTTTTTTTTAATGTATTTTTTGTGGCCAAAGCCCTGGCAGGAGGGCTGCTCCCCCTGGGCGGGCTCCCCGGGGCGCAGAGCGCTCGCAGCCCTGAGCCGGCGCTGCCGGAGGAAGCGCGGGGTTCCTGGAAAGCATTGTTCCCCGGCTTGTTTGTTCCGAGCCGGGAAGAGGCAGAATAAAGGGCAGCAGAGGACGGGAGCAGCTCCTGCAGAGGGGACCCGGCTGAGCCTCAGAGCAGCCCTGCCCGCCGCTGCTCCCAAAGGCTCTTCTGCACGGAGAACAGGCAGGGCTTTGCTGCTGGAGGCTCGCAGGTACCACCCCAGTGCAGCATTCAGAGGAGGGGTGTTTCTCTCCCAAACTGTCTCTTCAGATCCATCACCCCTTGAAATGTGAATGCAACAGCAGAGCCAGCCAGGCTGACGCTGGTTGGGTTTCAGGAAAGATCTGCCCCTGTTCTTCCCTTGAACTCACTCTTTAAGGCACCCATCACACTCCTTCTGGTCCCTTGGGTATCCCTGTGACCACCCCTACAGTCCTGCACCAGCTCTGCCAATGCTGCTCCTCCTAGGATGTTCACTCCAGGCAGACAGAGCCAGAAAATCTCCCCAAAAAACCAGCCTGTTTGCTGAGCAAAAGGTCCAGGGGGGGAAAAATAAACACAGGAAGAGCCACAACATTCAAGAACTGGACATATCACTGGATACTTAAATGATGACAAGGTCGCTACGAGCTGTGTTTGCAGAAATGCTTCAGAAATGGCACAAATTTTCCGTGAAATAAAATAATAGCAAGACAGCAGTGTCACAGATAGCGTCTGTGTCTGGCACTCCAAACAGCTGATGTGGTGACTTCAGCCTGACAGAGCTGCCAGGCTCTCAAAGAGCACACTGATACCCACTGAGAAATGGGGAAACTGAGGCAGGAATGTATGCCTCAGCTTCTCCCACCAAACTGGCAGCAGGACAAAACTGCCCCTGGATGCTGGCCAGGCACCCCTCCTACCCCAGCCTCATCCCCATCCCAACTCACCCCCAGCCCCCTCAATCTCATGTCATACCATGTTCTTTATCTCCTCCCACCCTATCCAAACCCATCCTGTGGCTCTTCTTGTCCTGGTAAGACTGCACAGCTCACCATGGGATCCCCCGGGGTGTCCTGCTCCCACTCCAGCTGCTGCACCAGTGCCAAGGGAAGGACCCACAGCAGCTTTTGTGTGCTGGCAGTTCCGCAGGGAAAGCTTGGATGTGACCCTGCTCCTGTTGAGTGTGCATCAAAAACTTCTGCCTTCCAGTGAAAAAAGTTTGTTCATGGTCTTTTTTTTCTTTTTTTTTTGTGTAGGGCATGAATGGGAGTATGGGACAACTGGGATTGACTCTTATTCCCAGGAGTTGCTGGCTTGACATGGACAAATGACTCCTCAAATATTGCAAAGACTATTAAAACTATTGCTGATAAAAGGCAAGAATCTGGGAAAACAGACTAGACTGGACTATTTTTAGAAGCAGTGGCATCTGGACAGCATGAGAAAAGCTTTGCACAAATTTAGTACAGCTGATGTTTGGACAAGGAGTTTGCTGGCAAAACTCCAGCACAGGCACCGTGACCAGCACAAACCAGCAGCTCCAGTGCCAGCCAGGAACACCCGTGGCCAGGTGTCACTCAGGGTCACCTACAACAGGGACACGAGAGCAGCCAGCACTTGGAGGGGCTCTGGACAAGGATTTGCTGTGATGCTGTGCCCTGGGCAGATGTGTCACACCACGGTGCCACCACAGCAGCGTCTGTGCCAGTGGCCAGCTGTGCTTCAGGTGGAGCTGGAGTGGGAGGCTGGGCAAAGTTTGTGGTCAAAAAAGCCAACAAACACTGCCAGCATTTAAAATAGCCAAACTATTTAAAAACTGAGTGCTGGTGCCTCCTGACCCTGGACAATTTTGCCTGCCTGTATTTCTGCAGAGCTGGGCTTGAGAGAGGGAAAAGCCCTGCAAGTGCAGTGTGGTGCTCCCCAGCAAGGGGACATACTCATCTTACATCCAGAGAGCCATTTAAATTGCTGATAGAAAACAGACATTGCCTGGCATGTATTTTCTCTCCACCCGTGCAAGGAATTAATCTCTCTCATGTTGTTACTGATACATCCTTCTCGGTTTTATTTAACAATGATTTGGATTTGGAATCAGGGTCCAACTGACTCCAGGTGTGACTGAGGGGGGATTGGCCTGGAGCAGTGGGGTTTGGAGAACGAGTGGCACAGCTCCCCACTGCAGACTTGTCCTGCACAGACTGGGGATGTGGGGGGATCCAGCCAGGCATGGCCAAGGGGTGGGCAGCTCCAGTTTGCAGAACAATGGGATGGGCAGTGCAGTGATCCCCTGCAGCATATGGGACCAGACACTGTGGGTGCTCCACAAGGCCCAGGACCCTCTGCTGCCCTCCCTAAACCCAGACAGCAGCCTGGAGTGGGGTTTTTGTGCAGTCTGGCAGCCAAGTCCTTCAGTACACCTGTGTAGGCAGTGCTGACCAGCTCCAGCACATCCCTGCATCCCTCCCTGCCTGACCGACCTCCTTCCTCATCCCTGCAGGACACTGCTCTTACCCTGCAGGTTGGACACCCTGCCCTCCCCTCCTCTTTGAACAGAGCAGCCCCTGCACCAGTACTCCCAGTATGGCTGTGTATACAGGGACTGGTTCCAGTCCTGGCAGGGAGAATCAGGTCTGCCCCCAGATCCAGCAAGGGCACAGGGTGCCACTGAGCTGGGGGTGAGAGGGAGCCCAGACTTTCAGTTACACCAAAGGCAGCAGAGGCACTCCTGATGGCTGTGTCGTGATAGAAGTAATGAAAAAGTGCCCGAGTTAAACCCTGGCCATCTGTCTCTGTTTTGTAACCTGCTTCTCTGGTTGGAGCTGGCAGCTCGACACTCGGCTGGCTATGGACTTTTTCCAAAGGTTATTGGAGGGAGTGTGAACCATCTCGCCATGGCCTTGGGCTCCCAGACCAATTTCTTCATGGACAAAGCTCTGGGTGAGTTCTAGACACAGCACTTGGGCACAGATGGGGCAGTTGTGTGTGGCTGGGAGCCCCTTGGAGCCAGCACACCCAGGTTTGCAGCCCACCAGCAGCAGAAGAGGCAGGCACAGGGAGAGGGAACCAGCAACTGGGGAGGGGGTCTGGGCACAAAACCTCCTTTGTGGAGCCCAGACACACAGAGGCCACAGCACCCCCGAGAGACCTGCAAGTCCCTGTCCCCTTGCCCAGTGACAGAACAAACTGGTACTCCCCTTCCCCCCTCTGTGTTTGCTGTGGTTGCTCATTGTTTGTGTTTGGACATCCACTGGGTACTGGTGGAAGCACTGAGAGCCCAGACTCACAGAGTTTTGTGTATTTCAACACCAGTGATTATTCATCCAGTAATCTCAGATTGGAGTGTGGTTTTTATTATTTGCTACTCTTCAGTGTCCTGTTTAAAATGTTTCCAGCCCAGGCACAGGAAGAGCTGCCCTGTGCCCAACCAGACACACGCACACACAGCAGAGCTCACTGGCACAAAGCACTTCCCAAACATCTCAGTGAGCACACAGCATGTGGAAAGAACCCAGCTCAGCTCAGCAACCTCATCTTTCCCCAAAGGAGACTCTGTTTGCTATGGTGATGACCTCTGTCTCCATAACCAGTCAGTAAAACAGAGTATTTATTTCCTATCTCCTTCTGTTTCTCCTGGAGGATACAATCATGTCCCAGAGCCAGCAGTCCAATAATTCCTGTCCCTGTGACCCCATGAGCAGGAGAGACACTGTCCCAAGGAGATGTCTCCAACTGATGGGGAAAGCTCCTGAGGAGGGCAAGGTATACTGGGCTGGCTAGGAGGCAAAAACAGACCTGGTTTGGAGTTGGGGTGCTCTTCTGAGCAGGAGGTCAAAGTATTTCCCAGAACTTCCCTGCCTGCAGGTGGGGGAAGAACCTGAAAAGAGTTGATGCCAATCAATGGTGCATTGGTTTTAGATCTTGTTTTTTTCTATTATACCCTTTGCAATGCCTCAGCTGCCACGAGGCAGGTGTGACACAAGCTGACAGCATGGAGAGATGCATCTGAGAGCAGCCAAACCTCTGTGTCATTTGCAGCCCTCCAGCATCTCTGAGCACATCCTGCTCTGCACACCCGGCTGGTTCCGCAGGTCCAGCGCAAAGGACTCACAGTTCAGGAGTTTAACAGAGCTGAGCAGAGGAAGAAGGGCAGCAGATGCCTGTCCTGTGCTGTGAATTATCAGCCCAGACCTCAGCAGAGGAGGCCCTGAAGGGCCCTTTGCAGGTAAGGCTGTTGGATCTGCCACCTGCCCTGATTTTGAGCCCTAACTGCTGCCCAGCTTGCAGGAAAGAGCTGTGCCACCCTCCTGCCTCAAGCCACTCACAACAGTCAGTGCCTGAGAGAACATTTGGGCTCTGAGCAGAGGGAACAGGAACCCAGCTGAAATGCTGCACTAAAAATAGCCCCATGTCTGAGTGGAAGCACACTGTGGCTGGCTGGGGTTTCACATCCCCGAGGAAGCCTGAGCCGAGCAGGGACCCTTCACTCCCTCCAGAGACACCCTGGGGACTGACCAGCAAATAAATGGCTTTCCACGGGACAACAATGGCTTCTGTGATCAATCTCCATGAGGTGTGGTTTGGTAGCTTTGCAAGAATCAAGCCAGCTGCCAGTATGGCCTGGAATAAATGAGAAAGCTGAAACAGGGCTGTGGGGATGGAGAGGTGAAACGCCAGGGCCAAGGAACAGAGCCCAGGCCACCTCAGCAACACTGCAGAGATGGGACTGCCTGGGAGGGACCTGGGGAAGGGTGACCCTGGGGAGCTGCAGGGCTGCCCTGCTTCGTGGCTGCTGCACAGGGAAGGAAATAAAGACAAGTTTAGGAAAGGGCTGATGAGAGAAGCACATCTGAGGGCATTTAATTTTAGTAGAGCCAGGCTACCAAGGATGTGGGTGTTTGTTCATTTGACTTGGCTGGTTCGGGTTTTCATGAAGTGCCTCCTAGAGCCACAAAAGCCAAACTCTAGATTAACCCAAATTTGCTGCCACAGTCACCTTACAGCACTCAGGATTGCAAATGCAGTCTGTACCAGACCTCATGTGTGCCTTCTCCACACAGAACTCCCTGGCTTTTCACTGTCCAAATGGAAAAGACAGCTCAAGGTGGATGCTGGGTACCACAGCCCAGACAGCCTCTGCCTCTGTACCCACTAGCCCATACCTGAGACCTGCCCCTCTGGTGCCTGGTGCTGGACCAGCCTCATCCATGTGCCCCTCCTGACACCCCAACCAGCATTCCTGCAAAGCCCTCATTATTGAGGCCATTGCAATGAAACATGAAGGAGGTGAATTAGGATTTCAGGGGCATTTCAGGTGTTTCACCTTCCCAGTGTCTGTCTCGGACATCTCACCCAGTGCAAGGGGGTTTTTCTGTGAGCCACCAAATGCTGGGCACTTACCCAACAGTGTGCCTGCAGTTTCAGTGTCTGTGGTGGGGTCAGAGACTACTGGGATCCTGGGGATGGTGCCTCACTGTCACAAAATATTATTGCTGATGGAAAAAGAAGTTTGTTGCTCACTCAAGAAAAATAAATCCTTGACCCTTTACAAGACCTGTGCAGTAGTGGCGCCGTTGACTCCTTGTGAAAGTGTGTGGGTGGGAAAATAATCTGTGCTGACTTTTCTGCTGGCTCTGTGAGCTGTGTCAGACATACACCCTCTCAATAGATGCCTGATAATGCTCAGCTACTCCTCTGCTCGCAGCCTGCAAGCCCCTACAGAAATACTGACTGCAAGCCTGGAATTAGAGTCTCCCACTCATTATTTGAGAAGGACGTGCCTTTCACAGCCAAGTGGCCTCTATTTGCTTGGGGGGAAACATGTGCTTATCTCTTATTTATGTGATTTATTTCTTGGGATTAATGCATCAAATTGGCTTGCTCCCAACCTCTCAGTAAAGTCCTGGTTTTTGTGGGGTTGTCCTGAACCACACAAAGTTTCACTGCCTGTTTTCTGAAACTGAGAGGAGGATTTTTATCTTGATCATAAAGCAGAAATTGGGGGTTTTTCAAATGTAAGGCAGTCAGCATTGTTTTGATCTGCAGGCAAATGATAGCCTTCTCTGAGTTCAAGGAGGGCTATTAAATCAGCCCTGTGGAGATAGAGCAAACAAAACCAGACCAAGCAAAGGAGAGAGGGGGAATGTTCTATTCACATAGGCACGAAAGCAGGGGAGGCAAGTTAATGATCAGCTCATCTGGGGTGTTTACTTTTGCATGCCACTGGGGTAAACAGAGCCATGTCATCCCTCCAGCCTGCTCTTGTTTATAAATACACAATAACATTTACAGCCGAGCTGGCTGCCCTGGGTCCTGGCTGGAGAAGCTGGAGGGGTCTCAGCTCCCACTCTTGCATGGGACAAGCCCTTCTTTTAGGGCTCTGCTGCTGCAAATCCACCTTCCAGCTCTGTGTTTCCATCTCTTTTTGCTGGAAGGCACAAGCTCACCTGCCAGCACAGTCCCTTGGAGATGCCTTTCTAAAAAACCTATGGCAACACCTTTCTCACCTGATTCCTGTGGATCCTTGGAGCTACCCCTTTGCATTGCTGGGTTCAGAGCAGCAGCAGGTCCCAGAGCCCCTGAGCACACACAGAGACCAACAGGCTCATCTTCCTGTTAGCCAGCCCACCACAATGGCAGTCAGAGTGAGGATTTGAAGTCATTGGTGTTATTGACTGCAGTTCATAGTTATCCTTCAAAGAAATCATATTTCACCTAAAACATAAAGTTTTTACAAATGCTATGAAGGTCCTGTGGATGCTACTATTCAGTGAAGCCCAGTGGAGGAAGCAGAACAGCAAATACTGGGTGATTAATTCACTGAAGCTGATAACTTAGTGCAATTTTTTTTGTCTTGGATTCATTGATCACCACAGAAAAAAATGAATGATCTCCCATTTTTTTAAGTTCCTGCCCTAGCTCTTGGTGCTGACCTGTCAGCACTAAAGGTACAGTGTGCTGTGAGTTTGGAATGTGCCTCCAGGAGGACGTGGCACGCGGGGTTTGTCTGCACACAGATTTGCACTGGCTAAAAGACACTGATGCAACTTCCTGTACAGACAGGACTGATGGTTTAAAGCAATTTTTTTTTTGTGGCTTACTTAAAACCCACTTCCAAACAATTAAAATTAATATTCAGCTTAAGACTAAGACACGGTGGTGGTCACATAGGTTTTTTCCCACCTTAAGTGTTGCATCTGTAGTTTAATCAGTGCAATTCCATGTGTGTCCTTATATCCATATCACACGTAAAAGTATGCACTGAATCTACACAATATTTCTCTGAGTAATGACTGATACTTATTATTATTATTGTGTTAAGTAATTTTGTTGACACATTTCTGCCAGAAATTGCATAGAAGGCAAGAAATTCTGCTTCTGTAAATTGTCAGGGTAGTTATCAGGGACTATTCATCCTAGTTTTTATTACTAAAGCCATAATCCCATAATGATGGAAAAGAAAACAAAATAAACTGCTGAATAAATTGGGAATAAATTGGTTTAATAAATTGGTTTCTATGGATATATGTTTACAGAAAGTTGTTGTTCACAGTGACAAATGCATCTCCCCATTTGCATCCGTCCCCCCAAGGGGACTAGCAGAGCCCTTAATCAAATTAAAAATAGCCAAATGAGCATCAGTGGGTTGTATGTTTCTGAGGGAGGAGCAGTTCTGGGTTGCTTGATGTCCCTCACCTATAAAAAGCAAGTAATGCCCGAGCTGGCATGAATGTTTGCAAGGATGTTGGCATGGATGCTGTCTCTTGTCATTGCACTGCTGGCATTTCAGCCTAATATCAAGATCAGCACAGGATAAAAATTGGAAAAAAATGTAATCACCAAGTGCTACATAATGAATGTGAAAATGCCAAACTTTGCACTGAACCTTATTCACAATAAATTATTCAACCAGCTGTAATCAAGGTCATTTCAATCTGAGAGCATTTTTTATTGAAATCCCCAAGAGGATTCAGGCCCACCATTCAGTGTTCATTGCCCAACAGCAAGAAAGCCACAATTGCTCTTGTGTGTCTGATGTCCCAGGGTGGTGAGGCCAGCCCCGTGAGGATGTGCCCACCAGAGCCCTGACAGAGCCCTGTCACCCGTGGAAGAAGCCAGCACAGCCTCTTTTTCGGGAATGTCAGACCAAAACGTGAATTCACATTTCCAAAACTGCCATTCCCCTCTGCTGGGGTTTGCTCAGTCCCTCTCCTCCATGGTGGCTCCAGGAGGATGTGCTCTTTGCTCCACAGCTTGAGCCCTTGGGTCATGAGGTCCCTGTGACTTCATGGAGCTCATGCATGGTGGCACCTGTGCCCACATCACAGGGACCAGCCCCTGGGGTTTGGAGCTGGGCATTGGTGCCAGGACAAGCCAGAACTGTCTCTGCTCTGCTGGAGCTTGGCTGGTCTCTGGGAAATTTGGCTGGGGCTCAAGCTTTTGTGATGGAGGTTTATCCATGCTGCTGCCGAAGCTGGAGAGAGTGGCTGAGTTTCCAGAGGGACAGCCTGCAGCAAGTACAGGGAAGCTGCTGACAAAGGGTCATGGGTAGAGAGGGGGATGCTCTGAAATGCATTGCTCGGCACATGGAGGACTGTGCAACATGGTTTTGTAGTTAAAGCTCAGGCCAAGGCCCCCAGAGACTTGAGCTCAGAGCCTCCAAGCAGAGCTCTGCATCCTTGTGCTCGCATTTCCCATCCACACAATGGGACAATGACCCTCCCTCGGCGCCTGGACGCCAGCAGGACAGTCCCCACAGCAGCTGTGACATGGACACACTGCTCTGCTAGGAAAGACAGACAAAGATGTGAAAAATTCTGGCTGTGCTTTCCTAAAAAAATGCTGAAGCTTTGCTGGACAAGACCTAGGGGTTCTCCCTGTGGCAGAACCAGAAGTAACTGTGCAAACTGCCCAGAGCAATTTAATTCCTTTTCTGGAGTGACTAACACCTCTATTATTCCCATCGGACTGCTGCAGACATCCTGCCACACAATTGTGTTAAACTCTGTGGTGAGAAAGATAACCAGGCCTAAAATTAAATCATCCAGCACATTTTAATATTAGCACAGGCAAAGAGTGAATTCCTCCCGGGTGAATTCACCTCTTTTTGGCAAAACCAGCCCTTGGTACCTCACCAGCAGCAGCGATGTGATGTGAATTATTTGTCTTTTTAGTTTGTGATCCCCTGGCCTGGACAGAGCCTACTCAGTGCAGGGACCTGCCCTGCTGTCACTGCCCTTCAGAGGGTGCTGAAGGAGGTCCCACGTGGGTCATTGCATTGCTCAGACAGCTGCAAATTTATTCAATGAGGACAAGCAGGCTGTGGACACTTAGAGTGTGAGCAGATACTCCCATGTGAATAACCTGGTTATAACCAGAGTCTCATGGCATTTTTGTCTCCAGGAGAAAAGACAGCAAGAAAGGCAGCACTGAGCTGCAGCAGGGATATCCCAGGCTCCGCTGGCTGCAACAGGATGGCTGCTCTGTTTTCTTTCAAATATAGTTTTCTGCCAAAAATAACCCTCTGGGGTTTGTCACGGTGTCTTTTTCATAGTGAACTCCAAAAGCAAGCCGGGCTTGGAGGTGCTGAAAGCTCCTTTGCAGGGCCTGGCAGGCAGCCTGGCACTTTGGGGCACTGCTCGCACCCGCTGTCTGCCCTCCGGCCCCAGCCAGGGGTTTGCTCACTCCGGCAGCCTGAGGAGAAGGACTGTGTTTCAGGAGATGGGGAAATATTAATTGATGAGCCCGCAAAGTCACTGCAGAGCTCCGGCCATGCGGAGGGATGTGGACTGTCCTCGCAGGCTGTGTTCTGACTGCAGGATCTGTTATCTCGGCATCTCTCACCGGATAAAGCGGCTCGGGGGCTGCTGATGGAGAGCCAGGGCAATGAAGGCTGCGTGGGACACCCGGACCCTTCCCCACCGGTCCTGCAGGCTCTGGGATGGGGCAGCAGGGTCTCGCCCACACCGGCACACACCGGAGCAGCCGGAGCCCTCGATCCCCGGCTTCCCGGTGGGATTTCTGCACTCTTGTGCTCCCTCTGCTGGTCCTCAGCCCGGCACCATTCCCGCACCGCTCCCGCACAGACCCCGCTGTGCTCGGCCCTCCCAGCCCTCGTGTTTCCCCCCGGGCTCCCCAGCACCAGCAGCACCCTAAGCGTGTCTCCCGAAGGAGAGGTCCCAGTGCCAGCCGGACAGACGGTGCTGCTGGGACTGCTCCAAGCAGGGCATGCCAGCATCCAGACGGGATCCGCATGTCCAGAATAAAAACTTTACAACGTGCTCTCGGGAGTCATACTGCAAGACATGGCTATGAAGAAGACAGCAAAGAGTGAATTGGGGCTGCAGTGATCACGGTGTTAAATTAAAGTTACACAGAGAGGACACTGGATTTATCAGCCCAGTTTTGTAAAAACACTGGGTAGCTTTTTGCACCAGCATCTCCACAGCTTGCACTGTTGCTATCACCACTGGTAGAGGCGATGTGCCCTGCTCTGACATTGTACAAGTACAGCTGGCCACCAACCTGCCACCAGCAGAGATGGAGGACAGCAGTTCAGAGCAAAGGCTGCAGCTCAGCACAGTGGCCACCAGACACCAGCCTGCTGAAGGGGACAAGAACACACCAAATCAGGCCAGGACATTGTGCTGCAAGGTCTGGTTTGCAGGCTGTGCTCCAGGACTGCATGGGGTTCTCCTGTTCTTTCTGCCTCAGCATTACTTGCCAGCTTTATTAGAAAGCTGGTTGTTGTTTTAAGGCTGCTTTCTAGCGGTTATTGCCAACAAGGGACTGAGGTGGGGGAGCTACTCTGCACGGCGCAAATGGCAGCTGCCAAGACACCTTCTCCAAGGCCCCATAATAACTTGGTTATGGCTCAGGCTGCCTCGTCTCAGCCAGACATCTCAGAGAGTGACCCAGCACGGGAGGCTGCAGCACAGCCGGCCCCCCCAGGTCAAAGTGCTGTGTCCCCATCCCTGTCCATGCACTGATGTCTAGCTGCTCCACTCACTGCCGTGGTGTGGTCCTGTTCCTGAGGTTCTGGGGACTCAGACAGGAGTTACTGCTTAGCAAAGGAAGAAATACCTGCCCCAAGCAAGTTAAACTCACTGTGCCCCAGGAGCAGCCCAACATGAAAGGGGACTCCAAAGCAAGGGGGAAGGAAAAGGACGTAAAATTAACAACAAAAACAATGCTGTTATCCTCACACAGCCTTCTCCTCCTGTCCGGCACTGCCACTGCACTCTGGAAGCCACAGTGACCCACTGTGCATCACTGACTGAGGAGGCAGTGCTGGGCACAGCCTTTACTCTGGCCTCTGCCACCACCACCCCAGAATCCAGGCAACTTGATGCAGTGTCCAAGTCCAGCCTTCTCTGAGGGCAACAGGCAGCCCAGCAGCTCCCAACAGCGCATGTTGCTGTTCAGAGGGTGCAGACACAGTATTTGAGAGTTGCTTTCCAGAGCAAACAATAAATCTTTAAAATAAGTGTGGGGTTCTCTGAAAGTCACTGAATTCAATGGCTGAGCCCTGCAACAAAGGCTCTTCCTGAGCGTGGTGGCTCTCTGCCCACCGCCCTCCCGGGGGGACGGCAGAGGCGGCAGAGAGGAGGTGAGTGCTGGCTCCAGTTTGTAAACTGTGACTGCTGGAGAAAACAAAACCTGAACAGAAGTTTCAGTAGGTCTCAGTGCCTTTCACTGACGCAGCTGCTCCCAGGGGTGACCAGCACCACGAGCTGCTGCTTTTCCCCAGCCCCAAGGCACCTGCCTGCCCATGGGGCACTCTGCTGAAGCCCTTTCATGGGGAGCTGCTGGTGCTTCTGCCAACACCAGCTGCAAGTGCTGGGTGATGCCCTGCAGACATTTCTCCTCGTGCAGAGCTCACAGTCGGTTTCTGCACATCACAGGGCTACTCCCATCTAACCACCACCTCACACCCCAAGTACCTTTAGGGTGTCCTGTTCTGCATTGGCAACACTGGCAGGGAACAGCCACCCATCAGTGCAGGCACCCACCGTGACCCCGAGCTGTGCTGCTAAAAGGAACCAGCTGCTTCTGCATTTTGCAGGTTGGTCCTTGCCTGAGAGGAGGTGAAACTCCACATCTGACTGACTGCTGCAGAGCCATAGAGGACCAGACAGGCACAACTGGTGTTCTACAGCACAGGGCATCCTCCAGGTGAAGCATCAGCACTGACCCTTTCACTTCATACAGACTTTTAGGCAAAATATTTTCCATAGAAAAATCCCTCATCTTTCAAAACTGATTCCTCTGCTTCCTCCAGAGAGCGTTTTTCTGGGGGCAAACAAACAGTTAAACACATGTAGTTGTCTCCCATGTTAATTCTCCTTGGTATCATGGACAGCTGATATCCTTTCAGGATATCATGAAACCACAAAGGCAAAGTAAGTGAAAGCATAGAAGAATCAGGGCTCAGATGGTGAAACTTTCTAAAATGAAAAAGTTTTCCTGTGATTGAGAATAGCCCTGTTATCTCTCAGGGAGGCAGCAAACTTTCCTCTCTGAAGAATAGGTAAGTAGGTAAACACCAAGTGGGGCAGTCTGGCACAAAGGTGCTCAAGGAGAAGTTCTACAATATATTGCCATACACTGAGAGAAACACATAAGCTCTTGTTAATTCTGCAGCAAAATTATTTTTCCAAATCTTCCCCAAACCAGATGTGGAAATATTTAGCTACCTCTGCACTCCTCCAGGCTCAAGACTGAGCTGTTCTGAAGCAGATGGGAGGCAGAGGGAGATGGAAACCGTGACTGGTTTCACTGAAACTCATAGATTTCCCAATTCGTGGTATCATTTACTGACATCATGAAACCAATTTGGGCTTTTTCTTCTGTCTCTTTACAGTTAGGTATTTTCACCAAGAGGATGAAATTTCTCTTTCTTGCAAAAAAATTGGATTTTTTTCCCTGCAAGAAGTACAGAAACGTAGATTTTTTTTTTCCCAGAAGAAAAATTGAGAATTAATTATTTTTTTTATTAGAATACTTTGTCAGATGTACTCAGTGCAAAATACTAAACTAAAAGGCAGCAGCAGCTTCAATAGCCTGTCTCATCACTGACTCTCCCAAATCACAAATCAGTCTGCAAAAGAGAAGGGAGGTCACCTTGCTTTCCTCCTCGGCTTCCCCCTGTGGGTTACACAGCTCTTCTCTGCTGGGTTTCTGTGTCTCCTGCCCCCTTGGTGTGCTCCCACGAAGCTGGGACACTCAGGACCATCCAATTCATGTGTCTGCTGGGGTGATGGGCTTCCTGGGAAGGGCTGAGCTGATCCTGGAACCCAGTGACTGCCATGCAGCTGTGGGTATCTCACCACTCTCCTGGGCTGCAGCCAGGGCACAGCAACAGGAGCTGCCCCACAAGACACTCTCCATGCCCCCTCCATTAAAAGACACTAATTATTTTTCGCAGTTTTCAGCACCCGCTGAAATAAATAATGTTGGGCAGACATAATTACACACACTTTTCAAGCTGTGCAGCTCTCAGGGTGGGTGGGGATTCTGCCGTGCACAGTGTTGGGACGCACACGTGCATTCCTGCAGGGAGCTCTGCTCTGTCCCTTCACACCTGCTCGAGTTGCCCCCAGCAGCACCATTCCCAGCAGGGCAGGCTTTGGGGCTGGCACGGGGCCTGATCCTGCACCCCATCCTGAGGGCAGCCTGGAGGCACTGCCACTGCCTGCACATCCTCCCTGTTCCCCATGAGAGCTTTATCACACCCACTAAGCTTGACATTTCATAAAGGAGAAAAATTAATGAAAGACGAGCAGAGAGAAGCACTAATTTAGGAAAAGCACTAATTAGACGTATTCTGGGTGGTCTCATTTTGGCGTTCTGCCTTTTGGGCTAGACAGGTTTTGCTGCCGCTTCCCTTTCTCACACTTTTTCTCCTCTCTCACCTTTCCCAGCACCTACAGCCATCCCTGCAGGGGATTTCTGTGCTGTTGGGCCCTGGTGTCTGGGGGTGCTGGCTGCCCCTGGACTGGGTGCAGGACTTCCCTCCATCTCCCCAGGCTGTTGCATCCTTCCCCAGCACACAGTGCTCTGAACACCTGCACTGTCACAGAAGCCAGGGTGGGTCACAGGTACAGACACACCAAGGCATGGGAAGCCCCAGGGATGACTGCAGCTTTCAAGAGACAGTGTTCAGTGATGATTGAAACAGACACACACACACACACACACACATATATATAATACTACTCCCTTCTCTACAAATAATGTTACAGTTTGCATTTTCAATGGCAAGGATAAAGCTCTTAACAGAATTCACTGGAATTGGGCCAGGCGTGGCAGCTAAGTGACTGATATTCTGTCCCAAAAGACACAATTGTATGTGAATTTGCAAAGCAGTGTGTGGAGCAGTCAATCTACATGCAGGCTTTGGCCTCCTGCTCACACAACATCTCTTTGCACCCAGGACAATATGAGAAATACAATTTGAAGCCTGTTTTGCTTCTGCACTTTGAGTTGCTGAACTAATTCCTGGTGCAAACCTGCAGTCTTACACAGAAAGTCAGGTCTTGCATGGCTTTAAATTCCAGATTTATCCCCAAAGTTTCCATGCTAGTTGGAGGCACCGTGAGATTAAAAGCATTTAAAAGAAAGGAATATGTGAACAAAGTGCCTCCCTGTGAGCTCTGCCAGCATTGATGGTAGGGTATGAGCAACAATTCTTCATCCTGCTCCTCAGAATGAAAAACACTCTGTAGTACAGCAGGTGCAACTCAAGGTAATTGAGTAATTAAAAAAACCTGAGCAATTTAGGGTAAAAAGCTTGTGTAAAGGTATATTGTGCCCTGGCCATATAGAAACTTAATTAATGTATATCCCCAGGAGCAATGCTTGTCTTCCTGTTAAAACTCTGCTAATAGGATGACTGGAGCACAGCCAACCTGCACACCCAGTGCCATGATTTCCTTCCCCCCCCGGAACACAGCACAAGCAGCTGGGATCAGCACAAAATGGTTATACCAGCTCAAAAATGCCTTATTAGAAAGCAACACCTCACTTCAGAAAAATGTCAGTTTCCAGGAGTATCATCAACAAACCCCAGGATTTTCAAAAGCAATCAAAGTCTCCTGAGATAAACTTTCCCTAGGCATGGTCCAAAGCCACCAAAGCAAGTGGTCTTGGGCTGGAGAGCCACAGAGCTGCATGACACTTCCCAAAGCCTTCCCATTCCATCCCAGGGTGGGAAACCAGGGAAATGGCAGCAGTCAGAGAGCTTGGGACTGGTATGCTGGGCTCTCTCCTGCATTTGGACTCTTGTTCCTGTCCTGCACAAGCCCAGCCCATCTCTCTGAAATGCACTGCTTGGGGTTTTTTTGGACTATTCTAGGAGCTACGCTTTAGGAATTAATACATTTTCCAGGTGAAAAGGTAGGAGCCAGACCATCTTTCCTAGAAGCAGGGCCAAGGGCATCTAAAGACAACCACTAATCTACCATTTCAGACTCCCTGCATGTCTAAGGAGTTCCTCTTGGAGCTATTGCCTTGAATTATACAAAATGGCTCTGGGACAGTATAATTTAAGACTATGTGTCACATGGCAGAGGTCCATGGGATGGTCACGGAGCACAATACATAAAATGTTCAGCTAGAAATATCAGTTTTCCTACAGTATCAGCATAACAATAACTTTTGCAACTGTCTGATGTTGGGACTGGTTTGTATTGCAAATGTCCTTGTCTAATCTACAGCTCTGTATTAAATAACACATTATCCTATCATGACATTTGGCTTTGCCAAGAGAGTACAATATTTATATGTACATGCCCACAACACTGTATTTCTGACAGAACACTGTATCAATGACAAATTGCAGGTTTGGTAACACAAGTCAGAAAAAGTTTTAAGCGTGCTGGCGTTGGGGAAGTCAGAGGAGCTTGTTTACATATAGAACAATCACAGGAACAGGCAAAATTATTGTGTGCTGATAAATATTGATCTTCAAAATTGTAAACACTTTTGCATGAAGAAGCTGGAGAGCTGCTGTAACAGTTAATTGCTCAATGCTATTTCAAATCAAAATGCAAAAATTGCTTTCAAGATGTGAGCAGCTCTTCACTCATGAGTTGGGACATCTTCAGCTGATGCCATTTGCTCAAGGACAGTCAGCAGATACCTCCAGAGCCAACAGGCTGATGGTCATCTCACACAGACAACACTTCTGCCAGAGAGAAAAAAGTGGGAAGTGCTTCAGCCCTTTCTGGAGTGACCTTGATGTGCAACTTCCCTCTCACCCCTTTGACCTCTGCTTTTTGTATCCTGCCTCTGTCCCCTCTCAGACTCCATGGGAAAACAGTGATTTTGGGTTGTAATCCTACAGCAGCATCTTCTCCCCTGCCCTCCTTTCCATGCTTGCTGTAGTTGATGCATGCATGGGGAGAGCTCCCAGAAGAGTCAGAAATATAGAGGGAAACGGCTCTGAGCTGAGCCCAGGCTCTGAACAGCCAGTTCAGAGTGCCAAGGGCTTGCCTGGGACAGGCTGGAATATCTCACTCTTCCCCGCCCTGAATTTAGTTAGAATGTTTTACAGGCAGTTTTCTATCGAGATGTCGGCCGTGCTATCAACCCACCCCCTCCCCTGCACATAATCAAAATATTTTGATAACCAAAAAATGTCAGGCAATACAGCACATTTTGCAGTAAATAAATACAGCAAATAACTGCAAAGGCAAGGAGGGGAGGACTGGGGAGCTGGTGCCTCTGCTGAAGGCTTCCATCTCCAAACAACAAAAAGATCCTTTAAAATTAGTGTTTCAATAAAAACCACATATTTTCTAGAAAAAAATTTCTTTCTCTCTAGTGAAAGGAAGGAGGCTGATGGGAGGGAATGTCATGCTACTGGTTCACACCTCGAGAGCAGAGCACAGGCCTGGCACAGCCGCGTGTGGGCCCGGCAAGGCCCGGCCGCTCCTCGCGCCAGACAAGGAGCAATTCCATGATCCTCACACCAGATACGTGTGACAAATTGCAATGACAAGGCTGCACTGGCAGGCTGGATGGCGGGTGGTGAAATCCCTGTCCAGACAGTGCTACGCTCCGGGCACTCTTTGAGCCAAAGGAAGGCGGGAGATGCTGCCAAAACCCTACCAGCATGGCCACCACAGCCATCTTCCACACTGCAGAGTGGCTGAGGAGGCTAAGAGCACCAACGGGGCCCAGGAAGCCAAGGCTGGGACTGTCACACCACACACAGAGCTGGGGGAGTTGCGGAACGCCAGGGCTGGTGCACAAGGGCAGATGAAGGAGACATGGAAAGAAACCAAGCACTAACCCACTGTTCAGCCTGGTCACAAGGGACTGAAAGGCTGGAGGAAGGGTTAGTGCAGAAGTCAGAGCTCAGTTTACTGTGCTGGAGGGGTAATGCACTAAATAAAAGACCCTGTTCCCCATCCTACACACCAGGAACCCCGGTTCTGTTCATTGGCAAACACAAGGAGCTGTGGCTGGACCCACACCTGGTCCTTTCCACTGTCCCACCTGCACTCCCTGTGCCCTACACAGACCCCCTTGCCCATGCTAAGCCCAGTGTTAGGATGAAGTCAGGGACTGGCTAGACACTCCTCCAGAAGCAGCAATTTATTAGCCCAGTAGCAGTGGAAAGTTTCCAGGCTGGGCAGGATGCTCGGGCAGTGAGGCCGGCTGGGACTGGGGGCTGCCCAAGGCTCTTGCTGCAACAGGAAAGCAAGGGCAGCATGGCAGCACAGCTCTCAGACCCCAGGGGCTGCTTTTGAAGAGGTGTTTCTCTTCAGCTGTTTGTCCCCTCCAATGTCATTTGTCTTACCAAGAGCCCTCCTCAAAGGACAGGTAACCTCCAAGTTTTTTTCCTTATTCTTCTTGCACTCACAGAAGCAGATGCAAGCCCAGCATTTGGGCTGGTGCTGGGCAAGCAGAATTGGTCTCCTCAAAGAGTTTCCTGCCTTTACCACCAGCGTGCAGCACAGAAGGAGTGGCCACAGCTCAGCCCTGTGACAGGGAACAGAAGCATCTCAGCAGGCCACATTTCAGATGTGTGGTGGGGGATGTTTATTTTTTTAACCAGTTCCATGGCTGCCACCTCCGCAAGGGCATCACATTCTGAGTGTCTGACAAGCCCCAGCCTGGCTGGGTGTCTGTATCCTGAGGCAAGGGAAAACCAGAGGGTCTCAGAGCATCTCCATATTCCCTGGAATGGGACAGAGATGCCCCGAGAGCCAGGGGACAGTGACAAACGGGACCCA
The DNA here is from genome assembly GCF_014805655.1 of Passer montanus. NCBI lineage: Eukaryota > Metazoa > Chordata > Aves > Passeriformes > Passeridae > Passer > Passer montanus. Next base: position 6,770,122 of record NW_024369818.1, read on the forward strand.
GGCAGGGCCCCCACAGGTGTGCCCGTGGGAGGGCGAGCAGCAAACAGCTCTGCTGGGGTATTTTGGGCTTTTTGTTTTCAGCCCCAGTGATCCGTGGGGTGCATCTCTGCTCAGCAGCAGCAACCATACAGCATCCATCTGCAAAAACACCCCAGCAAACAGAACCCCTCGCCCTCCCCCCGGTCTCTGTGAGCAGCATTCATTCCTCGCTCTCGCTGTAGATCCGGCATGCCGAGTCCTTTCTCCCCAAGAGTATTCTCCCTTTACAAAGCAAGATCATAAAGCAGTGACATAATCCAAGTTTGGCAAACACTTCTGCTGATGTTAAGCCAGTGCCTTTCGTGGTTCTCACTGCAGCTTTTGAGGCCATGATATACATGGCGCAACCAGCTGATTAAATGTGCAGGAGCCTCCCAAGATACCATTTCATCCGAAACGCTGACATTTATATTTGACTTCCAATAAGTGTGGGGCGCTTTTTAAAAAATTTTTAATTAGTTCTCACAAGGGTGGGAGTCAGACACAGCTACACAATGAAGTTCTCCATAGAATAGGTATGATTCAACCAGATGACTCCTGGCCAGACTTCCTAACCCATCTACCTTGCAGTGGAGCCTCGAAGCCAAATTAATTAGAGGCCACCCACAAGTAGATGTGATTCTGTGTAGGTGAATCTCTTTGCCCATTCATTCCCTACCACATCTGCTGAGATCTCAGCATTCATGCTAAGGGTGAGTGGGAGGGCTCTGGTGCTAAATAAATGACTCGATTCGTTTCGTTTTGGCACCAAGACTTAGCCAGCCAGTGAGGCCGAGTAGTAAACAATAGTAATGTGGAAAAAAAGTTTAAAAAAAAAAAGAAGCAGCATATAAGATGCCTCAATGAAGAGGTGTGATTGTTGGCAAAATGTGTCCCATTTGAGTTTATGGGATGTACAGAGTCTTTTTATTAGGGATACTTTTTGCTATTAGCGTAATAAAAAAGGACCAATTGTTTCTGCCATCTGAGAAAACTCTTGGTGGAACAGGCATAAATCCAGGAATAATTAAGAAAATAATAGTGCACACCCAACAAGAAAAACATTATTTGTTTAAAGATGAAGTCCCTCTAGAATACTTGGTAGTGATTGTGTTTCTTTCAAAAGAGGGGGAAAAACCCTTCTAAATGAAAAGCAGCAGCCATCAACTCATCTCTAAGATCTCGAGTGGAAAAAGCGTGGGGCTGTAATCCCCCTCAGTGGTGAGGCTTTTCCGTTTTCATCGCTCTTATCAGCCTTTGCAAGTTGCAAAATAAAAGTGTTTTGCCCCTACATGTTTCCATCAGAGGATCAGAAGCACTTCACAAAGCAGAATTAATTGAGCTTCGCTGCTTCACCTGTGAGAGCAGAGCAATTATTTAGCAACAGGGTTTGGGGGGTTTTTTGCTGTTTGGGGTGGGGGTAGAAATAAAAACTGCAGGAAGAATTCAAACCCACCAGGCCAACAAGAGACTTGGCAGCTTTAACCACTTCCAAAGATGAATGTGACAAATCCGCAAGTTTCTGACCACCAGATCTGGGTTCTCCTTTTGGAAGGCAACATTTTGCCTCAGCATCACTTTTCCCAGGCCTCAGCTTGCCAGGCTCCCCGCTGGCACAAATCACCATTCTCCCAAGTTCTGACTCCTCACATTTAAAAGTCTCTGGAAAACCACATCTCCAAAGAGCCCATCCTCCCTGGGAGCGTGTCGTGGTGCCATCGCACACCCAGGATTGCACTGTGGGCTCCGAAATCCTGCTCCCATTGCTCCTGTGTGACTCCGGGCAGGTTATAAGGCTGTGCCGGCTGGACGTGGGGAAGCTTGCAGGTTGGAGAAACGCAGACTGAGAATCAGAGCTTGTGGAGAACTTAGCATCACAGTAACGGGGGGAAAAGAGAACAGTTTTAAGTCTCGTTCTGGTGTCGTGTGAGTGCATGGACAGAGCCACACTGAGTAACAAGCCATCAGCTTTTCCCCGAGTGGGGCTGGAACAGCATCATCCATTTCCCGTCTGGGTTACAAGGGGCCATAAACCCCGGACAGAAGAGCCAGCGAAACGAACTGGCTCGCACGAATGGCGAAGCTGAGCGTCCCCATCGCTCCCGCGCGGCTCTCGTGTTTTACATACATCTGTTTACTTTTCCCCTAACTGAGGTGATTTTTTCTCTGCACGCGGCTTGCGGGGGCGCGGCCGTCCCGGCTCACCGCCCCGGACTGGGGGCAGGTGAATGCTCGCCCCGGCGCTCCCCGCAGCCGCTGCCCGGCAGGCCCCGCAGGCAGAGCCGAGCCGAGCCGAGCCGAGGCGTGCCGGGGGAGGAGTCGCCCAGCCCGGCCCGGCCCGGCCCGCCCCCGCTCCCAGCAGCCTTTGCAGCCGCCTACAATGAAATTTGCGAAGTTTTTTCGGTTTCGGCGCCATTTTCGAGTGGACTCGGAGGTGAGGCGGGAGGGCGCGCGGGGCGGCGCGGCCGGGGCGCGGCGGGGGCGGCCGGCGGCTTTTTTAATTTTTTTTTTTCTTTCGAGCCGCGCCCGCCCCCCGCAGGTGGGGCTCGGGGTTGATTTTTCTTCTTCTTCTTTTTTTTTTTTTTTATTTTTTTTTTTTTTTTTTCCCGTTTCCCTCTTTTTTAAACCGAACGCGGGGCACCCCGCGGTCTGCCGGCCCGGCGCGGAGTCTGCGCGCCCCCGCACGTAGAAAACAGTTTTACGCGTTTAAAAAAGTAATGCTGGTATAACCAAAGAATAATTCTCCGAAATAATTTAAAATGTTAAAGAAAATCCAACCGGCAGTCAGCTTTTGCTTTTTTTTTTTCTTTTCCCCTCGCTGGTTGCTCGCTTTGTACAGGAAATTTGAATATCCTGGCAAGGGCCAGCTTCCCAGGGCAGCCTCGCAGCTCTCTGGGAGCTGCAGTGATGGAGCAACATGCACAGCGCTGAGACTTTTCCCTCTGTAATTTATCCTGTGTACAATATTTTTCCCGTATATGCATCGGGTATATAAAGACAATTTTTTTGCATTTGGAGAATGAGTTTTCCAAGGTTAAATCATTAATTGCTCCCCCCAAAAACCAGAAATTCTGCTTGTGTGTCTTATGCGTGTTAAGTGTAGGTGAGGGACCAACTGCCAAGTTTCATCATCTTCTGTTCTGAAGAAATCCAGAGAACTCACCGGCAACTGTGAAAGTCTGTATTTAGTTAATCGACTTTGGTGGGAAATACAGTAAAACTCAGCTGCTAATGCAGTAAACGTTTTTGAAATATAAGAGGGAAGATTTAAGTAATGCTTCACGCAAACTTAACCCAAATCTAAAAAGGAAAAAAAAAAAAACCTGTGTGCTTATGTTTTGAATTATTGTTCATCTGACCAAAAAAAGAAATAGGTTTTTTTGTTTGGCTTTTTTTCCTGTTCTTAACAAATAAACTTTATAGAAATTGGGCTTCCAGATATGACCCTTGTTGTTTAGAACTGGATGAGATGACAATGCTAAAACTTGGAAGTAACAAAAAGCATCATACTTTTCTTCTCCTCAGCAGTGTTGAGAAAAAACTGTGGATCCTGGAATTTTACTGTGGATTTTACTGGTTTTCTGGAGTGCTGTAAGTTGAAGTCTCGTCCCACAGGCCTTTCCAAGCACCAGTAGCTCCCTGTCCCACTAACACCCCCGCCTCGGTAAACACAGCTGATCCTGCTGCTAACAACCTCGGGCTCGAGTTTCACAGCGAGTGAAGTTAACGAATTCATTTTTTGCCTTATTTCAGTCTGCCCTTTGTAGCTGCAGTTTGGTCTCGGGTGCTGTGCCCCACCTCGGAGCGTGTCGATGGCGTGTGGTTTAGCGCGGGGAAGGTGCGCCGAGCTGGAGGGAAAACGTGCTGGGCTCTAGCCGAACTCTCTGCTGCCTCCCTGGCCCTTTTATGGGCAAATTAGCGAGGAAAAAAAAATTATTTTTGGTGGAGCGCGTGAGGAACGACTCGCTCTCACATGGCTTCGACAAGAACAGGCAGGAAATAGATTTTCTGCCTTGGTTTTGTGCCCCCAGGAGTGAGTCGTGGCTGGGCAGAGCGGCGGTGCTGGGTGATGGGGAGATGCACAAATGAAAGCGGCTTGGCTGCGTGCAGCTCCCACTGCCCGGGCTCCTCCACAGCCCTGCGAGGCAATTCCTGCCGGGAATGGCAGGGCTGGAGCCATGTGGTGGCTGTCGATCAAGCAGCGCCTCTGATCCCGGCCGTCGGCCACATCTGTAAATATTCGGACGTGACTTTGGTTTAAACCTCATTGTTCAGAAGGAGGCAGCAACGAAAGTGTTGGGATTTTTCAGAGGCAGGCAGATATGAAGTGTTCTGGTGGCGTTACTCACACCCTTATTTTCGTTTTGTCACCGTAAATTTGCCTCGCTGATGAGTGCCTGGGACTTTCAGCTGTAATGAGATGATTTACTTTAGTCTTTTTGTAAAATAGTAAATGCCCTTTTTTTTTTTCAATTGTTTCAAATGAGAACAATGACTTCAGGATTTGTTTGTGCATGTCTCCTAGAAATTGTTGGTTAGCAGAGCTGGGGTTTTTGTTCCTATTTTTTTCTATATATAGGAAATGTTTAATATTTACTTGTCGTTGAGCTCACCTAGTTGTGAAATGTGTGGGTCAGTAAAGGCTCTGTATGCAAATCTGTCCTGTCATGGACTCCTGTATTTATTTACTTTCCTTTCCCGTGGCACTCCTTCTCACATTTTTTCCCTTCTCTTTTTTTTCTGGTTAGTGTCAGTGAGGAGGGATGAGGTTGTATTTTAAGGGAATCCAGTATTTCAGAGGGAATTTGTCTTAGTTTTTTGTGTGTGTTTGGGATTGGAGGGGGGGGTGTTTTTTACTTAATTGCCCAATATACTTTGGCAAGCAGAAGTTGCATAGTTTTGTGAATTGCATTAATGGTTTTCTGCATGTTCAAATTCCCCAGTTATTTGGGGGATTTAATTAAACCTCTGTAGGTGGCTGGCTTACGTAGATGACAGGTAGAAGTTTCTATTTCTAGAAGGAGCTGGTGCACACACTGCAGGCGTGGAGCTCCTGGCAGCAGAAGGGCTGTTGCAGGGCTTTTGCATTGAGGCAGAGCTTTTGGGGCAGTTCTTCTCGTGTTTGGGGTTACCAGTGGGCAGGACACCCCTGTTCTGGCTGTAGTGAGGTGCTGCTTGGAAGCTGAAGGTGCTCCTGGGATGACAGTGAGGGAGGGCACTTGTGGTGTCACCACAAAAGCATCAGCCCCCAAACAGCCTCTCTGCATCTCATCTCCTGCCCTAGGCCTGGTTTATCACCTAAACCAGCATAATTAAGATGTTTCCTTTGCTTTTAGTCTGCCAGGACCAGTAGAGTTGTTCTTGCTGCTGCTTTAGGGAGGAAGGTGCTGGCCGTGGTTGTGCTCAATGGCTTTCCCACCAGCCCAGAGCTGCCCCTGGTTTTTCTGGCTGTCTCTCCTTGCTCCACAGCACCTGGGTGGTGATTTGGTGTGCCTTGGGTGCCACTGCCCAGGGTCACACTGAGCCAGTGGTGCCAGGAGCCCCAGCTGCAGGCATGGGGAGGATGGAGAGAGGAGGGATTTAATTACTCTGCTGCACAGTCTGTCCTATCTGGAGCTGAAAACTTGATCTATTTATTTTTTTCTTCCCTAATGTTAAAAATACTTGTACCTGTCTGTGTGTGCCTTGGAAGGGGACGTGCCCAACAGCCCTGGTCCCCCTCCTGGAGCTGCCCCTCTCTGCCATTCCTCTCAAACCCTTTCTGTTGCTTTGCAGCTCCCACTGAAGCAGCAGTCTGGCTCTCCAGAGTGGCTGTGCAGGAGCTGATGTGCCTGTGTTGAGGTGAGTTGGGAAGGTAAGCTCACGTCCCACCTGCTCCAAAATACCTGCAGCATCTGTGTCCCTCTGGGTAAATGCAGTCCCTCTGACACACATGTCCCTTCTTGGTACTGCAGGTAATACCTGGGAGATGCTCAGGTGAACTCAAATTACCCTGTTCAGCTGGCAATTTCTGATGTAAAGTTGAGTTTACAGAGCACAAACTAAGTTTGAAAGAAGCTGAAGTTGGAGATGGGATAATTCAAGCATGGAACTTTTTATTGCATGAAATATTGATGCAGTCATGTCATAAACGTGCATATTTTCTCAGATATTTGCCTATCCCAAATTTCCAGTTACCCAACACTTGGTGTGACTGTTGATTTCCCCTCTGTGCTAGAGGCTGGTGGAGGTGTATTGAACCCTTGCTTTAAAAATCCTCCTTACTGAAAAGAGCTCTTGCCCTTGTTGAACTAGGCAAAAGTCTGGTTTATATAAATATAAAAAACATTAATTAAAATGTAAACCTCAGGCCACTATCAAAATGGATTCTAAAGCTGAACGTGTTTGCTGTTGCTTTTTTCTTTTGGATTCATTTGAAGAGATGAAAGAAATAAGATTGCACAGGTAGAGTCGAGTAAAACATCGTTGCAGAAGTAATTAATGGTAATATTTTGTGGGGGGTGTTTTGATTTAGCTGGTCCAGGCTGAACACTGGGCACGTGTTTGCTTTGCAGCAAGTAGCAGCTGCTCATGAGGGAGTTGGCCCTGGTGCTGTCAGTGTTGAGGACACTGAAGTGGTGAAAATATACTGTTTTTTTGTTGGCAAATATTTGATTTCAAATTTGAAATTGCTTGGCATGAGTCACGAGAGCTTTTGAGAATCCTATTTTTAAGTTTGCAGGAGAGGCAGGGACTCGGTGGCGCGTCGGGCACGAGGGGATGGCACAAGAATTCAAACCCAGGGCGTCATTTCTGACATTGTTCAGGTTTTTTTGTGATGCTGCTTTTTAAGAAAATGAATTGAAGGAAGTTGTCCCATAACTGGTGGGGCGGGGGGGTTGAAGGTTGAAAGGAAATACAAAAAATATCAGTCTGTCTGCACGGCTCCTGTGCAGCCCAGGCAGGCTGGTGTGTGAGTGCCACTGGCTGCAGCCCCTCCCTGCCCTGCTCTGGTGCTTTCTGCTCTGGTACAGGCAGGAAATGTGATGAAGTTCCAGAGATCTTTAATTTCTGATCATATAAGGCTTGTCCATTCACATGGTAAATAAGCATTTTATACTCGTCTTAAAAATAAGGATTTTTTTTATGTTTCTCAGAAGTCAAATTGAGCTGAATGCAAGTATTTTAAGCAAAATTTAACAGGTTTCAACTGTTGGAATATGGATTTATTTATCTGAAATGTTAACATTGTGACTTCTGGAAAATCCATAATGTTCAGCATCACTTAAGAGGAAAGTACAAGGTAATATTTCCCCACAGACCAGTTGGAAGGGCTATGAAGTTCTGCAGGCTCTTCACAGTAGCAAAAGCAACAGATCTTCTGGATCTAAAAGTGTGCTATTTGTTGGGACTCAATACTAAGTGTGGTTTGGGGGAAACAGGTAATTTCTGACCTTGTTTCTGAAATTGGTTTGTTTGCACTGTATAACTGCTTGTTCTCTTATAGTTACAGACTGTCTGATAGCACCTGTGAAGAAAAAACCCTGTCCTGTGGTGGTAATGCATGCATGTTAAATGTCTTCATTGTAGAGCGTTCTTCAGTTCTTTATATCATGGCTTAAAAAAAATTATATATATATATATTCAAAATACCATTTGGAATGTCAACATTCAGTGGGCTTTGAGGAGATGTAGCAGCACATCATGGTTTGTAGGGACAAGGAGATACAGACCATTCTGGGCTGCCTCATTACCTCAAGGATAAGACAAGACAGTGAGCTTCTGGTTATCATAGATGTGGAAGCTAACACATTCCCATGTATTCATTAGTTCAGGTATGTGGAGACACGTTCTCTTGGTGCTTGTACTGTGCACATCCTTTACATCCCCTGGGAGCTCCTGTGTCTGGCCCTGCAGGCAGGAAGGACTTGCAGCTCCTTTTTGTTCTCCAACACGAGCATGACCACATCCTATATATCCACATCCTCAGCTATTGCTCTTTGGGCCTTTCCCTGGCCAAGGATCAGCCAAGGGACCCTTGCCCTGTGTTTGGGGCAGAGAGGGGGGTCTGGAGGCCGTGGAGAGCTGTCAGCAGTGCTCTAGCAGCACGTAAATACTGGAGTTTGGGATTGCCTGTTGCTCTCCAGTATTGCATTGCTGCTTTAGTGAGGCTGGAAATCTGTCCCTGCCGCAGGGCTCTGCCTCTTGGGGTCCCTCTGTGGCACCCCCACGGTGCTTCCCACACTGCAGGGGCCCCTGACTCCCACCCCAATAAACCCCACACTGCAGGGGCTCCTGGCTCCCACCCTCATCATCCCCACACTGCTGGGGCTCCTGGCTCCCACCCCAATGACCCCACACTGCAGGGGCTCCTGGATCCCACCCCAATAAATCCCATGCTGCAGGGGCTCCTGGCTCCCACCCTCATCATCCCCACACTGCTGGGGCTCCTGGCTCCCACCCCAATGACCCCACACTGCAGGGGTTCCTGGCTCCCACCCCAGTGACTCCCCTCCCACCCCAATAAACCACTGCGGAGGCAGCAACCAACGAGGGCTTGGTGTGGTCAATGGGGAAGGGCAGGGGCTGCACCCCAGCACTGCTGCTGGGTACCCACTGTCACACCTGGGGAGGGGGTGTGGGGGACATTGGGGGGTGCAAGGGTTGGTGGGGAGCAGAGATTCAGCTGGGTGAGAGGGAGGGACACTCGTTGTGCCTGGGGTGCTCAGGGGGAAGCTCTGCTTTCCCCAAATTTCTGCAGCTGTCCCTCAGGTACAGCTGGCACACTTGGGCCATGGTGGAGAAGGTTTGGAGCACCTGAGGCTTTGCCTGCAGACCCACCACTGCAGCAGTGATGTCCCCAGAGCCGTGCCAGCCCCGTGGTGAAAGGTTTTTCCTTAGCATTGCGCCACTTGAGGCTTCCAAACCCTGCTGGAATAGACACAAGGGCCACCACAGAGTCAGGAATGCTCCTGGGAAGGGCTGGGGTGGTGCCTGCCTGCTCAGATTCATCTGCTATGGTGTGAATGAGCCTGTCAGTCCTGCCAGTGATGGTGCATCGTTAACAGCCCCAATCCAGCAGCCTCCTGGTGGCTGTGAAGTCCAGAACATTTGTTTTTTCAGCTATTTTCAGGAATTACTAAATCACAGCCAATAGTTGTAGGGCAGGGGGGAATCCTCACTGATTTACAGCTTCAATCCCTGCTCCTGCTCTGTGCTGCACTGTTGGAGCATCAGCAGGAGGAACACAAATGTCTGTGGCATGAGGAGGTGCAAGGGGGTTGTGAGTGCGGAGGAGCAGCTTTTAAAAGCCTCTGCCCTCAAAGGGGGCAAACTCACAATGTTTGGGCACGCAACTGATGCCTTCTAAACCAGACACTGGTATTCTTCCACTTGTAAAAGGGTTCATTTCCATTCTCAACAAGTGAAGCTATTAATTGCCAAGTCCCATACTGTTTTTCCTCAAGAAAATAACTTGATGAGTGACTTGGTTAACAGGGAAATTGGTCAATAAAGTTGGTAATTGTACATTTATATTAATTTTGCATCACTTTTTTTTTAAGAAAGGTTTCTACTGATATGTACAGGTGGAGTGTAAGATTTAAAATTTCTTTTACTTTTTTTGGGCCGTTTCTGTTGTGGTCAGTTTGATTTTCCTCAGCTAGAAACAGACACTTTCGCTGTGTTCACAAGCTGAAGACTCCTGCTAGAGCTGCTTTCAGGTATCAGTGTCCTACAGGATCAAAACAGGAATAATGGGAGAGTAAAAGCACAGCAGAGTTTGTGGAACAGCTGGCATGAATAAAATACAGAGGCAGTAGGATCCCAGGGGCCAGGGACATGTCCCCATGGAGGTGGCAGTGCAGGCTGTGGCAGTGCAGGCTGTGCCAGAGCCAGCAGCGAGGGCTGAGCATGCAGGACAGGGCTCTGCTCCTGCCTGGCTCCCAGGACCTCCTTCTGTGTCCCTGCACTGCTCTGATACTTCAGGGTATTGCCAGTTATTAACACAGAAGGTCCAGGGGACAGACATCAGTTGTGCTTTTCTCTCTGGGAAGCTCCTGTCATTTTTTTTCCTGAGGTGTAGAAATCTGCCTTTGCCACAAGTGCAAGTTGGCTTCTCTACTGCATTTGAGCACAAACCATGTGGGAAAAAAAAAGCACTAAATGTCTTTGCAGAGCATCCCTGGGCTGACCAGTCCCCCACAGAGCCACACTGTGACTCTTTGAGGTGTCTGCAGAGGGGCAGCAGCACAGGCAAAGCAGCCCAGGTAATCTTCTTTGTCCATGTAGGATAAGGCAAAATGTGTGGTTTTTTGTTTATGTGTGAAATTTGCTGTGTCAGGAATGCATGTGACCACTGTAGAGGAAAAGTCTTTGAGTTCCCTCAGTAGTTTTTGCTGTGATTTTATAAACAAGCTGGAAGGCAGCAGTTCCCTGTGGTAGGTGAATACGTGCAGCACATCATCACACTGCTGCATGGCTGCTGGGCTTAGGAGATCATCATTGAACAAGTCTCTAATTCACACGTTTCTACACTAATCTTTTTTTTTTTTTTTAAATTTCCCCCAGACCAAAACTCTCCCATGTACTAAGACTGAGGTTATGTTGCTCTGCCCACAGTACCAGGTACCTCCATTAGAGGTGTGGGAGCCAAAGGAGGTGTTGCAGATTCCTGTAAACACTGGAAAAGCAACCCAAAAAGCCTCCTTATCTACCTTCAGCCTTTTCCTCTTCACCTCCTTTGATGCAGAAGGAATTCTTGGCAAAGGCTGCCAGCTCATTGTGGTATCCAGCACTGTCTTGCTTTTCTTGCACTTCTTGCCCACCCACCTCATTTGCTTTCCCTCAGCTCACATGCAGCGTGCTGGGAGCCAGCACTGCCTTTGGCAGGTGTTTGTGCAGTGCTTGCACCACAGCAGCTCCCAGTGCCTGCTGTGAGTGACTTCAGGTCTTGCTCTTTGCACCACAGAAACCTTTCACGTGTCTCACTCTCTCTTTGCAGGGTAGGAGACCCTGGCTGGGTACCCAGCTGTGCAGCTGCCCCCAGCACAAAGCTGCACAAAGAAAAAAGTCCTGGGTTAAATGAGATGTGGCAGGTATCAGCCACATGGCAAACAGAAGCCAGCTCACCTCCCCCGTGAGGGTTTGCTAAAGTGACAATGATGACCAGTGCAAATGATGGCTCTGACACCCTGATGCCACAGTGGTTCCTGGCAACACACTCACCAAATGGAAAAAAACCACAAATTGAAGTATTTTATTTTCTGAAGCAAAGTGTAAGACGTTGCTCTCCACAATATCTCACATAAACCCATCCTTGTGGCTGTTCAGGATACTGAAGGTTACTCAAACTGTGATTCAAGCAGAGCATATATTCATTTATAAACTGTCTAGGGTAAGTTGTCATACCATGTAGTGTGTGTGAGAAAATAGCTTCTGAAAATAAAGAAATTGAGTGTGCAGGACTGCCAGGTAAGGTCTGATGGCCGGGAGGGGACTGGAGGTGTGGAAGATGCAGCTCAGCAAGAAGGGAGCTGTGATTATGCTGTACTAGAAAGCACAGGGTGGTTTTCTAATTTCAAGTTAAGGAGTTCACACCACAGAAGATATTTCTACCTTTATTTTGTATTCTCTGATTGCTACAGGGTGTTTTACGTTTTGTGAATGGAGGACTAAAAATTGTCATGAAAAGAAACACGGGAGGAAAAATCTGCTAAAGGCACATCAATAAACATTTCGAAGCTCTCTCTCTCACACACACGCACAGACACCACATTTCCCTGCTCCTCCCTGCCTTGGGGTTGGCTTAGTCACGTCCCAGTTCCTCAGATGGGAAACAGGCAAGCGAAGCATCAGCATCGCTGCTCTGGCACTTCCCGGGGAGAAGGGTTTTATCCCGCTCCAACCTGCCAGGGACAGCCAGGCCAGCCCCTCGTGCTCTGCCGAGCTCCCAGGCGGAATTCCCTGCGGGCCGGGGGCTCCGGGGCGAGCCCAGCCCCACCCCGCCATCCTCACCCCTTCCCTCGGGCACAATCCATGCGGACACGCGGGGCTGGAACAGGCGAACTAAGCAGGGTTATTTCACTGCCACGGGTAGCAGAGTATCGTGGGAGAACACATTTTGCCTAAGTCTTCTGAAAAAAACATCCTGTAGCATTCCCACAGGTGCTGCTGAGATTTCAGGGTTGTAAATCCGGCACCAAAAGCAGAGCTGGGGCTGGAGCTGGAAATAGCTGATTCCTTGTCTATACAGACAGACAGTAACTACTGGGGTATTCCCCTGATTGTGAAGGGCTGGGGAGGGGAATCACAACTTGTGACAGGGCACAGACTGGGAATGCCCTCACACATCCCTAATGCCCAAAGCTGGATCTTACAGGAACCATGATTTGCTAGAGTTCACCTGGAGAGGTGCAGGAGACACTCGAGGGCTGGTTCCCTTTCTGGTTACAGTGGGGACAAAATAAAGATGCCACTAATAATGATTGTTAGATAAACACCAGCCTCTTCCTGCACCTTGATTTATTCACCATCACTGGCCTGTTTCTCCTACCTGGTTCCACAAGGATTTCCACCTTCCAAGATGAAGTTTCAAATCATCACTTGGTGTTTACTGGAGCAGAGCCCACACACAGGAGGCATTTGCAGCCACTCAAATGTGTCCCCAACACACACCCTGCAGTCACCAGCATGATCCCTCTCTCAGCTTCTCTAGGGATGAAAATCCTCACAGCCAGTTCTTAGATTGTGCTGAATCTTTGTGCTTTTCCAGCCCTACCCTCTTCACCTTGGTGTGTGCAGTACCATGAGCTTACTGGGTACTGGCACCTTTACAGAGCTGGGAAGTGTTTTCCCCATCAGAATATTCAACAAACTACATCTGCTTGGGTAATTAAATACTATAACAATTAAAAAAAAAAAAAAAAGAAAATTAAAAACCAGAGCACAGTGGTGTCTCAGCTTATAAAGGTCTTGCCAAGAGTGGAGATCTGATCTTGCAAGGTGCAACCTGCACAGGAATTAAAGGCAGTTGGGCAGGGCAGACAGTGCTTTAATGACCAGCTCCCTGTAAGCACTGCCAGCTCCTCACTGCTGGATTAGTGCGTGCTTGACAGGAGTGTTGCAGCATAATAAACAATGAAACACCCCCATTTAATCAGTCAGGGTATACAATTACAAGGCAGCTCGAAGATCCTTATTTAACTCAGTTTTCAAAACCAGGATTGGGAAAAAAAAAAAAGCCCCAAGTGAAGTGCCAGCTCAGTTCACAGAGAGACTTTTCATCACATTTTGTGTCTCAGCTACCAAAATGTACAGAAATGCCAGATGTCACAGGGAGAGACAGTGTAGCAAAGCCTATAAATATTCGAAATTATTTTTCCAGCATACATTTGTGATTCATAAAATGTGGAACTATAATGAATTTCAAATGGCACATAAAAATGTTCAAATACAAGACACTCCTCTGTGCTTTCATAATGCTTTAACAATATATGTCTGGGTTGTATAAAGCTGGTGTTTAGCTTGCAAAGATGTGACTAAACCCCCAGTCTTTTAACCAAAATTACCAAACAAAAACTAACAATTGCAGTTTCAACGTTTTTCAAGTGAGGATTTATCTTCCTGTTGTGCACACTCAGCTGCTGTGAAAGGCTGCAGTAGATAGAACTATTCTGGCAAGAGAGGGAGTAGCCTTTCATCTAAATAATTTTCTGACCAACAAAAGCTTTTGAATAAGGAATCTCTCTGTGGTGATGAACTTGACCCGACAAGCACCTGTGTGAGGTGAAAAAACCTCTGTGTCTGCTCCACAGCACCTGAAATGTGGGAACATTCAGTGGGATTTTCAGTGTAGACCTTTTCCATCAGACACAGGTGGTGTGGTAGGAGGCAGACCTGTGCTGCTGCAGCACTCCTGGGGCCACTGTGGCTCAACAGCATCTTCCCAAACCTCTCCTGTGACCACAGAGTCCCTGCAATTCCAACCCCTGGCCCCAGCAGACCAGGAATTCCCCGCTCCAGCACAGTTTGAAAGATAAATCCCTTGTTATGACTGACTGAGCCCCCCCGTCTTTCCCAAATCACATCGTGTGAGTAATTGTCTTAACCATGTCTGGCAAACCTTTCAGGAGACTGAGTATTTCCTCTTCTTGCAGATGCACTGCATATTTTTGCAACAAGTCACAAGTTCTTGAACAGGCAGATACACAAAGGTGATTTAGGACAAATTCAGAAATACAATCTGACTTTGTAGTGCATTGGAACAAAAGCTGTTTGAAAGAATAACCTACAGTATAATTTTGATCAGTGTTCTAATATTGTTAAAGAGAATTCTAATTTAGAAATAGATCACCCAAAAATGTGGTCATTTGATGTGCATTACATTGTGTGAATTCATATTTTAGGCCTGCTATTAACATCATTAATTTTAGGCCAGCTGTAACTGAGCAGGCCATGCATGGGCAGTAGTGTGCAGTTCTTGGAAAAGTACAGACTCAAACTTCCAAACCAGAGAAAAATCTTTCAAAACAGAGTATTTCAAAAACTCCACTGTGTATTAGGCACTGAGCAGCATTAAATCCAAGGATGTGGTGGGAGAATCCACATGCAGATGTACAAGAACCAAAAAGCACAGCACAAACACAGGTGTGAGCTGGGCTGCCGTGTTCAGAATTGGGCTCCACATGAACAGAAGTGCTAATGAAACAAATCAAAATGATTACTTATAAAATGGTTGTGGTTTTTTGTGTTTTTTTCCCCCACATGGATATATTTAATGGACACAGAACCTCTACTCTTCATTTTTGCCAAGACAGAACAAAGGACTGTTGCTTCAGCTGCTCTCTCTGGAATCTGGTTTGGTTGGAGAACATGCAATTGTTTCAATATCTTCCCACAGCACTTTTATCACCTTCTCTTAGACAGGATTACATTAACCAAAAGCTCTACAAAGGTAACAAATGTAGAGTCTGCCTTCACTGTCAGAAGCACTTATGAAAAATACTATTGAGAAGAAAATTTCAAGAGCACTTTAATATACAGAATGAATGGGATAGATGTGTGGGGCTTATTTTAAAGAGACAGCCTTTATTTAAAGTACTTTGCTTTGTAGATCTTATAAAGTAAACATTACAATACTTCTTTTTTCCCCACAAATATATTAAAATTGTTTAAATTTAAAAGGCAATTCCACAGACTGATGGATATTTTTAAAGAAAAAAATCTAACAGAAATAGGCAGCTCAACTAAAACTAGATTTTAAACATTCTGTTTTGTCATTCCATCTTTAACAAAAAGAAAAGAGAAAAACCACACTTTTCACCCAGACTTCCTTTACAGCAATAAGGCAACTCCAGGAGATTTGGATGAGCCCCTTGGAGATTACAGATACTGTAACTGGCTGCTCCTCATGCTTTATTACCACCCAAAGGTGCAACTATCCATTAATCACAATCACATCTGTGCATTAAAATATAAAACTTAAATTACAGATTTTAAAAATATTACTAATAGACTTCCCTATCATAAAATGCTTTACATTTACAGTACTTGAACTATTTCAGTTCTGGGTTGATGAGGTTTAAGCAATTTACCACTGCAAGAGTTAGACTCTGGAGCTCACAAACAGCACAACCCAACCAGGGGCAGCGATAGTCGGTAGAGTCGTAGTGCAAATCAAAATAAGGAGTGCAGAACCGCACTAAGTGTTTACATTTCTAAAATATAAATGAACAAGACGAGCTCGTATGTTGTACATGCAATAAATTACAGTAAGCATATGGCAACGGGGCTGGGGCATTCTACAAGTGTAGCTGGTGTACCAGAGCTGAAGCCTGTGAAAGATAGGACTCAGTAAACAAAACATTTCAAAGCTCTGTTGTCACTGGAACTCTGCTTTCATGCTTTGTACTTCTGCTTCCCCGTCTCGCTGATCACACAGATATGCTGAAACAAAATAAAATAAAAGCTCCTGTTAGGAAAGTGACCTAAGAGACCAAGGTTTGACATCAATAACAAGCTTCTGAAAGCAACACAAGTGTGCTGTACACACTTCAGGAGGAAGAATCTTCTGACACTGTTTATGCAGAAAAACTTAGCCCTTTTTTGGTCCCCAAATCTCCACATTGCCTTCTTTTCTCCTAATTGTCCCACCCAATGTCTGCTGGGTCTGGTGAGACCCAGATGAAGAGTTAATGATAAAAATAACAAAATGTGAACCCTTCTTAACTTCCTCCCAGGTCTCTCTTCTTTAACTCTGAGCAAATGCACTTATTTGCTGCAGACATCTGGTGAGACAAGAAACTTCACACATTATTTCAAAGCTGACAGTTGTGCAGCCTCCACTCTGCATGCAGCAAAATAATTTTTTTAGTTTCATCAGACTTCCAAACGCTGCCCTGCTGCTCTCAGGCTTTGTTCTCATCACTGGAATATGAGGCATGATTTAAAGAGCAGGGAGAATGATGTAAGGAGATTTCCCTTCCTTCCTCCTCCCCAGTTTTAAATGGAGAAAAACATACGGGAAAAATTACTTACGTTCAAATCTCTGAAGTATTCATTGTAATCTAGGGCGTATCCCACGACAAATTTGTCTGGCACTTCAAATCCAACAACTGAAAAAGACCATAAGTCACCAGAGTGTTAGAAAAGGAACTTCCTAGAGCTCACTAGATCTTTTTACAGAGACGATATGGAATTTTATAGATATAGATTGTAATTTATTTTATTTCTTCCACTCAAGTACCCTGAGATTAATATTTCAGCTATTTTACAATTTTAACTTACTTTGTTGATTTATCAACTAAAGGAGATTAAAGAGATGCATTTATTGGGTCCCACACAGCTGCCTGGTGCTAGTCTGCAAGAAATGAATGGAAGCTCTTAAATTTCCTGACAGGATATTATTATGGGAATGTAAAATTCCTTGAAAATGTCTTCTGACTTTGCAAATAAGTGCAGAAGTGCCAATCCTTCCTGGCACTTCCTGCCAGTGCAGCAGCAGCAGATTTGTGAGCACAGCACGAGTGCCCCTCCCAGCACTACCTGCACTCCAGACAGGGCTGCAGGAAGGGTCAGTTGCAGGTTTCAGAAACCAAACAGTGTGGGTTGGCTGCTTTGGGTTTGCTTTTGGCTTTGGTTTGTTGGTGTTTTTTGTGTTTGGTTGTGATTTTTATCTCCCAAAAAGTCTGTCTAAAAAGAGGACATCAGCCATTCCAGACTGGCTGAACAGCTCTAGCAGGACACTTTGTCAGGCAGGACTAGTCCACCCTGTCTACACACACTATAAAATGACCCCAAAAAATTAAATTATCTAAAATATAGAATTTCCAAAGGGCTTTTCCCCCTTGTGCTAAAATGAAAGACTCCTGAGCAGGAAAGCTGTGTCTTTTTTCTCTTCCTGGCTACAATGAGGAAAGCAGGGAGATAAACTGTGCAATTCAAATAAAAGGCTGTGGGCACTTTTAGAAAAACTAAGGTGATGTTTAGCACTTACTGGGCCTCACAAAACAGGGATAAAATAGAGGCCCAGCCATTTCTGCCTTGTTGCCTCCTTCAGAGCTCACATGTCCTGCTCTGACAGGTTGTCTCTGGGGACAGATGGCAGAACAAGTCATCTGCTGCAAGATGCTCCAAAGGCACCATTAGCCCAGCTAAGCCTATAATGAGATCCCAGGAATGAGGGGTGTCCTTGAATGAGGGGAGCACCTCAGTGAAGCCTTGAGGTATGAAAAGCTTCACTTACAGAGCATTGTATAAACTTGGAAAGGAGGAGGATGCGATTCTGTTGCTCAATTCTCCTCACTTCCATCATGAATGGAACAGGAATTTAGCCTGTGGAACACAGTTAAAACACACAGCCCTGCCCAAAGCAGGAGGAGCTGTCACTCCCTCCACTGCCTGCTGTGGATGCTGTTCCTTCACAAACACTCTTGGGACAGACAGGAGGGGACAAGAAGGGAGTAATTCAGATGCCCAGACAAAACCAGTGCCAATTTAGACATTTTAACACTTTTATCAGACCTGCTACCCCATGTGGTCCTCCCACATTCCTGGGGACAGCCAAATGGCAGGAGGTAGCTAGGCTAAGGCACACAAATCACTCCCAAAAGTGTCAAAAGGTGAATCCAGCAGACTCCACTGACTGAAGCATTTGACTACATGCAAATTGAGAGAATTTGCACATGACAAGGTATAACCTAGACCAAAATATCAAAGTTTGATTTTCAATATAATAAAAAGTTGCAAATGTTACAAATCCTGATTAACTGTCTCAAAATATATTCCAAATATTTAAATTACCTAAATAAAAGCTAACTTTATCAAGAATAATTAGTGAAAAGCTGTTTGGAACATCATTGGACTTTGAGCAAAAGGTACACAATACAGAGACATACTTTTAATACTGAAAAGTGGTTGTCAAAAGTCACTTACAGTCCGGCCGGTATCCCACACTTCGAGGAGTTCTTTTCACCAACAAACTGTCAAATAAAATTAATGTACAACTGAAACAGGCAAAAGCACCATGTACAAATACATGAGACTGTTTTGATGACAGAGAAGCTGAGTTAAGCCTAAGTGTGCATAACTGACAGCATAATTACACATATTTTAAACCATTACTTTACTTGCAGGTACAAAAGACCATAATGACAAAATCAAAACCTCCTAGAATCATGAATGGTTCACAGCCTAAAGGCTGACTACCAGGTCTGCAAGGAAAAGGCTGGGAGACACTGATCTGGATGGATTTTCACTGTGAGAAGTCACATAGTGGGATTTTATGTATGTTAGGAACTTCAGGTGCAATTTACCTTGTAGGTAAAGAGGCAACAATCTGGGATGTGGCCCAAGAAAAAAAGCCCAATGAAAGCCTAAGTTTTATGAAGGAAAAGTTTAGCTGCTTGAACGTGACCTCAACTGCAGTTGCACAACTTGTCCTTAACTGCTTTTCACTGGAAGTGTTAATTACCCCCATAAAGAAAATGTAATTGATTCTGATGATCAGAATGAATGGTCAGAAGGGTAAAAAGCACGGAGATACAGAGTTGGGGGTACTGTGGTAGAGAAATGCCCTGGTAACTTAGTTTGATTTGCTCATTATTCAGCAGAGCACTTCTGCCTCTTACAAGACAATCCCACAGGTCTGACACTTGTCTGCCTGAGAAACAGAGACTTAGGGAGGAAAAGAAAAGGTGGTAGATGGCTGAATGCAAACAGGACCAGCCTAACTCTGTTCACTAAGCACAGAGCCCTTCCCTCCTGATCACCCTCAAGATGTGGCTTCATTTGCCACAGTCATAGTTTTGATTTTAGTTTCTGAAACTTCTAATTGGGAGACCTAATTTTTGAGAATTGGTGTAGAATTTGATCAAAGAAACCCCAAAATAGTGCTGGCATTAGTTCACATCTCCCTACTACAACTACTTAATTGTCAGGAGGAAAATAAATAGAAACCTAAAAAAAAACCCAAACCAAACCAAAGAAAAAAAACCTCAAAAATCCCAACCCAATCAACAATAAAACAACAATCAAAAAAATAGCAAAGAAGAAGATGGATATAAGACAGAGAAGTCAAGCAACTTAGAACATAAGACTATCTAGAATGATCATATTTCCCTAGTCAGGTCTTTCCCTGGGGCAGACCCAAATTACTGCAACAGGTTTAAAATACAGGAAATTGGTTATTATATTATATTATATTATATTATGCTATATTATACTATATTATATATTAATTTTACACTGTAATGTTACAACACTTTTCAGTGACACATATTTAAAAACTGGCCAGGGAGAAATCCACAATGGCCTCACCTTCAGCAGGTCACCTCCAGATTATCAGCAAGAAGAGCTGTTCTGGTAAGTCTAACAAGTGCTTTGACATTGTTATGGCAACACAAGTGATTAGATATTACACCCAGCTCTGCTTTATCTCTAATCCCCAGCAATCATTATGCTTTTATTAAAAAATACACAACAGCATAGCAGCACAACAGATGCAATTTAAAAAGAAGTAGGAAGAATGTTGATATTGGTTAATAATACAATATCATCCTCAATATTTCTTGTTGGTTGCAAGTTATTTAATTATGAAATGTTTTGAAACAAATTGATTAAAGGTGTAACTAAGGAGAAAAGCCTGGAAGAGCATATGGCTGGGTGACTCTCACAGAATGACCTCTAAAGCTCAGCTGCACTATGGATACCACACACTTACTCATGTTAGTGTGCAAACTAATTAAACCCCACAATTAAAGAAGGAAAAATAGAAAACCTCCATTTTAGTGCAGTATAGTGAAGCTGCAGACAGTGCCAGCAGAAACAAACATCTTTGGAGAGACACTGCATTACAGGTAAGTGACAACTACTCATTTTTCTTATTCCCCCTTCTAATTAAAGTCTACATTTATGAACTAAATTTGTGCTGAAAATACCTCTATTAACTTGAGAGGGTATTTCTTTTAAGACCAAAATATTTCAACTCTTCTAGGTACTTCTATACTTGGACTTCAGTGGTAAAAGCCCACAAACCTTATCATAATATGATAGGCAAGAGGTGTTCCAGGCATGCACAAGTCATGCCCTTCTGAAGCACAGGAAATCTTCCTGCAGTAAGACTGGAAAGAACAGTGTTTCCAATATCCTGAACATAGATATGCTTACAGTATGCAAAAGTGCTTTAGGAGTTTAAACATTAGAGACTTCAATAGATCACATACCATATGACTCCTGCAGAAAAGTTCCCTACTGTTTCTCTTCCATGGAAATGTGTTCTATGTTTGTTTTTACTTCTTGGTTTGGGTTTTTCTTTTTTTTCAACCTTCTTAATGTGAAAACCAGCACAAATAATCATCAGACATTTACCTGGCTACTTTCACCATCTTTGGATTGTACTGTTTAAGTAGAGACAGCAACGTTTTCATTGTTTTACCAGTATCAATTATATCCTGAAAATAAAAACACTCATGTAAAACAGAATATTGAACAAGTCAGAACAGCATTTTCAACTTTCTACCACTGAAATTGCTCATCCACAGCAGCATGAAAACATGGCAAACTACAGCCTGTAAAAATGCTCACAACCAAATCCAGGTGGCAGGAAACACAGCACTGGGCTTACACAACCACGCTGGTAAAGTGATCACACACATTAACAAGAGTGCTTAATTGTTGTGGATAACCATGGCTTTGGAAGCAGCTGCTGAACAAGCAGTTACTGCAATGACCTGCTTGGCTCCTTTTGGATATTTTATGGCTTGTGCTCCTTGCAGCAACGAGATAATGTTTAATTTGAGTATGATAAGAGTAATGTTAGTTTTGCTGTTGAGCTCAGTTACAGAGTATTCAACGGGAAGAAAAGCAAGAAGGGAAAACAGGCAGAACAACCCATTACTGCAGTTAAAGGAAAAGGAGTACAATTCACTTAACAGAGCAAAGAAATACCTGAAGAAATTGCACAGGGAAGTCTGAGTGCAGTTCTGAAGTTTAAAACATACTAAAATAAATTCTGACATGGCATTTTAATCCCATTCACTGCACACATAAACAGAAAATAAAAAGAGAATACATGGCTTGAAACTGAAGCATCAGAAATGGCCTCCTCATTTGCACTAAACAATCACACCATCTTTAAGAGGGACAGTCTCTGCCCTGGCCTAAAATCAAATCTATTTGAAGTGAAGGAGGCAGACAGCAAAGAAGCAGCAATATCCTGGTTTCAGCTGATTTTCCTATGACTCCTAATTAAAATAAAAATCAAACAACAAACTCAACAGAGCACCTGTCAGCACTACCATTAACACTCAATGCTTTTAATCATTAAACTCCAGAGAAGTTGAAGATGCACAGGTATACAGTTAAAAATCAAAGTTGGTAAATAAACAGCTACTCCCATGCTCTAAGAGAAAAGCAGAACCTATTACTGATTTTCTGTTGTGTGTTGAGCTGTTTATTGGAGATAAATTTCCATTTTGTACACAATTTTTTTGGATATTAAAGGGATGCAGTAAAGCCTAGCACTCAAGACATTAAATTTACAATAGATGTGCATTTTACCGTTTGACAGTTAAAATGGTGATCAGTAAGTGTTCATATCTGACTGTGTAAGACGAGTCACTGGACAGATGATTCACTAAGCAAATAAGAAACTAACCTAATCTGGGGATTACAGTCATCTGAAATGGAGCAGATACATAATTAAACACATCTGTCTATCTGAAGCAAAATATACTTCAAAGGACACCACTGATCACACAATGACTGCTGTATACACACTATTTTGGTAGGAGTTTTGGAACTGCATGTGCTTCCTGTGGAATAATATAACCTTCTCAAATTAGGAAAATAATACATAGAAACACATTTTATGGGAGGAAACATCCTTTCCTTTGGCTGATGCATCAGTTGCCATAGTTGTTTCTTTGCTTACAAACATGCCATTTCCACATTTGGAGCCTTACCACATTATTAGATTGCACATCTGCTTTTCCTGTCTACTGCTGCTTCCCCATCCTGAAATTGTCAACTGTACTCAAGGAAAGTGACATTGGCTGCACATTAGCAATGGTGCTCATCAAGACAGAGTATGAAAGCAAGAACTAAGCAACAACACCTACCAGACAATCAGATTGAGCTGTACTAAACCTGGTATCACCCAGAGAACCATGACAAGAGAGGAATGGGAATTCAGCAATTGCAAAATGCCAATTAAGAATTAGCATTCCCTATGTCACCATTCTCTAAACAAACTACACACAGGGACACTGGGCTTAGATCTATTTTTCATGTATTTTAGGATACTCACACCAGGACTCTCTTTCTACCTCTGCAGTTTAGTTTCCTAACTTGCTGGGATGAACCCAGAACAATAACATGCTTAGTATCACTTTTTTTTTTTCCAGGCTACTTTTCCAAACACAAAAAAAGGGGAAAATTAGACATTTTAGAATTGACAAAATCTCAGAAAACTGCAAGAAAATACAAACCATTTTAGATGAATGTTTTCCTGGTTAAATGTAGCAATTGAATGCAATTTGAGAATTCAAAACACAGCTTAGCTCAAATTCAGAGATCACTTGCAAAATTCAGGCCTGAAAACAGAAGCTGGAAACCTTGAAACCAGAAACTGGCTGGTTTTCTGGCTTAGGAACAACTTCTATTAAACTCTTTTACTTGTCACACATTAGAACTGCCAAGTGAAACATAATACTTACTTCTACGATCAAAACATTCTGGTAGGAAGAAAAAGAAAAACAAATCAATTAGTATCTAGACAATATACAATTTCTTATTAATTTTCATAACTCATTTTCAGTACACTTAAATATTTGCACCACCATTTATCTATGTTTACATGTGTAACAGCAACTGCTTTGTACTTTAACATTTCTGATGCTCTAATAACAGCTGAGATTCTTCTCAACAGCTCATGCTAGATACAGTCTTTGAATTATTCACACTTTGAAAATTCTAGACATATGTGAAAGAGATCAAAACAGAGTCTATACAATTTCTATTCTTCTAGAGAAGAGTGTCCTCCTGCAGAGACATGTACAATTCTGTCATACCTACATCCTTTGCATTGACACACGTCTTAAAAATCACCTGTGTGTGAGGAGAAGGGGAAGTGATGTGTTCTGACAGAGCAGGAGCACTGGTGCTTTAACCCCTGACATCTGGCTCAATGATCTCCATAGAATCACTGGAGAAAGCAGATTCCCAATTTACATCCTCCTCTTGTCACTGCCTATCATGAGGACCTGTGTTCCTGACGTGGGCTGCACCTTACACATCTCAACAGTGTGAATTCCACCACTCCTTCAGTGGAACAAACACACACACAGCTGTACCCACCTTTCCAGTCAGGGTTGAGAGGTCATCTCCCCCAATGACTTTGATATCTCCAGTTGACTGATCATTCTAAGAAAGAGGAGGGTGAACATTTGCATGACAAGAATAAACTGATGTTCTTCTTGCAGTAAATGTCAAAACTGTGACGTACACAACTAGTAAATGTTAAAGCTTTCAGAAGCATGGCAACAACAGCATCTCTATGAACAAAGGAATTACAAGTGGCCAACTTTAAAGAGAGTATTTCAGATAAAAGACTGTTTGACAAGAGATTTGCATCAACACATAATCTGTGACCATTATATAGACATATGTATCTAAAAAGCAAGGACTTAGTATGCATTCTTTACAGATATAGAAACAGGACAAAAAACTCTTCTGGTTTCCAAGCTACAGGATGCTGCATAGCTGGTAATTTACATTTTAAACTTTATTGCTTTGGAAAGTCTTACTCTGAATAAGAATAGGCAATCATAACAAGAATAGCCAGCAAACAAGGCACTGATTGCTATTTAGAACAATAAGCTACAAAAAATAGCCAGAAAAGCTTATGCTTAGTTTACAGCCAATATTGGTAACAAATCAAATTACTTCTTATGCAATTGAACAGCAACACAGGTACACCATCACTACACTGCATTTTGCTTCAGTAAATCTAAATTCTGCTAAAAACACTCAACCAACTTTAAACCTCGACAGTGTCTCACAGTTCATATTAGATGTCATATGCAGGTGCCAAGTTCCTGAGCAATGAAAGGGTGAAAAAACAGTTAAAGATTTCTGACATTGGTTATAACCAGATTTCCACTGGCAAGAACTTTGTTTAATCATTAAGCAATGTTTTAATTATCTTCAGGAGCCTTATTTCCAAGTTCAGTACTGGTAAGACTTTAATGCTTCATGGTTTCACACATCAGAGTTTTACTGTTTAGATCTGTTTTCACTGCCTGTTGTCACTGCTGGAAAACAATAATGGTTTACAAGACTGTAACTCCTGACTCAAGTAACTCCAAGATCACCTTTTAAAGTGGCATTTTAAGTTCCTTACAGTGTCTGCTGTAAGGTTTGGTTAGCAGAGACCTTTCAGAATACTGCTGTGACCAGCCCAATGAGAATGTACCACATACTCCACTGAAAATCCCTATTTCACCCGTGACAGTGCAACACATCCACTGACTTCTGGCTGCCCTTCATGATGACACAAGCTACATTTGCTCATTTCCAGGCTTAAATGCAGGAGACTGGTGAAAAGCCATTCGTTCTTCTTGTAACACAGAATAAACTGTTTGTCAAGAATACTGAGAGCTGGATCTGATCACAAACACTATCTTAAAATTTCTTAACAGCTTGCCAGATCCTTAAAATTCATCTGTAAGGACTTGGAAAACTGGAGTTAAAAGTAAAGTTTAATCACAGCTTGATCATGTCAGCTTTCTTATACTATTGTTTTGAGTGCAGTACAGTATGAATTTTGCATTGCAACACAAAAAAATCCCCATATGCTTGTAAATATTAAATGATCAGTTTGAAACAAGAACAGAACTTCAATTACATAAATTACAGAACCATTACAAAAGTCCATTCTGCTTCATTTATGCGACCAGGATATTTTTAACGTCTTTTATCCAGTCTGTAAAGGCAGGCAGCATGATCCAGTAATCACATACAGAGACAGCAACAAGAGAGCTGAAAGCTCCACTTCCAACTGTCCATTACAGTTTGTGATGATTTTCACACCACTGAACACAGATCCCTTCCTGCAGCAAAGCACAGATCAAAACTACAGAGCAGATTTAGCACTCTGACACTATTACTGATGGAAGACCCAGTCAAGCTGTTACATACATGTCCATGATAGGATAATCTTATCCAGTCTATCAAATTATGCAATCTAAAGGACCTAGATTTGGATATTAATAACCACCTAAGAGAGTCTACAGAAAAGAAATGCTCATGAATAGTGTAGTGGAGGCATCACATAGCAGCTCCACTCATCCAGAACAAGAAAACATTATTTTATAGAACTGGCTGACAAAATCAAAAACCCTCAAGCCAACACCTCAAGGAAAATGTCTGACTTCAACAGCTTTCTGTCTACATTTCTCTGCTTTTCTCCTCATCCACTTGTTTCTGTAGTAAAAACAGGATTGTAATCTCCATGAAACTTACTTTGCTGCTCTCTCCCCTATTAATATCAAGGCACTGTAGTTCTGAGGGGAAATAAACAAAAACAGCTATAGTAAAGAAATTAACCAAAGCACGCCTAGGACACCAGTTAAAAGTCAGCCTTGCTTTTTAGCAGAGACTTTTTCAGGTGTTCCAAACTATTTCTCCAGTATTTTTTTCTGAGTTAGAAAGTAGAGAGCACGAAGGGTGTAGTCTTTGTACTGATTCTTTAAACAAGGTAATCAAGTTATTGGAAGTGTTCCTAAGTGGAGAAAGCAGAAGATACACAATTTCCACTCCATGAAAAAACAGGTGGAAGTCATAATTTCCTATTTTTTAACTTACTATTCTGTAATAGAGACATTCAGTTTTCTGCAGCTTTTACAGGCAGAATATGTGGGTGTGTGGGGGCTTTGGGGTGAAGTGGACTTCAGGCAGGAGCCTCCCCTTTTGGGGGAGAAAAGAGGCTCAGACTCTGATTTTAAGACAGTGCACAAGCACAAAGTACCTTGTGAGATACAACCAAAGGCTGGCAGGAGCCCTTCTGCCCAGCCCTGCACTCTCATTAAAGCACATAAGTGAATTAGTGCCTCGTGCTCTGCAAACCTGAGTGTGGTGTCCAGGTAACCCCTGCACAGGCAGCTCTGTGTGTGAGCCTCGGGCAGCCAGGGCTGCCTGTCCTGCACAGGGACTGCACCAAAGCCCCA
Organism: Passer montanus; assembly: GCF_014805655.1. Taxonomy (NCBI): domain Eukaryota; kingdom Metazoa; phylum Chordata; class Aves; order Passeriformes; family Passeridae; genus Passer; species Passer montanus. Next base: position 6,796,842 of record NW_024369818.1, read on the forward strand.
CGCAGCTCTTGGCTTTGTCATCACACTTTAATGGAGGGCTTGAGAGGAATCATGGATTTATCAAGTTCTGCAACAGTCCAGAGCAAGTCTGTAAATAATTCCATCTTAAGTTTCACAGTTTAATGAAACATAACATGAGAGTGATTTTTTCAATTAGTTATCTCTGTTTTTCTGCTGGAATAGGGAGTGGTCTACAGCTGTGAGAAGTAACTCTGACTTCAATGCAAAGCTGCTGATACAGAACAAACAGCATAACATTGTGAAACAATGTATTCAAACACTTTAAACTGAAACAAAAAATGTCATTATTTCCATCTTGTAGATGGTCTTAGGGAAAAAATAATAACTTTCAGAAATCCCAAAACATGAGACTTGGCTGTCAGTAAGCTGGAAATCATACTGTGCTGACAAACACCTGCTTCTTCCCCTGACCTGCATAACGTAACCCTATGCTTCCTTCTGTAAAACCTAAAAAACACCTTAACTCGTGTTACAGAATGCTCTGTTTCCCAACAAAGTTGAATACTTGTGTTCAGAATCTAAAGAAATTATTTCCCTAAAAATCTAAACCCAAGGCAACCTATGCCTTGTCTTGAAAATGTAATGCCATATTCAGAGGCTATTAATCACAAATTTAGGTTTATGTATTTAGTGTTTCCTCATGATCAAACACAACTAATTTTGTTCATTGTTTGGTTCATCAGAACAAAAATGAGACAGGGAACCATTTATGCAGCTTTCAAATCATCCTGTCCAAGAATGATGTCTGGGCCATATAAAAACTCTCAGAATTAAATTTTTGTAATAACAGCTGCAGGAGAATTCTCTGCATTGGTCTAGACCTGCAGCTTTAGAGATGGGGTAGAAGGCAGAGAGGAAATTGCTGAACAAGTAAAGGACATGTAAAGAGTCCCTCTCCTCAGATAATGATTTCACTGGGGTGAGGAGATATCAAGGTCTAAAAGAAAACACATTATATAATAAGGTAGAGAAAGAGTAAATTGGCTTGTGACTCTTAATTCCCTTAATTATTTGTTTAATATTAGCATATTAGGGCAGTAACAATATTCAACCACCTCTGTTAATAATCTGTAGTCAACTTAGCTAAAAATTGCACAGTACTGCATACTTACACAATAACTCTTCAACCTAATGAAGTCGACTGTCATGGGGATTGATTTGTCACTGTTTCTGTTCAGGGCTTTGATGTAGTCTAATAAATCAGCAAAAAATTTATAGCCACCCTTGAGTACACAGAGTGCCACAATGTGGTGTCCTCCCATGCCCTTCATAATTTCTCGTGCCAGTCTCTCCGTCCTAAACAAAACCAAGGAAGAGTGAGCTGTCATAACACTTCACTTGTCCATCACAGCAGAAATGTTTGATATTCCTAGCAGCAGCAAACACACACAGCAAACCTGGAAACACGTTTTGACTGGAAATATTTGCCCACCACTTTGGTCACTTTTACACCTTACTGCTCAGCAAAGTTTTGCTTCTCAAGGTTAATCCAACAGTAGCGCTGCCAAATGCACTTGTTTTCCTACATCACAGGCAGCCAAAGCAAAGCTGAACACCCTGAAACTGTTTCACTGTCAGATAAGAGACATGAAGGTGTGTTTTCTCCTTCCAAACACAGGTTCAGCTTCCATGCAAAGAGCAATGTAAGCAAACACAACCCCAAAGGCAGCAGCCCTCACCAGATGATGAGCAAGAAAACTCAAATTGTAAACTGAAGAGTTGATGTTAATTTGCCAAATCAGAATGCCAGAAATTTGTCCTGAAAGCAGAATACAATACCAGCAAGGCAGAGCAAGAGAACGCTGCCCTGTTTTTTTGCAATAATGGTTTCTAAATTTATTTTGCCATTTATTTTAGAAAGCATGGTCTGCATTTATTGTGTGCCAGCTGACAGCAGGTTTCTCAGAGAAAGCCAACCATTAGAAACTTTACGTCAATTCCTTAATGACATGTACTTTGTCCAATTTTTTCCTCTATATGGACTTCCAGTGTAAAGTTTTAATATTAAAAAATAAATTTTTATAGGGATGTTCATTGTGTTTAGTCAAACAGAACCATGGAAAATCTAAATGCATTCCTAGTCACAAGATCCCCTGGAAGACCCATCCAGCACCACTCATAAAAGGCTTAAATTCACTGAATTTGTTGTTCAATCTCACAAAAAAAAATTAGCAACTTTCAGCCAAAGTAAAATGAAAATGTCTTGTAGGCTTGTGAACACATTTCTGATCAGACAAGATAAAACTTGCATAGCACATCACAGATTTCAGAAACCACAGAAGTGACAGATTGATATTTGCAGAGGATATTGTCTTTCTCAGAAGGTAGGAGAAAGGTGGACATTATTTTTCCACCATATCAACATGATATGGTGGAGAGAGAGAGTCTAAAATTATGTGGTGAATAGTTTACCTTTATAAATATCTTATAGAAATTCAAGAGCCTATATTTTCAGACTGAACTGACACAACAAAACGTCTTCTAGTTAGATTTTAAGAAGGTAAAACATCAAAGAAACACTGGAAAGAAAGTCCTACGTTGCTACATGCTACAAAATTCTGCTTGAGAATTATGACTAATTTTCAAAGAATCACATGACTGCAAATGTACAAACTCTCCAAAGCAAAAAAAAAAAAGAAGATATTAATTGTCCTTCAGATAGTCTCCAAGCAGCAAAATTATTACTGGAAGATGTTTATTCCAGTTTCATGGAATCAATGTACTGTCTGAAGTCAAACAAACCTGTCCATGATGAGCCCATGAGGAATATAGACTTTTTCCAAATCATCTGCATAATGTTTAGGTATGCAGAACAAATCCAGGTCGTAACCTTGTTCATCATCGCCAATCTGAAAAGGAAACAAGGTGAGATTTCTACAAAGCCTTAGAGAAAGTCTGTGCTGAGAAACTTCAAGTCCTTTGCTTTATTCAGTAAAAACTATCAAACCCATGAGTAAAACCTATCAAACCCACAATGCCCATCAGAACCACCTTACCTTCCTCCTCTCTAAAAACACCAGTCACACTGAACACAGAGTAAAGTGTAATCTAAGAGTTCACAAGAGTTACTTGAAATATTGTGAGATGTTATGCAATGCAGTGTGTGAAAGTCCTGCAACGTTCTCTTCCAGTGGAGAGCAGGAAACTGAAGTTACTACACCTCAGTGAAACTCTATATTCCATTACAAAAATAATCAAGCTTTTTAACCCCTTTGATTTTCCTAGTGTAATGCAAAACCTGCATCTGCAATTAAGCAAGCAGAGGTTCTGACATGGACACCTTCCAAATCTCCACAACACTGGATCACAACAAAACACACGAGCCAGTTTGCAGGACAAGGAGAGAGCTACGTGAGCATGACAAGTCATGCTGCTGTGAAGCAACTCTGCTCTGACCACAGTTTGCAAAATGGAGAGGTTCAAGATTATTCAGAATCTGAAATTAAAGCTTTCAGCAACCTGTTCCACATGGGCAAACTCCCTGTATGAAACAGCCTGCAACACTGGCGAGTGCATATTAATTAGGACAAGGGATTAGCAAACATACATAATGATACTGAACACTGCTGAGGTTCAGGGCACACTGTTACATCAAACAGAGCCTTCCTTGAACCCTAACCCTGCTGCAGCTTGAAAATTATGTCGTTTTTTAATTACTTCCCTCTCTGGTTATGTAGCTGAACACTACCGTGTGAAAAAGAATTTCAGAGGGAAAACAGAAGGTTAGTGCTAACAGTTCACCAGGGCAGGCATTTTAAGTATCCAGTTTGGTTACTAGTACCCTTGCAGAACTCAAACCTTATTTCAGTGCCTGTGGAAACACTTATATGGCCAGTGGTTCAACAACTGTTTACATGGGGTTTTTGTTGATTAATCTTTAATGAGTATTTCATCTGGGGAATTTCATTATCCCATCCAAAACTGACCCTGTGTGAGCTACACACACACAGCTCGAGCTCATGGTCCCTGCAGTCCACAGGGACTTATTTTAAGAAATAAGGCAGGTCCCTCCCAAAACTCATGGGGTTTTTCTCAGGTCAGACCCATCGTTATATCCAGCGTGTCTACTAAACCTTCCGTTCTGCATCTGGCAGGGAATGGGCCCTTCCTACAGGTTTTATCAGGTTTTTTATGGACTGCAGGGTTTTACTGTCGCAACCTCGCGGCCGTCGCAGCTCTCGGCCATCAGACACCGCACGCACTTCATCAGCACTGGCACTTGTTTTAAAACTAGAAATAAAAATGAGCATTAAGAGCCTTAGCTGATGCGGCAATTACACAAAAATATCAAGGATGCTGCTCCTGCAGAACCAGACCCAGCTCACACACGTGGGGCTCTCCCGACCAGAGCCTCCGCACGCCGGGAACAGCAACAGGAATAGGAAGTTGTGCCGCGCCGGGGGAAGTTCTTCCACCTTCGCTCCGGAGGCGCCAGCGCCGGCTCTGCCCGCCGCCCTCGGGCTCGGGATCCCGCGGTTCCCATCCCGAGGCTCCCGCGGCCGCTGCGGGAAGGGACGCGCCCGGCCGGGGGCAGGGAGGGCAGGGACGGACACCCCGGGCCCGGCGCCGCGAGGCCGGGGCTGCCCTCAAGGTGACTCCGCGGGGCGGCGGCTCCCGGCGCCCAGGGACGCGACACGACGCGACACAACACACGCCACGCCACGCCACGCCGCCACCCCTCGCGTTCCCTCACGGATCACCGTATTCCGGGGGGCAGGCGGGGCACGGCGGCCCCGGCGCCCAGCATCCCCCGTCCCGCGGGCGGCAGCCCCCGCACTCACCACGATGCAGGGGCTGGGGGTCGCCATGGAGCGCGGCCCGGCCGGCGGCGGCTGCGGGCGGCTCGGAGCGGCGGCAGCGG